>NC_090942.1:203655049-203958079 GCF_040807025.1 Struthio camelus
AGTGTTTACTGTAATATGGATGACTTCAGATGTCCAGGTTTTTCTCTGTTTTTTTTCCCCTTCTTCATTTTTGACTGTGAGATATTTTGACAGTTTTCTATTTTTGACTTTGCAGGCTGTGTTTTCCCCCTGAGTTTAATATGTCTGCTCTTTTCAAAAGCATTGTTTTTCATTTTGGCTTTTACTGTGGAGAGCTGGTGGGAGATTCATCACAATTATTTGTGATCTGTAGAAAAGAGAAAGAAGGGAAGAAAAGACCGTGTTTCCCTTCCTTCTTCCTTGAGCAGAAGAAATGCAGGCAAGGATTGTAACAAAAGCGCTGGGAAAATATGGGATTTCTGTAAACATGCACAGGATTTAAATCTTCTAATATATGTGTCTTGGCTTTGCTGCAATTTTGTCATCAAGTACTTCACCTTGGTTTTCTGTTGTCTTTGTTCAGTCTAGTGATAGCAAGTGATAGCAGGATATGATGAGTAATGACAAATTAGTGGGTGTTTTTCTTTTTATAAACTTGTTGCCATGAAAGGTGAGGATTGCAGTACTTTCTTAATAGTTGCCCAGGCTTACAGATAAGTTTACTGTTCATGAAACTATTTGTACTAGTTTGTCAGAGTGTTTCTAGTCTTGTATTTTCAAGCTTTTTCCCTTATGTGAATAATCTTAGAGTGAATAGTGCCATTGGACTCAATCAGCAGGCACTGCTGTTGATGTTCTGTTTCTGGAGCCAGACGACGTTCACAGTGGAAGGGAAATAATTTTATTTATAATACTGTCTGAGCCAGGAGCTCTATTTTTGTGGGCCAGTATCTTGCTGTGCTAAAAGCAAAAAGGTTATCCTTGTCCTTGAGAACTTATTATACCTACCTGTAAGCCAAAAGAGACAGCGGATGTGTGTTACCAGTAACATCAGGCAGTACAGAAAGTAAAGGAGTACGGTTGGCAGTAGCTTCAACACACCAAAAGCCTGATCCGTAGCAGGCTTCTAAAAATTCCCCTCTGTGGGAGAGAAGAGTTTGAAAGGCAATTAGAAAGAAAATAGCGAACGTATTTGTAGGACTTTTGGGGAAACTCCTTGGGAACAAGGCTCGGGGCATGTTGCGAACCCCGTTGCCCAAGCGGCTGCAGCGGGGCCACTTCCAGCGCCGTCCCGCTCGCCGGAGCCTGCCTTCTCGTAATGCGACGTTTGCGCGCAGAACTCGTCTACACTGATTTTTTTCCTTTAAAGCCTTAAAGTAACTGGAATTTAGAATACTTTTAGTGTGCTGGTAAGTAGTTTTTGAATAGTGTGAGGGCAGTAGACTGCGGACTTTAAGCTCCCTCTGGTGGCTATACAGTACAGTCTAAAGCTTAGCAGTAGCAGTTGTCTGTTCAGGATATTTTTGAGTCTTAGTTGATAATATATAATTACTGTGATTTTTAAAATGAATGCAGGGATATGATGTGCCTTATGCCTTTCTAGGGTGCCAAAGGTGGTCTATAATCAGACTTCAGAAAAATAGAAAATAAAGTTAGAGCCCTCTTTTCTAGTTATTGTAAACCTGAGGTGGCATTTCCCCTCAAACGGCTTTAATTCTGCTATTTTTTCAGTGGTGCCCTGATTTGCTGCTGATGTCCCTGAAAGCGTTCTGCCCTTACACGTATTCCAGCGCGCTGAGAATAGACGTGAACTCTGTATGAGAAAGTTGAGTGCGCTGTGTTAATGCCAAATCAGGTCAAGATCAGATAGCCCCTGGTTTGCTATTCTTGCTCCAAGAATATAAATATGAGTGATCCCAGCCTTGCAAAATGTTATTCTTTGTCACTTATACCCTCAGGATTCCTTCTAACATTGCTGTACTTGCAGAGGTTTTGCAAGAGTGCTGAATATATCTACGAGCTTGGTGTTGCTGGAGGGGTGACGTCACTCATCTCCTTTTCTTCTGCCTCCTTCCTCTGGATCTGGCACTCGTCTGACTTCCTGATGCTTATTAAAGTGACAGAAGATTGTTCGCTCCCTCCCCCCGTTTTTGTTGATGGGCTAGTTGGTGCAAGGGATAGTGTGAGGAGGTGACAAGACCGTGCGGGTGAGAGAGGAAAAGGGAGTGAGGCCTCTTCTTTGGTAGCAGTGAGTTATTAAAGCAAGTCACTCGTCCCAACACTTCATTCTTAGCTTTTGCTAAACTTCCCAGACCAAATTTGTGTAGTCCATGAGACTTCAGAGTATTTCCATGATACCATGCAGCAACAAAAGGCCACAGATCGAATGTACTTTATATTGCATCTGATGCTGAAAAAAGGAGGAGCCTGTTGATGTCGGCTGTTGCATCCTGTACTGTGCTAGCACAAATGCTGTTGCTGTTTTAAGGTGAACCAGGCTGCGCGATTGATCCAGATGCAAAATGACCTGCCTTTGGTGAGATGTCTTTCAGTGATAAGTTCCCAGATCTGCTTCTCTGTGTGGCTGCAATGGGAACAAGCAGGGACCGCTTTTTTTGTTTCGGTTTGCTTTTTGCAATAGCTGCAAAAATTAATAAAAAGAAATTAATTAAATGCACGTCAAGCTTTAGCTGTGTAGTTCATCCCTGTAATTGGGCAGAGGGCATCTTCCAAGGTTCACATGCACTTGTGATACCCTGCTCCAAATATTCTTGTAGGACTCAGTGCAGCTGCGTTTGTTGCAGTGACTGTAGTTGCAGTCCGGGCGGGTAAGTGCTGTACTTCAAACTGCAGAGGCCGTGGCTCGCTGGGAACAATTCCTCGTCATGGCTAGCTGCAGACCCTAGCATTAAGGTTTTGTGACAGAAGCGCTGTGTGCCCTTCTTCTGTGAGGCTTCTTTTTTGCAAGTTTAAGTTTACTTTAAAACTTGCTAAAAGCTTGGTTTTTCTGGATTTCAGAGGTTTGAGTTGGAGATGGACTAACCTCAGTCTCGGAGCTGGTCGGGTTGGGCTGTTCTGCACGTATTAAAAGTCAGTGTCCGGGGAGGTCCTGCCCCCCTGCTGCCTGTAGCAGAGCACAGCCCAAGGGAAGGAGCAGAGTATTTATCCTGCATCCAGAAGAGGAGGGGCTTTCTTGTGGCCTCATTCCTCCATTTCTTCTTTCTTTTGTGCTCCCCCCAGGTGTTCATTGTATCTGCACTGGGAAAGTTATGCGAGTCAGCAATTTGCTTTATAAGCAAGCTGTTTATTAGGACCCAGTTGATCAAATGATAGCAGTCTGCTTTTTTTTGCTTCGTTTAATCACATTATTGGGGAAATGATTGAGGAGCATCAGTTTTAATCTGTGTTATTGTTAGCTCATAGTAGAATATTTTGTATTCTGTGTTTTGTCAAGGATGAGAGAATTAAATCAGACTTAATATAGGTGTTTTGTTTGCTGGAACATATTTCTCAAGTTAAAACTTTACTCTGTATGGTAGGGGCTTGATGCTTTTATTCCAAAAGCAGCAGATAACGCTCCAGATATCTTTTGTTTTGTGTATTCTCCTCAGATTGTCAAGGATAGATCGGGCTCAGATTTGCAGTTTACAAGTTAAGCTAAAGTTTAATAATGTACTGTATAACCGAGAACTGGCTTTATAGTTTCTGTGCAGACCATCTCACTGTTAACCTGGACTTAATCCTTCTCCGCTCATGCGCTCCTTTCTGTTTGCCGTATGAGTTCAGTTTGCACTGCCTTGTCGTGTCGATTCCCTCCAAGAGTATTTTGCGCTGGGCACTTGTTCAGCTAAATCCTAAATAGCAGAAATTGGAAAATATTAATGGTGAAGCTGAAGAACAGTGTGGTTTTGTGAACAGCTGATATTTTCTGCCGGATTTTTTTAAATCCTTTTGGGAGGGGTAGGGGGAAGGAATCTCAGAAGTCCTTGGTGCAGTGACTCTGCAGTGGAGACCTGCACTGCCTCGACGCTACCCCGCCTCACGGCAGCCTAGGCTACCCGGCAGCTTAATGTCTTATCTGTAGCTGATTTTCGAGCAGAAAGCGGGCACTAAGCTGGCTTTCTGCAGCAGTGGAGCAGTGGGTGTTGTGGGGGCAGCTGGGGCACCGCTGCCCCGGCGGAGCTGGCCTCTCCCGCTCTGAGCATCCCCTCGCTCCTTAAGGGTTTGACTTCAGCATTAAACGCTAGAGGGTAGTATGTTACTGCTAATGCTTTACTGCAAACTGTATGCAGCTTCATGATTTGTTTTTGGCCCCTTGGCTTTATCATGCAAATAACTTTTTAAACAAATGTAGAAATGAGGAAAAAGTAGTGCTATGTTTTCTGTGACTGTGAGCGAGGTTAGTAATATTTAGAGGTGTGCAGTGTTATCTTTCATTGGTGTAGAAAAAGGATCAGGCTGAATTTAGGTCTCATTTTCAGTCTTTCTTCAGAAGTGTCATTAGGAATGCAATCATTAACAATTAATTCACTCTCTACCTGATGTCTGAATATTCGCCTTTATGTGCTCACAGCGTAAATACGCAATGGCGTGTAAGACGAGGCTGTGACTGAGAAGTAACAGGCAGTTTTAGCAAGAGATACTTGGTTTTGATATTTAACAAGGCAGGTATTTCTAAGTTGACATTGCTCAGAGATATTTTCAATTGGGGTGTACTTTAACTGATTTTTAGTATTTAAATAACTTCATTTTGGCTCTTTTCTCTCAGGCACCACCTTCCATGGTCAATAATGAGCAACGGCAACACGCTGAGCACATATTCTTATCATTTAGAAAATCAAAATCACCATTTGCTGTTTGCAAACACATTTTGGGTAAGTTTTAATAAATGAAGGTGTTAAACATGTACCTGTTTTATAACTAAGACAGCGCTGTTCTTCTGCAGTTGGGAATATTGCCTTGATTTTGGTGAGGGGTGTTTTTTGTTTGTGTTTTCAGATTTTTTTTTTCCATATTTCATGTTTCATGCATTTGTTTCAGTATGATATTTTTGACCTTGTTAGTTATTCAGTTTGGCTGTGAGTCATAGAATAACTGAGTTTGGAAGGAGTCTCAGGAAGTCTCTAGCGTGCCTTCTGCTCAAAGCATGGTCAACACCGAGGTCAGACTAGGCTGCTTAGGGCTTTGTTCTGTCGGGTCTTTAAAACTGGAAAACTTGGGGAGAGAAAAAAAATGTTTTTTCTTTTGGGGCTTGGATAACTGTCTTAACATTTCAACTATCTTTTAATTATGTTGTAAATTCACTTGCAGTTCTTAAAAACAAGCACGCTGAAATGTTTTTAAAATGTAAACAAATTTCTGATTTTGTATTAGTAAAACAATACATTTGTGTGTTTAAACAGTACCTTAAAAAATGCGTTTTAAGGTTATACTTGTGCAATAGCTTTCACCTGGCGCTGCTGTTGAAAGAGGCAGTCCCACCTTCCTCGTCCCCCCCTTAGTCCTGTCCCTGCGTCACCTCTTGGGTGGCCCCAAGATAAAGTGAATAATGCAGCGGTATATCAGCAGGGTCCGTGTGAGCAGATCAGAGAACGGTTGCAGATTCGCTTTGCAAATGCTTGTAGCAGTGTGCGGGAAGGCATGGCGCAGGGATAGCAGGGAGCAGCCCGTAGCTGCGAGAGGGCACGGCTGCCCCTTTCGGCATTAGTGCTTGCTAAAAGTCTAGGTGAAACGACAGGTTAAATGTCTGCAGAGCTGCTAGACTTCTTTAGCAGAGGTGTGTGACAGTGGAGGGTGAAGGCTCTTGCTGCCCTTTGTTTTTATTTCTGGCAGCTTCGAAGTTCGTCAGGTGCGGTTTGTTCATGTGGCTAAATCCCTGAACTGATCTAACAGGTTCAGCTTTCCCCTGCTACGTGCTTATGGTACTGTTGTCTAAGCGGTGGAGCTGTAGAGCTGCCTGTAGTTTGATAGCTGGATGCTTCCCATGAAATCAGCTGACAATACAATTTTGTATGCCTTTGCCAGACTTTGCACTCAACGCTGAACTTTTCCGTGGTGAGACTCTGTTTCGGGTTGAATGTCTCAGTAGGTTTCGGTTAGGGGCCCAACCGCTTCAAAGAATGAAGTTAAAAACATTTCTGCCCACTTGGTAGAAGCAATAGAGTATTGGTTCAAAGTTTTGTGGGACTGTAGCTGCCCTGAAAGGAAAGAGGTAGGTAGGTGTCACCCTTTTATCAGAAATTTCTTGGGTGATCTCTATGGAAATGCTTCAAATTTGGTCATGCTGCCAGGCTTAAAAAAAAAAAACTCAGTTCTTACAGGCCCTATAGAGACTTACTAGAGTTCTGGGAGATGAATAATCTGAAAATTTCAGCCAGGCTAAGCATGTAAGGTTGCTGCCTGCCACCTCTGTAGGGACCAGATGCAAGTGCTGAGGGACGCGGAAGGGAGCTCTCAGCAAAGCTGGCTCCGAAATCTGGTGAGGAGCGCTTTGAAATTTAGGGAAAAGAACCCCACCCCCCAAAAAATGAAAAGCAATTTCTATATGAAAGAGTTTGCCAGAATGAAAAGAGAAATGGTAGAATAATGTTTAAAATATGATTATTGCTGTATTTATTTATCAATTATTTCAAAATTTAGTGGAGCGGAGAAGTACAATTTATGGGTATGATTTATTGTTATGTTCATATTGCAGGCCTCAATATTGTGTTGCTAAATTATACTGTAATATATATAGAGAGCAGGGTGTGGTTGGCTTCCTTTCATATCCCCCACTCCCCAGCCAAAATTTTCTCTACAAATGGGTTTCTTCTTCTTTTAGTGTATTACATTAGTTCTTTTTCTGATCCCGAAGGCTATAACCACCTTTTTTATTTCAGAGGTCAGCAAAGCTGATGCTTTTTATTTTCACATTGATTCTTACAGATTTGTAAATAGGCAAAATAATATATTTAAGTAATTTTTTTTTGCACAACAGTTCCATTTCTCTTAAATGGTATGTTTGTCACTACTCAGAAGTAAATAATGGAAATTTATGAAATAAGTACTTAGCAGTATTATTTGTGCTGAGGGATACGTTACTGCATCGTGTTCTGGAAGAAGTGAATACGGTTTAGCATTAATAATGGAACCATCACTGCGGCCTTCTTTTTTTGTCTTCTGAAATACTCCTGGCTGGGAAGAACGTGATCCTCTTTTTAACACCTTTCGAGTATCTAGAAATACTGCATCTTTAAAGTGCTCATGTGCTATCACCGTTGAGAAACAAGCATGCCTTGACATGGGGCAGGATTTTTCCTTGCAGCGGCTTGTCCATTAAGCAGTTGAAATGCTGAGACCTGGAACTGAGAGCCTTTTTCCAAAGTTTTGTGCTGCTTGAGTTGATGTTCATAGGGTCCAGAGGGGAAGAACAGCTGCTTTATACCCGAGGGGTGAGAAGGGAGAGGCAGTGATTATGAAATCAAGGAACTAGAGGAGGGAAACAAGCTGTTCGTGATGAAGAAGAAATGAAGTGTACTGAAGGGACACGTGCACGTAGGGAGGGGTAAGAACCTGAGGATTAGAGTAGATGGGGTTAGCTTGAAAGAGAAAAACTACAAATGTGTCTAAGGGAGAGCGATAAGAAGGATGTAGGTGGCGTTCGTGGAAAGAGGAGTGCGTGAGCCACACAGGGAGAAAAACAGATATGATGAGTAAAAGGAAAAGGGGAACAGCCACTATAGTACAGTTGCTTTAGAAACCTGGAATTGAGCCCACAAAGCGTGAGGCTCTGCAACCTTCTGCTATAAGCTTACAGCTGTTGAGTAGAGAGGCAAAACTCTTCTTATTTTCCTCTACATCCTGTGGAGTATAACGATGCTCTTTCTAGTTAAAAACCTGCAGCAAGTGCTGGACATCTGTGCTGTTAATGATTGCAGGTCTGGATCAGTGGTACTTGATGCAAAGAACAAATTCCATCCCTCTTTATTAGTAGTGTTCTCTGTTTGCGTGAGCTTTGTGCAGTTTGCAAATCCAGTGACCCAAAAGTTAGAAAATGCTAGAATTAGGATTCCCATGGAGGAATAATTTGGCTCATTTCTATGTATATGTTAGACATGCACATTATTTTTTAATTTAGTGGTTACTTTTTCCAAATTGTATCTAAAGATGGTTTGTTTTGATTTAAGCATGTTTACCTGTGTAGTGTTTAGAGTTTGGAGCCTTATGAATAAAATTACATTAAAACGTTTTAGCAAATTGGCTGCTATCTTGCATGTAGAACTTGTATATAAAGGGAACGAGTATTATAACCTTGTGTGTATAAAATCAGGTGAAGAAGGTTTGTTTTGTAGTCACTTGAAGTGTGTCATCCCATGATGGAGACTTCCTTGTGCAAACCCAGTTTTTCTAGTCCTGGTAGTTCATTCACCGTAGCTCAGACTCCACTTCTTGTTCTGGAATATTTCTTTTCCTTTTTTCATACTTTATGCTTTTGTCACTCTGCAGCTGCACCTCTTCTAATTGCTCTTTCTGGGTTTTCTACAGTAGACAAAATGTTTTGAAACTGGCTACTGAGACACTGCCTGTTATTTCTAAGTTAAAATTTTAAAAAGCAATGGATCAAGAAATATTTCTCTGTAGCCGCCTGTTGTGGTACAAATTGAATTCAGCTTCTGGGGTTTCTCTTTAAATTATATTTTATAGTCACCCAAATCGCCACCTTTTACCATAACGTGCTTCCTTAGCCTATCTGTATGTAAAGCGAGAAGATATTTAGATAACGAGGGCTAATAGTTTCTACGCTTTAAAAAGTTACATTTGGATTAGTTCAGAAAAAAACATGGAAGCTTGAGCTTAATACAGAAACCTTAAAAAACCTGATCTATAAAGCTTATGCTTTGGTAATTTAAAAGCAAGTCATCTATCCATAAAATGCATGTAATTTTATGCATTTTTGGTTGCAAAGGCAAGCACTCAAATGGCAGAAGAGCCCTCACTTCTGCCATACCCTGTAATTTAGTCATATCTTAATGTATTGCGATTAAAGTCTTTGTGATCGTTTTTTTTATTTTGCCCCACAGTCATCTTTCTTATCGTTCTTACTCTTGATCTTTGGCTCAGTCTCCATGTGCAGCCAGTTTTTCTTCCCCTGAATCTCTGACCCAACTGAAATAATATTGGACAATTTGATATTTGGGTTACTGATTTTCCCCTCCCTGTGAAATGTAAAGTCTTTGTCTGTTTTCATAGTAACAAAATAATCTTACAATTCCTTTCTTTTTTTCTTAGAAATACCTACAAGTTAAATATATGCCTGTCTTCTGATGCTCAAATTGCCTTTGTTTTTCCCAACAGAAACTAGTAAAGTGGACTATGTCCTTTTTCAAGCTGCTACAGCGATAATGGAAGCAGTTGTACGAGAATGGATCCTGTTGGAAAAAACTAGCATCGAGTCACTGCGAACATTCCTTCTAACCTATGTCTTACAGAGGCCTAAGTAAGTATAGCAAAAATAACTCTTAGACGTAGAGGATTCTGCATAAGGTCTTATTTTTTCTTTTGTTTCCAAACGTAGTGGTGGAATGCGATTTCAACACTAACGCGTCTTCTAGTTTTTTAAGGCTTAGTTGACTTCTGCCATTTCGTCAGCTTTCCCTTCAGCATTCACAAAGAATGTTTAAAAAAAATTGCGTTTAAAATGTTAGTGAGTATTGATGTTCAAAATTACTTGCAAACATATTTTTGCAATGTTGTTTACAGCCTTCAAAAGTATGTTCGGGAGCAGATTCTATTAGCAGTAGCAGTAATAGTGAAACGGGGATCACTAGACAAATCAATTGACTGCAAAAGCATTTTCCATGAAGTCAGCCAGTTGATCAGCAGCGGTAACCCCACGGTGGTAAGTAGCTTTTTTCAAAATGTAAGCAGTCTACATCAGTAATGTACATTATGTACTTAGTAACCATAAGATCTTGTATACTTTTCTTACCCAAAAATTAAAATTTGTAATTAAGTTGATAGCTGTTCAATCATCTGCTAAGTCTGTTTAGATTTTTGAATGAGAATGTCTGGAGACTAGCAGTAGTATGTGTAGTCCTTGAGTACACAGCTATGCTGTATTTCTTAGATAACAGGTTTGTTGGAATAGTCAGTCAGCTAGTGCAAAGTAATCTTTGGTTCCGCTTTGACCGCCACTAATGTGGTGGGGTTTTTTGTTTCCCTGGGTTTCTTTAATAAACCAGCATGATCTAAAATGGATTTTCCCTTGGCTGGCGGTGGCTTCCTACACGCTGTGTTCCCCTCCCATCTGTCCGGCACTGCACCCTCCTGTGGTTCAGCTGTCGGAATCGGCTGCAGAACGAGAGCCGTAGACCTCGGCCGTTCCCCGCGAGGCGGGTGGGTGGAGAGGAAGGGATGCGAGGAAGTAAAAAGTGGAATGGAAATACAAAACTTACTCTAGATTTAATGTCATACTAGGGGTAAGTGTTACCTTCCTTATTGAGCTCAAAGTGGAAACAAGGTGTCCAATATCTATCTATGCATTTAGTGGAATTCCATTTGCTATGCCAGGAGATAAGTTTAGAATAGGTCATAATAGAGGCATGTAACTAGAGATTAAAGAGAGGTGATTTTTCTTCTTCCAAATGCAAATCTAAGATTATGTAGATTCCATACTGAAACTTTTAACTGAAGCTTTATTCAGACAAAGCAACCTCTGAGGGAACTGACTGTTAACATTGGTGAACATTTAGAACAACATTTGTACTAGTTGCAAGCAGCAAATGTTTTAACTCTGAAAATTCAATCAAAGTAGTGCACTAGAAGTAATGCAGCTCATGTCATGGTCCTAAAAATAGTATGCCACCTCTGAGTACAAGTGATATCTCTCAAGGGTATGGAAGTTTCAATTGTTTCTGAACTTCAGATTCACTGTTATTTAGCTTAATGAAAAAAATTTTAGCCTGCCGTTGTGCATAATTTGGATAGAAATAGGTATTTGTTTAAAAGAACAGTGCTTAGCTCCTGGGTTTTTTCCCAGGGAGGAAAGCCTTGTGTTTTAAAAATGGAATTATGACCAAGGTTTTCAAGTTTTGTATGTACCCATGTATGTGCTTGTGTAGTTTATATGACCATTCTGTAAAGATACAAAAGCGGAGTAAAAAGAAATATGCGTGTTGAGAGAAAAGTTATCACTGGATTAACTCTTGCACAATCCTACTTCTACAGTTCTGTTCTGTGCATGCATTAATGTACGGACGTGTTACGCTGAACACAGCATGTAACCAGTTAAAACTGCCAGCTGTAAATATCACACCAGACTCGCTCGCTGCAGAGCAAACTGCATCAGGGACTGGCTGCGCCTAGGGGAAGCGGCGATCTTTCATTCTCCCCTTCCCTAAGCTCTGCTTGCTGCTACCATACAGAGACGAATTTTGGCTCGGCTTCTTCTCTCCTTTTATCCACTGCTCTCCACAAACAATAGTCTTGTTCCGTAGTTTTGCCAAAGTAATTGTGCTCAAGTTTTAGGAAGGGTATTAAACATATCTTGAGCATGTAATGATATTTTCTATTCCAGTAGGCTAATACTACTTGCTATCAAAAACAGACATGTGATGCTGCTTGAACATCTTTTCTATGTGGTGCAGTAAAAGTTTGCAGGTCTTAAACAGGCTAGTATGAACATGTGCTCCCATGCACTTATGAGGCTTTACATTGTAAAATAGTTCTCATTCATAAAAGTGTTTTTGTAATCTTCTGAGACTTTGTTGTGAGAGAAATTCTAGTACTAGCACTGCTTCATGTGACCCAGGACTTGGTATCCTTAATACAGAATAATAAGCAATACCAAAATTCTGAGGCTGTTTTGCTTTTTTTCCCTCTGTGTGTGTACATTAGTACAGTACTTGCTACAGCTGAGCCCTGAGTGAGACCAGGACCTACTCTTATATAAATATGAAATAACTATGAAAGATTGTATAACTGTATGAAATAATTAAATATTCACTTAAACTATTCTACGTAAATATTGGTGGTATTTTTTAAATAACGGCCCTGTAGAGCGCTGTTGTGCCCATTAAGCTCTGCGTGGAACTAAAAGACCTACAGTTGTGTCAATGGAGCGTGGCGTCTAGGCTTATAGTTCTGTAAGCTATGGTACAAGGCTAATGAAACTGTACTGCTTTCCAGACCAAGATGATCTGAGAAGACAGTGCCGTGTAGTGTCATGAGGATGTACCATCACAGGCATTCCTGCACTTCACTGCACTGGAGACATACTTATTTTAGTCATTTACAAAACAGACTTCTACCCAAGTCAGGTTGGAGGATAGGATGTGGGTGTTGGGAGAGATCAGCAGATGTTTCCCAGCGCTCTCTATGTGCCTCCCTGACTCTTTTTTTGCTTTCTTCATCACATCTTTTCTGTAATGCACCACGCACACTTGCCTCCAGCATTATGCCCTGCAATTTCAGGATTCTGTCACATCTTTTTGACTCCCAATTCTCTGTCTAGTCTCCTGGTCCCTCTGTGTCCTGCCTAAGCTGCCACTCCATAATTTTTCCCTTTGGTCTGCTGCCCACCCATCTGTGTCCCCCTGCCTGTGGTTCAGTGCAGCAGCTGTGGAAGGTACCACATGGAGTCAGCAGCAGGCCACTTTCTGTTTAAAAATGTTTAAAGTTTTCAAACATGACTTTTAGCCATTGATAATGGATTTGTGCAAGTGTTAGGCTGAGTCAGGCTTATGGGGTAGTGTGGAAGGGGGAGGAAAAAACATGGAAAAGATATATTTTGCCCCCACAGCAGAGAAAAGACAACACTTTTTGATCTGTTCAGAAAGGGCATATGAAAACACGGAACTGTGTATGAAGAAAAGAGCTAGCTTAAGCTGAAGGCTTAATTATTTAATTTACGTAACAGTTTGTAATTGGGAGTGTCCTTTTTTAAAAGTAAGCTGGTCTCTTGCCTACTTTTCTGCTTGCTTTCTCATCTGTGCTGGCTCTGAAGTGACCTGGCCCTTTATCTTACAAGAATGAAGTAAGTGCTTAATCTTTTCCACTCCCTGCAACCCTCTTCCTAATTCCTGTCAGACATCTGCAATAGCTTTTTGTTTGCTAGATATTTGTGTCCCATAAAATCTATGGGATTTGGATAACATGCTGTCAGGATCAAGTCCTGAAGTTAAATGTAATCAGAATAGCAAATGTAGATGGTACTATACAGCAAATGTAGATGGTAATGTGTGTTTTGGATCTGTGTCCTTCTGTAGAGTTCCATATGCTTAATATCTTAACTTTTGGCATGTAAGTTAAACAATTCTTTAGAAGTGGATTTTATTTTGAAGATGGAACTTGAAGGTATATTGAATAATGTTGTGACAAACGACGTGGGGGCAGGACTGATGGATGAGCTGTTGAGAATGAAAAATTGGATGGAAGAGAAGAAGAGGGATAGAGATGAAAGGAAGAAAGTGGGGCAGGAGATGAAAAATTTGTCTTTAGCATTGAGTAATTTCTTAATAGTGGAAAACAGAGTACACATTAAGGAAATAACAGGGTACTAAAGAGAAGTAACACTATTCAGCATGGAAAGGAGATGGGAAGGATGCATGGTTGGAGCCAAGCTTTGAATCTGGAATGTTGGCTCCTGCTCTTGCTCCTCTGAGGCGCTGACCTTTATGTACCTTGTGGAGGAGACCACTATCTGATAAGGGTACACCGAGTATATAAGGCATGGAGGCTTGTTAATTTATAAACAAGTTTAGGTAGCAGTCCTTTGGGAGGCCATGGATTAACTTTGGAGTTCCTGTTTTTGTTTTTCCTGGCTCTTGTAACATCCGTGCAAGCCATCCTTCTGCTCATGAAGCAGAGGCTGTAAGCTCCCCGATAGCAATTGCAGCATCTTTCTTCAAAGTCTGTGTGTCTGAGGGACAGAGCCTCTGGCAGTAGATACAATACTGTGGGCCAGTTGTAGACCACTAAATATATTTTCCACCACTGATTTCAAGATTTTGGAGAATTGTGTGGGCCAGGTTCTTCTCAATTATAAATACCTTCAACTTCTTGGCCTTTTCTTTTTGTATTAGAATACTTCTTTTGTATAACTGAAGTATTTCTGTATTTCTTCATTCCTGCCAGAAGGACAGGTATCCTGGCAGTTAAAGTAACCAGTTCCCAGGAGGCGGAACTTGTCTGCAGGTGAACAGAATCAGGTGGAACAGTTGTTTACACCTGCTCTAGGATATGGATTATGCCTGGACACAAGATGGAGAAGCAATGGAAGCTGTGGTTTTAAGATCTAGTATGCTTATCATAGAATGTATTGTAGCATAAAGCTCTGTATCTGGCTTACTCTGTATATGCAAAAAGACCTGTCAAGACCTGGAAGAACTCTGGGTTCTACAGTTCTTTCTGCCTTCAAGTCTGCAGATCTTTAGTTGGTTTTCCTTTGCTCTCAGCTGGGCTGGAAAGGAGACTGAGATGCTTCAGCTTACCTAAAACTGTATGGGAATGTGATATGGGTCCCATGTGAGCAGTGGGAAATATCAGTAAGCAGAGCTCATAGAGTCACAGAATAGTTGAAACTGGAAAGGACCTCTGGAGACCATCTAATGTAACCCCCAAAACTGGGCATTCCTCTTCACTGAAATTAACCTGTAATTAATAATGACTGAACAGATAACTAATTAAATAGTGTTTATGGTCCTTATTTCTGTTCTTTGAGAGGATTTTCACTCCTGGATATCTGTCTAGCTGTTCTTGTCTCATGTGGCAGGGTAGGAGTTGGAGAGTCTCTCTTGTCAAATTTGTCAAAGTTTACGAGTCAAAAAAACCACATTATTCTCCCTGCTCCACCTTCAGCTGTATCTTCTGGTCTAATAAAATTATTACCTTTCCTTGTGAACCTTGTGGCATATTGAGTATAAAAGCCAGATGGTAAACCAGGATATTTAAGCTCTTGTTTTCTTAATGCTGACAAGAGGGCTGTAAAGGTCTGCGCTAACATGTTTAAACAAAAATGTTTTGGGAGTTGTAGGGACCCAAAAAAGTCCAATTCCAAAAAGTCCAGAAGTCCAAAATTCCAAATATGAAGCTAGAACTTGCTAATATAAATTGAAAAGAACTTTAAGACATAAGTATCTATTCAATACTTGTATTAGCCAGGGTGTTTTTTAATGGTTTCCAATTTCTCTTTTGCGAGAGAGCCTCTTCACTAGGTTTATGTAAGAGTGATGTAATAGAGCATGGTTCCTGCTTAGTTGCTTAATGACGTTAAGATTAGGAGTTAATGGCTCCCAGTATTATAATCTATAATGGAGCCACAGTTTCAAAGACAGGGTTGGGAAGTGAAGTGACATGATCCAGAGAAAATGTGTGTGCTGTTATCCTATATATTATATTGAACCCTCTTAGCTTCCTTACTTCTGCTGTCTCATGAGATGTGCAGAAGTAGAGGTCCTCACGTGTAGACCTCAGAGGCTCACTGGAAAGGAAGAGATAATGCCTTTTCACGTGTTACATCTGAATCTCTTCTATTCCTGTGTTTACATATACGAATAAGCAGGCTTCAGGGGCACAGTCTCTTTAAGAAGTGTATTGACCTTAGCTGCTCATTCGTTCTTCCCTGCCATGGTAATGCCTTTTTAATTGTGCAAGTTCAATAATAAGCTGGATCTGTGTGGTAGTCTCCTTTAAAAACAAGCAGCCTTCTCCCTCCTAACCCCCTGTTTGTTTTTAAGCAGATCTGCTCTGGAGCACAGCCATGTAACACAGCTCATTTGGCAAATCTGACAGTTTGGCAAGCACAGGGGGGTAAAAAGGACCAGGAGCAAGCATTTGGAAAAAGTGAGGGGAAAAGGGACACCTGTCCACCATAGAGCACTTGCCAAGAGTATGACCTGCCAAAACCAGAGGTAGAACATGGTGTGTATTTGAAGCTGGGTGGTGTTGATAGCAAGCAGCATGGCTAGGCCTTAATGTTTGTTATTTTGAGTCTAATTGAGGATCTTGGATTTATTTGTGTAACTACTGTAGTAGCAGAAGATCCAAGTAGTGACTTTCAGACAAGAACCTTGAGGAAGAATACGTTACCTCTACTCTAGATGAATGATTTTCAAACGTTCACTTTTTAAAATGAGTTTGCTTTTTTTTTCCTCCCTTCTCCTGATTTCTGCTTCACAACTTTACCCATCCCCAGATAAACAAAGAAAAACATGTTTTGCACCCTAAGCTCCAGCAAACTCAGCTGGGCCCTCTTCATCTATTAGTAGAGGCTGCTACTTCCCTGCTCCCGCTGGCCAAAGTCTGCATGCTTCAGATGCCACACAATCGTCTTACTGTTGCCCCCAGTGATTCTCCAAGGAATTACTTTTCTCTTTCTCAGCTCAGTCTTGGGGGTTGCCTTGCTTGGTAAGTCTGGTTTCCCCCAAGGACTGCAAGCACAGCTTTGCCCGTGGCGTCGGTATAGACACGGTGTGGTAACCTCACTCTGCACGTCCACCGTGGCGTGGGGGTGGAGGAGGAGTGGGAGGCTGTCCAGCTGCCGACAGGCAGGTTGGGATCTACCACACCAGATCCTGAGTTTTTTCCATTATAATTCCACTCAGAAGTTGAAAAGCCAGAGCGGCCTGTACATTTGTATTCAATGTGCATTGCTTTGCGTGCTGTGACCACCCTCTTCACCACCACCTCTCCATTTGGAGCTGCAGCTCACATTTGGGGGATTTAGGTACTCTGAAGATGTTAGCAAATTTAGCTGCACTTATGCAGGAAAGTTAGGGAAGGAGAAATCATATCTCCTTTACAAAGGAAGCCCTGCCTTTAAACTGCCTATCTGGTAAAAGCAATATCTCTATATTGCTTTTGACATATTCTTATTACAAAATTTTATCACCTAGGAACAGCACAGCAAATTCTACCTCCTGCATGCCTCTGGTTGCACCAGCTTCCTGGTTTTGCACAAGTGAAAGGGAGCTGTTTTAGGGATGTTATTAAATGCTTCTTGTGGTTTCCCTTTAGTTGAAGTGACAGAATTTATAATATAAGAATGGGGACAAAAGTCCTATAAATTTGCGTTCAAACTGGAAATGATTTAATGTAATAGGGTAAGTCGTATGATTTGCTCTGTGAAGGTGAGACCGTTATTCTCTTAAATGTACTTGCTCATTTTTCTGTAGCTATAAATGATACTTGCTGAATGTACCTGTGGAGGGTTGACTTGATAGTTTATTTTTTTGTAGAGAAATGAATGATTAAGCTTGTATCAAGCCTCTGACAACCTGGCTGTATGTCTACTCTGAATTTCAGAAGTAAGGAAATGTTTTTTTTTGGTGTTGTAATTTGTTCTGTTTTGCCTATTGGCTTTTCTGCCTTGGAGCTGGTGTACCACATGTCCATTTTTTCCTAAGCCGTGCTTGAACTCTTCTTCCTTTCAGATGCTTTGTAACCTAACTACCCTCAAATGAAGCCGTTCACTTATTCCATGGGCAGTGCAGGCACAAGTGTGAAATCCTTCAAACATTACGGCTTTAGCTTTTGTTATAAGGGACATTCCATTGGAAGGAAGAAGTTGTATTTACTTAGTACGTTTGCTTTTTATGAATTGTGTACAGATGTTTGCTATTAAGATGATGCATGTTCTTTCTGAAGTGTCCGTGTGCTGCTAGTTTAATTTAAAAAGAAAACCACTAAACCCGTGCTACTGTTGGGTGTCTGATTGCCAAGTTAATCTCTTATCACAAGTCTCATTGATCTTCTGTTTGAGCAGCTGAGAGTCTATTTTATGTATAGCGATCTTTCATAAAGTTTATTCCTGGTAATAAAGCTAACTGGGGAGAGTGCCAAGCTATTCTCAGAGGCAGTCCGCTCCCAACAAGAGAAGTATTTTATTTTGTTAGATGGGGTTATTGTTTGGGTATGTACTTGTGGCAGAACTAGTGAAATTGCTAGCGAGTGAGTCAAACTAGGTTCAGAGGTGTACTCTTACTGGTATGAAGTTAATGGCATTACTGGGCAATAGACATTCAGATCTGACTTTTAATACGATGCCCAGAATCACTTGCATTTTCTGGTTATTACTGTATGGTGTTCTTAAAAGGAATTGTTCATCTCCTGTGGTGTGGCAGAAAGCCTGAAAAAACCTAGAACTTCAGATGTGTTAAATGTATTCAATTTTGTTATGTATAAGAGGAAGTAATTTTATTCCACAAAGCACAACTGTAGTAGTTTGTCATAAACTATATTGCTTTTCAGTTTTTTGAAATCTTATAATACTTTAGCCTGCATTTGTGTTTAGATACTTTGAAAGTGTCTTCATACCAAACATACATGTAAATTCAGAAAATATATTTCAAATTTTTAACTGTTAACAGAGAAGTAGTGAACTTTTTTCCAGAGGCTCTGAAGTATGTTACTGTGTATTCAGAAGAGTTTGAAAGATAGCTGGGCGTACTTTTTTAATGTTAATTAGTTTATCTTTCAATATTCGTATGAAAATGGTAATCTCACTTCTACGCGCTATAATTTGTGTAGCTACATATGGTCTTACAGCAGTTTGGGGAAGCAGCAATGTTTTGTATACAGCTTTGTGTCAAAACACTTGGAGAAATTGCAGATAAATAAGGATCAGTTACAGCTTTCAATTTATTCTTCTGCTTCTGTCAGTAAGTGAATCTATTGGTGGTCAACACCAGCCTTCTCCAGTAAGTCTCCTCTCTGCCTATTCTTGCAGCAGATTTGGAATTACTGGCCCACATCCCACCCATAGCTTTCTCCTGCTCTAGTGGCTGGTGATGAGCATGCTGAGATCCTCACCGGTAATAGGAGCAGGTGCGATGCGGCCGGCGATGCTTGCACTGTGGCCAAGAGGAGCCACCGGAGGGGCCGTAGCGTGCCCTGAGTCCTTGAGATGCTGGGCAAAGAGGCAGGACTTGCACTCCTCAAATCGAAATTGGATGTGAAGGAGCTGGCAGGGTGCTGGGAATTTGAAGGGAGGCAAATGAGGGGTGCAAGGTGCCCTGGACGGTACTAGGAGCTTGCCTGATGGAAAGACTCAAGCGTGCAGTTCTCCGGTACCGGGCTACTTCTCTTCCCTTCGCGCTCAGTGCGGTCACTGACCTCAGTGCTGCCCAAAATAGCTCATGGTGAAAGCGGTGGGGCAGGTCACCACTCAGCTTTTTTATCAGGCTCTTAGCAGATTCAGTCAGGCCTAGCTGCATCCTTCACATTCACATCTTTCTTCACCATCAGTCGTAAGACTGAGCCTTCCTTTTACACTTCTCCTTGAAATTGGGAGAAAAGCACAAAGTGTCACAAACCTGTGGTGCTTGTTTTCATGCAGTAGCACAAGAATATGCAAACAAAGGATAAACGATCAAACGATAAACACCACATAAACAAATCAGAGAAAAATGGAAGGAGAAAATGTCTACCATTTCAGCTAGTGTTAGCTCTTTGTAATCAGGATGGGAACAAACATTTTTTTTCATTTATTCCTTTCCGATCATTTTAACTCACTTTTTTTTTCCCCCCCATAATTGACAGCCAACTGTAAGTGATAACCCGTCTGTGTCACTGCCCTGGTTGTCCTATGGTGTTCTGCATAGTAGCTTGTTGTCAAGATCTTGGCATGGTGAAGCAAAGGCAGCTTAGTTTAGCCAGGCTATTGTACTGTTGTAGTCATTAATACCACATGGTTATCATAGTATGTTATAGAGCAGCAAACTGTGTACAAATTTATGGCTATCACCAGTGATACCCTTATGTCACTGCTTCTCAGAGCTGAAAAATGTTGATGTATTGGTAACTGAAGCAAAATGTAGAGTGTATATGAAAGTATTTAGAGCCTTGTGAGCCTTCTGCATCTGCTGGCATACAATGAAATTGGGTGACGTTCTTTGGCAACTTTGCATTATTCCTTTAAAAAGCGCATGTTCTTATCTGAAGCGTTGTTCTAGAGCTAAACTTGGGGGGCTGGTGTGGGTTTTTTGTTTTTTTCAGATTAATTCTTTTCATATGGGACTTCTAATGTTGGATTTAAAGCTCAAAACGTTAGCCTACGTTAATTCTTATATTGGATCAAATCTGGATTTCCTGTAAATAAACTTTCTGTTGCAGAACTAGTTTACACCGAAATTTGGAAATAAAATACTGAAATGTTTGAGCTAGTTGGAAATATTTGGAAGCCTTGCATAGGACTGACAAAACTGCACATCTACTGAACAAATTTAAAGTTTGCTGGTTTTCACTGGCTGTTATCATGAGTGACATGTGACAATGGTGACAGTAGTAGATGAGGAACAGTGCACTTGCAATAAATAGTGTTCCTTTTAAAACAAGAAGGTTTGGATTTAGCAATTGGTCAGCAATATGCTGGCCAACTGTACAGCTTCATTATATACTGGGAAATTAAACCCGTATGTTGTTATGAAGCCACTATGTTTGTTGGATCTGTCTGGGACTTATTTAGCAAGCAAGAATGTTAATTTAGTGTATACTGGCTAAGATAACTAGTCTAGAGGGTCAAGGTACTGACTTCAGAGGCATTTCTGAACAAAGATGTTGCAGTTGGTGGGTGGATGGCACTGCTCTCAGCTGTTGTTTGAGCTTGCATAAATAGTATCATCTCCACTTTAATCTTTCGGGTGTTCAGAGGTAGTGTGCATATTTCTGTTTAACCCCTGGACACTTGCTGGCATGTCTGACCCTTTAACAATTCCTATCCCTCTGTCCATCCCTGGCACCTTGGCTCCAAACAGTCTAGAAGTAAAGCTGGTAATTTTGAAGTTTTGTGTTAAGAGCATCTATTTAACAAGAAGGGTTTACACTTTATCAGTATATGATTTGTATTGTGCTTGTTACAGTAGTACACTGAATACTTCTGCAGTACACTTTAGTTCCCCGTTATACAATATTTACTTTCCTTTGTGTGTGGTGGTCAGTTAATATATATTAAAACTGGTGGTGATGGTTACTGGACTTTGGCATCAGGAAAAAAAGCTTTGTTATTTCAAAAAACAGCACGAATGACTGGAGCCGTGTGTTTCATAAAGGAAAGTTGTCTCTTGAGTTGTGTTTTAGGATAACCGTTTGATTTACCTTACCTTATGTTTTGAGAACGAGAAAGATACTTAAGCCCTTGATCTTAAGGGACCTGTTTCTCTAAACATGGCGTGCATTTTTTTTCACCCATTTTATATTGCTTCTGGGACATGGTTCTAAAAGAAGAGCTTTAAAGGCTCTTTCGGAGGCTTTGTGCATCTTGTGCTTCGGAGGGAGGCGTCCGTCAGCTTTCAAGCGATGGAGCTTTCTTGTTATTCCCCCTCTTTTCTGAGAGAGGAAAGAGAAAAGCAGTAGATTGTGTGTTGCAGTGCTGTTCTTGAATAGCTTTTGTCACTTTCTGCGGTATAAATTTAATCACGATCAAATACCGACACGGTAAGTGTAGCAAATGCAAAGAAGGGCTAAAACAAACTGCAGAGCGACCTGAACTATTAGACCGATAGCAACGAGAAGAAACTGAATCTGCCTTAATAGTAACACCTGTAAAGCCCTGTGCGTGGGGAGAGGAAATAACCAGCAAGGCTGGCAAATGGATTGCAGTAAGTTTGTTTCCGTGCTGTAGTGATGGTTGTACAGGTGGTAGCTTCTTCTGTTGCTCAAATGCTTAAATTCCTTTTAGAAGGCCTGGAGTCTGGATGATTCCAGAGATGTTCACCCAAAGGTCTGCGCTCCGGAAAGTCTGAGTTCTCCTAGTTTGCGTTAGAAGAACAACGAAGTAATAGTCATAGCAATATGTTAATAAAATAATTTAAGGACAATGTAGGTGGTGTTACGTTTTGGACATCTTTTAGTTATATCATTCCCCCTTATTTTTTTATAGCAAACTTTGGCCTGTTCCATTTTAACGGCGTTGCTGAGCGAGTTCTCAAGTTCAAGTAAAACCAGCAACATTGGACTAAGCATGGAGTTCCATGGTAACTGTAAACGTATATTTCAGGTAAACTAGTTCTGTATCAATATATGCTACCTATATTTCTGAAATTTAAGTATTAAGAAGTACTTTCTTGTACTAGGTGTATTCAGCTGCAATGTGTGCTTAACAGCATTTAATAGGGTAAACACACATTATGCATATAGATATTGTCTATTTTAGGAAAATGGATAATATATTTTTGAATACTTGTATCAAAAAGATGCAATCTCTTTTTGCCCATTTTATGAATGTGGAGCTATAGATCTTTACACAGTTGGACTCTTTAATTCCTTGGCTACCAATTGCAAACAAAACGAATACTCCGTGGAACAATGATAGTCTTAAATATAGATTTGGTTTAAAGCCAAGGAGAGCTATGTATTTAAAAATATTATTGCAGATGGTGTAGTCTGGTGGTCTCAGATGTATTGTTTAGCCAGTCAGAAATGTTTTTGTGAAGGCATTGCTTTAAACTCTGGCTTTTGTGGAACAATTTACCCACTTTTTTTGATGCCAAAGACCAACCCCCTCCTCTACCAGTTGTAAAAGATATTATGAACAGTTTTTTCTTTCAGTGATTGATATTTATAATGATTTTGTTCTTTCTTATTCTTAAAAAAACATTACATTAGTTTTGGCAAATGAGTTGGGGTTCTGACTGACTTTGGAATATTTTCTGTATTTTAATGCAAAAATAGAGTGAAAACAGAAAACCCTTTCCTCTTTAGAAAAGTATTTCTTTTTATCAACACTTTCATTAATGACTAAGAGTCTCTATTAATATATTGTGTTCGTCCCGACTGTAGGAGGATGATCTGCGGCAGATCTTCATGCTCACAGTAGAGGTACTTCAGGAGTTCAGCAGACGTGAAAACCTCAATGCTCAGATGTCTTCAGTGTTTCAGCGTTATCTTGCACTAGCCAATCAGGTCTTAAGCTGGAACTTCCTTCCTCCAAATTATATCCTTTCAATGTCAGGCCCTTTATTTCACTTGACTTTTGTCACTTTTACCTGGTGATAAGTGAGCCTTTGTGAGGAGAGAAAAGTATACATTTTATAAGCCTTATATTTTGTAAGCCTTGATTTATATTGTCTTTCATTAGTGTTCTTGGTCACCCCTGTGCTTGCTTACAGGTGCTTACATATTCAAGTCGCTGTTGCTTTGCATTAAAATTTTTAAGTATTTTATTTAAAAGTCAAAATTAGTTCAGTAGAGCAGCAGTCAGTTATGGGTCAGTGGTCCATCTGGCAAGTATCAGGTTAGTGCAGAGGAGAGGGGGAATATAATATACTATTTTAGTGCTGAACCACATTGTGACTAGATCTAAACTCTTACCTGTGTTTCTTCTGGAGTTTTATGCAAAGATCTAATTTGTAGTGCTTTCTTCCTCAAAGAAGAGGAAGGCACAGATGAAAGCCCCATCATAAAGGAATGTGCATGCTCAACTGACTTCCCTGTAAGAGAGGTTGGTCATATGCTAGAACATGCCCTAGGTACCAAGTTTTCTTTGAGCTAAGGAAAAGTATTTTACAGCTAAAATAAGAAATTGCTCCCACCCCACCCCCCGTTTTTTTTTTTTTGTCAACATGCAGTTGCCATTGCTTCCATTTTCACATCTTGCTAATGTGCACTGATTACGATAGTCCAAGGAAATGTGGAGATGGCATGCAGAGGAGGAAATAGGGGAATATAATGAATGCTCAGAAAGAGGAGGAGTCTTGGTGAGGAAGAGAAGAAAAAAAGATACCAAAATGTTTAGCCCAATACATGGATTAGAAGAAAATTGTAGAAATACTGAATCATGTTATTTATAGAGTTAAGATGGTACTTGCAGTAAAACATTTTAATGTTTTTTTTTTAATAACTAGGTCTTTAAGATGGTGAACACTTTCCAAAACCCAGATTTTTAAGATGGTTTATAAACTTTCTTCTTTAAATGTTTTGAATGAATCGGTATCAAATTATGCATACTGCGGAAACCTTGCTGTTGCCTCCGAATCTACTGTAAAGGATTTTATTTGCAGTATGTCTGTGTTGTTTCCATTGTCTTTGTTTCCGTTGATTATGTAGCAGGCAGCAAAACTGAAATTTATTTACTTGAAAGTGGATATTCCTTGGTTCACTTCTGTAAAGCAGAATACCAGTTACATTGCCTTTATGGAAGGTGCCATGGATTAGAAGTAAATATCCCACTCCTGTTAATCACTGAAGTGATTTGGTAGGGGTCCAGGGAGGAATTTAGTATGTGTGCTTACAGAACTGAGACTGGAGTCAAATTATTGCATTTTCTGAAAGTTTTCAAAAGAGGTTTTGAGAATTGTAGCAATTGTGCAAACTCCTTTTAAAAAAAAAAAAAACAACTGTCAAATAGAAAGGAAATGCCTTTGTATTGTGCAATGGCAGAGGTGTTTCCCTCTCATTTTAACCTTGTTTAGTGCAAACCTCTGATGTAGTCACAAGTACTGGTACTGTTACAGTGTGCAAGTGAAAGCTTCATGAGCACCCTGTCCTAAATTGTGGTAGTGGAGCTAGATGCATACAAGCAGGATGTGTAGCCTTGGGAATTTGTTTTCTATTTATGCCCTCTGTACAATAAGAAGTGATTTAGTCTGTAAATAGGTGTTAGTAAATAAGTGTTAATTGAAATTGTTAAGCTTTGTTGCTGCTTAAGGTGAACAGTGTTTTCTGCTGGTTGCCCTATTTAGTATACTATAGATACTATAGCTGATAAACAGATTCTGGTCACTCCGGGAGATAGGATTCTGGTCTAGATGGGCCTTTAGTCTGCACCACTACAGCTGCTCTTATGTGGCTGCATTTCAAATCTTTTCATAACTTCTGTCCACTTGATACTGTTTTTCTGTTTTCTACTGTTTGGCATTTCATACAGCACTAATTTGAGTCTCTCTCCTCTATGTTGCTACCTATTTTCACAGAAGTTGGAGTAACTTTAATCACCTTTGAGAGGTGTGGATCTCAGCTGGCTAAGATGCAGTAATGTTGAAGTGACAGCAACGTGTTGCTGATGGTATTGTGACATAAATCTCTCTTCCTTAAAAAGACAGGTTTAAGCAGTAACTGTTGGTTGTAAGCTCTTGCACAATGGAGCTTAACTTGGCTACAATTTCTAAAAAGGCAGCACATGTAAGAACCTAAAAATTGTTGTACTGATTGCTCAGTTGGTACTTGACAGAATATATGCCAAAGCAATGGGCATAAATTTGATACTTAAGTCATTGAGTAAAATCATCCATTGTATCCACAGATTCTTTTTTCTTTTAGCTGTTATTTTCTCTGATTAGATTAGTGTGGATTCTTAGTATTCTTTGCAGAATAGCAGTAATTTGGAGTATCGCTATATAATCTTTAGCAAGATTCTTGTATCTCCAAAAAAAACATAGCATAAAAGTCCATTAAATAGATCTACAGTGAGTATCTTCAAGAGGTATATTATTTTAAGCACTAAGTTGTGAGAATTGTATCAAAACATATCACTTACTGGCTTTTAAACAGTTCTTGTGCTGTTGTAGGATAATTTAGTATTTATTGCACTGTTAAAAGCAGTCTTGGGCAATACTGCCACCTATTATAGCAGAAGAGTTGTAGTAAGTCTGTATTGTCTACTGCTGGAAAGACGAGCTGGTGTGTGAAACGCAATCTGGAATAGCCACCTCATTGGAGCAGTGAAAGAAGAGAGGCTGGGACCTACCTGCTTTTGAGAGGGAATTCAATATTTTTTGGAGGGTTTCAGGATGCAGTGCTCGCAATAGTAGGGAGAGGACATGATGATCTAGGAGGCCTTGTTCCAGTCATGTGCAGTTTCTTCCATCGTGTTTTCTAACACACTTTGTTATTTTTATCTACTACCTCTAGGCATTAGTTCACCTGGTGTTTGTGGATGCTTCAGAGGTTTTTGGCAGTACCGTTGGAAATGACAATAACATAGAATTCCTATTTTGCACTAAGAACGTATGGCAGTCTGCTGTGGCATGTTGGCTTCTGTAGGGTTTCTTTTTTCAGTGCAGTTACAGCATTGTTGAATACTGTTTACTTGGATGGATTTAGTTCTAGCTGCCTCTTTTCTTTTGAAATAAATGTTTCAACAAGATTAAGGAAATGCAGGGGATCACTGCTAAGGTGTACAGCCATCTCCTTTATAAGCGTGCCTTCAAGGATCCCACTTGTAGCGTGTTACGAGTGCAAAGTCTTCAGTTAAGGAGCAGAATGTTGCTGGGCTCTAATGCATCTTGATTGGGCATACAATCTGTCCTGTGAAGTCAAGATGTAATTATAGTTTATAGTCTCTTCCCTCTGGAGAGGTTTCTCAGTCCTTCTTGAGTTTGGGATTTGTCTCTTCTTGGCAGCCGTGTTCTAATGGACTTTGAATGAATGCCCACCAATGCCAAAGTTCTTAAACAGAGCATAAGATTGTGTGCTGATGTCTTCCATCTGCAAAAAGGGGCTCATTATCTGTCATTAAGAGCTATCACAGAACCAGTCGTTCCTTATTTGGTTCATTGAGGAACGGATTTTCATAGCTTTTTGTGAACAGCACTAATAGTTTCTGAATGAAGAACAGCCTTAGTTTTAGTTCTTTTTTTGGATGTGATGCCTCCTTTTCCTTGGAGGAAGCTGGCAAATTTTCAAGTTACTATAGAATAGGGATTGAATTTAAAATATAGGCTTTGTAAACCTAATGGGAAGCATTCTGCTAATGCACATTGTTCTGTTCCACTGAAATTAATGGTGCGATGGCAATTGTATGAGCTGACTGAAGCCCTTGTCACATCTAAACTTTTTTGTATGCATGTTCCTCAGTGTCGCCACGCATTTAAAGGAACAGACTTCTCATAGCTCTGTTGTGGAATTGCCTTTTATACCCCAAGCCAGAAGGAGAGACCTTTCTGGGAGATCCGGTGAACCACATAGCTCGGCGGACTTTCAAGATTTGAACTCATTCCAACCCAGATTGGTAGCATCTGTTGTGCATGATGTTCTTAATGTGCATTAAGAACGCACAGACTGTTCTAGAAAACTTGGTTTGTTTTGAGGAATGATTCAAGTTGGCAGTGCTGCTGAAAAAGCACCCTGTCCCAGCACCTCCTGTGAGCGGAGACACTACACAGGGAACTGCCTGAAAACATTTTTAGCAGGATGAGGTTGCCAGTTAGATTCGTTGCGCACTTGCACGGACATTTCAGCCTGCAGTGAGGAGCAACAACCCGAGTTTCCTTCAGCAACAAGGCTGCCCCCTTATCCTTATTATTATTATAATATTTCCAGTAGCCTGGAGATATTCTGAATTTACTACAGCAGTTTATCCTTAATCTGAAAGCTGAAGGGATGACTTGCTATCCTGCATATTGTTTGGCATGTAAAGAAAATTTCAGTGCAACTAAAACAGCTGTGCGTAAGGAAGTACAAAAGTGATGGCTGCATTTTTACTCTTAACAGTCCTAGCACTCTTGGGTGAAAAGTTACCTGATTTTGAAATCCATGCTATTTAGACATTTTTTCTGGAATAGTATGAGTTTTCTTGACAATTCTTTTTGGCAATGTTTTAAGACAAAGCTGAGCAAAAAAGGAAAGAGGAGATTGACAGAAGCCCTGAATTTGGTCATAAATGTGTTCATATTGATTTTAAACTTTTTAACAGTTAATGTTTTATCATTTGAGTTTTCCTGAATGAGTTCTGTAAGTTAGTTTGCAATCTAAAAGCATCTTGAAAACGTTAATAATGGAAGAAGAAGAAGAGGCACTAGTAATGACCCATTTTACACGGGGGAACTGATACAAGCTAAATGTATAGCTTTTTTTCTCTTCTGCCCTTTTCCCCAAAGGTTTAAGTGTCTGGTTTTGCAGTGTTTTGCCATAAACTTCCTAAATGGCAGCCAGTAGATAGTGGAAGGTGTGATTCTTGAGCTGCATCTGTATGACAGTCACTTTTGCACGGGTAGTTTAAGCATCTAAAGCACTTAGCTTGCTCACTATCAGTGGTAGCAAATATGGTAGCAAAGGTTAGCAGGGGCTGCAGACTACACCTGGGTGGCCAACATGAGGCTTTGTGCTAGCGTGGCTACCTCTGCTAGCAGTTCCTGAATCAGCTGATTTTAAAATTAGCTTAGATCTTCCTATATTTCCTATGCCTACTGCTTTGTAAACACAATCTGAATCTAGTGTCTCCAGCACGGTGTGGTTATTTCTTTCTCATAATAGTTAATGATACTTGTGTTTAATAGTTAAGTGTTTAAGCATACTTTCCTTCTCCTAAATGCTGGATCTGCTTCCTGAGATCATAAGTTAGTATAAAGATTTGTAAAACCTTCTTCCTTAGGGGGCAGCAAGCCTCTGCACCTATTTTGAGAGTTGCTTCTAGACCCATCCCATGTGCTTGGCTGACTAGCAATCCAGAGGAAGTCTCGAAATTCAAATATAAGCAGTATGTTAGCATTGTAACATTGGATGGCAAATTTCCAAGCCACTACATGTGTAATTCAGTTTTTTGTTTGTAAAATGCAAGTCTAAGACTGATACAGAGCTCTCCAAAAGTATTCCAAACAACAGAGGCGAAGTGATTACAATAACTTCTAAAACAGAGGCATGCAGGCCTTAGTGCTCCAGGAGCTGTTTGCTTTTTCTGAGTTCTTCACTCCTGTGGACAAACTTGTAGATGGATGTCTGGCAGAAGAAATCTCGGCTTCTGTTTCTGAGTTCCTGCTTTACTGCTTTGTGAAAGGCAGACCTTGCCTCTCGAAAGAAAAAAATGTTGGGATTCGTTTTCAAAGACTGGGATTTATGGGAAGTCCTGAAGCGGAACGTGTGTTCTCATCCCCAGGGGCTGCCCCAGGATCTGGAAGATTTTCATACTCATCCTCACCCATCAGTCCCCTCCTGGGAAGGGAGACAAGGGATGGGAAGAACATATACATGTTTTCACTTTGATTCAAATGTGTTCACCCAAGGAGCATATAGAACTTGAAATTTATGTTTTACTTCCCATTTTTAAAGAAATCACTCTCATTTCTACGATTCATGAAACAACCAATTGTAGAGCTGATGGCTACATACATAAATTTAAGCAAAGATAAAAGAAAATCTATGTTAAAGAGTACAGTCTTGTCCTCTTCCTCTTTAGGCATGAACCAGTGAATGTGTGAGCCTTACCATATGTGAAGGCATCTAGTTGCATTCTTATGCTTTTCAGAAGAGCTTGATACGTTTTAATGAATAATCTTTTCTGATTTTAGCAGGCGTTTTTAATCTCCATAAGAATCAGTGGTTGTGTGTCTTGTGAAGTGGGTAAAATGTTGTTATATTTCTGGTAAGTGTTTCTTAGCTTGGATTTCTGTGTCATCCAGAGTGAGCTCTAATAAGCACTAATATTCTTAGTTCTACTGAAAAATGAGTAACTTCCGTATTATGAGAAGTGCTTTACCCTTGTTTTTCATTTAAAAAGTTATCAAGATGTCATAGTAGACTGATAATGCTTATCGTAAATCTGTGCTGTAGTTTGAGCACTTAGGAAGAGTGTTGGGCTAGTTCTGTACTGTTTACTCAGAAGCATTGAGATCTTAAATTAATTTTTGATGGTGAAGGCACCATTTGTTCTGGGCAGCTGCAGAAGCCCATGTACTAGGTGTTTTGTGCCAGTTTTTCAGGTTTGGCGTCTGTTGCCAATAGGGCTGAACCATAGTCCAGACCAAATTAGGGTATTTCACAGCAGCAAGCATCTCCAAACCCAACTTATGCTAGTGTTTGTGTCCCTCTAAGCATGTGATAGAAAATGGGTGTAAGATCTCCATGGTAGGTGCAGACATAATTTGTATTGTTTAGTGAACATATATTTTTACCTACAAATCTACTATCGTCAGATGTGTCATCAGCCCGTTAGCCTGAAATTCAATGCTAAAAATAACAGAATAGAACTGCTAAATACTGAGGCTTGTTAAAATAGTGACAGCAAATTGGCCCTTCTTTCATTCCACGTGAAATGTGTTACGTAACTGGTGTCCTCTGTAAATTAAACCTAGTGAAGAGCAAATTGATTTGCAGAGGCTGAAGATGTATCTTTCATCATCTTCTCGTGCTCGTGTGTTTCCTAGCAAATCTTTTCTTGGAGAATTAGAAGAAAGGATACTCTTGTAAATAAACAATTTACCAACACTGTCTTTTCTAAAAATATTCCAAAACCAGAGGAAAAATATGTAGCTTATTGTGCCGGAGCCAAGCACCTCTAGTAATAGTCGTAGCATTAGCCCTGATAAGGGATGCTTGCATGTGATAATTTCATGCCCATTTTCTTCCATTTTTATCTGAAAGAACTGAAGCATTTTTTATCACTTGAATGATACATGTATTTCAGATGGAAGTAGAATTGGCAATTCTCTGATTTGTTTTCTGTCTAAAATAACGTAGATCGGTTGTGGTCTGGTATTGTATATACATGTATTGATAATTTTGAAAATGGTGTAACTGGTTTTGTTTTGTAGTAACGTGAATGTCCTTAACTGTTCTTATGCATGATAGTGTGTTGAGAACAGTTCTAGGCACCTACCTTCAATGAAGTTCTCTATGATCCCTTACTGTGGGAAAAGTGGCTTTGCTATGACCAGGTTCGGCAGCGTGCTGCTGTGAAGTTCTGGCTTTGGCGGCGGCTGCTGCTGCAGAGCCCGCGCAGATCTCTGAAGGCAGCTGGCAAGTTGAAATTGTGCATCCTGCCTTGTGCCACAGCGCTTGGTACCAAGTTCTATTTTTGCCACCAAAACCCAAAGGGTGCTTTCCGGAATGATACCATCGTAGAACTGATTTTGTTGCAGTTACAAATTGTTTTTCGTGGACGTTTCTGTGTAGTACCTGGCGATGTGCAGTACTCAGTATGGTTTATCTATCACAGATACGTACGTTACGTGCAGCTGAGCATACTGATACTCATTCTGATGATTGGGTGAGAAAGGGCTCAGAGAGGGCAGTGACAAGCTTTAAAGGCAAATGAAAACTTAAGCTGCTGTGTTGATGCAGTTTTACTACTGCTTGGACGGGGAGGTGTCACAGAAGGAAGCACTTTCAGGAATCTTTGATAAACACTGCGCTGTGGTCTGCCTGACAAAGACTGTCACATATACTTGGTTTTGCCCATGTCTCTATTTTTTTTTTTCTATATTAGAGCATTTGGAGAGTTTCATAAAAATTGAATTATGCCAGAACGCATAGTAAGAACTCGTGCGATAGCAACGACGTCCTGGTTTCAGCGTGTGTGCGCTTTTTCTGCGTGTCTCTTACAAACACATGTTTAATATGACAATGACTTGTGGTGCCTTCTGCTTTTGTTCTTCACAGCATAATAAAAAATGTAGATTAATGCAGGGCTGACATATCTGCATTCTGTGAAGCGTATTTGGCTATTTAGAAAAAAAGGATATAGATTTCAATGAGCTATCTTTAGCTCTCATAAGGCCTTTATAAAAGCTGCCAGGAAAATTTTTTGCAAAATGATTTCCCATTTTGCATAAATTTTAGCACCTGTTAATCGCGGTTGCTTTTTTCCCTTCTTGCCGTGTCACATTAGACACCCTGGTTATCAAAGTGATCGTATCACTATGGCATGTCTCATAATTATGATCAAACTGTTATCTAACATTCCTGGAGCATTCTTTTTTTCAATACTTAATACCTTTTATTCCTTGGCCTCATGCATGAATTATGCTGTGTATGTGAAGAGGCTTAAAGTTTGTTTCCATTACATTCTTTCTGAATGGATCCTGTTGTATCTAGGATTTTTTTAAAGCCAAGTAGGAATGTTATTGTTGACCTTGACACCAGATAACTGGGCAGACATTATATAGCTATGTTTGAATCCTCACAAAATGTGATGCTAAAGCCAACAGAATCCTGGCGCGAGACCCTCCTGGACAGCAGAGTTATGGAGCTTTTCTTTACAGTAAGTTTCATTCTTCAACTTTCATAGTACAGATCCACAGGGAAAGCAGCTCCTTCCTGTTTTAAAACTTTATTGCGGGATCCTTCCTTTTGCATCAGGTAGGACTGATTCAGTTAACTTCAGCTGGTTTATCAAAGCAAACAGAAGTAATGTGTTTTTATCAGGTCATCAAAATATATATTTTGCCTGTAAATTGCCTTAAACTGAGAACCATTAACTAAAGAAAAAAAAATTTATGATTATCTAAACTTGTATACGTATAATGCTTTTGGACATGTATTCATCAAATGAAACCAAGCATGGTGAGCAGTAGCAGTTGTGTATGTTTTTCAGCTAAGGTGCAGCACCTTTCAAAAAGATTAAATGAACAAATGAATGTTTTTACGGATATTTTAGCAGTCGCTCAACGGAACAGCTGAAAATAAGCAATGCAATTGCAGCTTTCTGAACAGTTTCAGTATCCAAAACTCTACATCTTTTTCCCCAGCACAAAGCAGATCCAAACAAGTTAAATCAAGATGGAGTAAGTTAAGAGGAATAGGGAAAGACGTAGAGTAGGGAGAGGGCTTGTAGTGCTCTGTTCCTGTCGTGTTTTTAAAAAAATCTGATATTAAAACCGAATAAAATTACTTTTGCTTTTCTTACTCACCGCTGTTGGGGGGAGAGGTTGGTAGTCTTTGCTCAGCTAGGAATTACTGCAACAATAACATTTAATGGTTTATAAATTAGTGTAGTATGGTAATTTCACTTGATGTTGCATCTGGGGGGGCCTGAGAGTTCAGCATTCTTCAGGCTGTGTTCGTTTTTGCAAGGCAGAGAAATAACATGTTCAAAACTTAGTCAAAGTGATTATTAGACAAAGTGGATGTAAATCTTCAGTGCTGATTCAGAGTGTTTTGATATAAGTTTGGATGCCATGTCCGCACTTTGTAGGATTTTTTTTTTCTTTTCTTTTCTTTTTGGATAAGTGAGAAATGATTTTTTTTTTGACTGAAAGTTTATCTGTTCCAGGAGTTTTGAAAAGGTGAAAAAATTGCTGGCAGAGCTCTTAGCAGCTACACACAATCTGAACAGCTGTCTAGACTATCCAGACAGTTGCTACTGTCAGCTGTGAAACTCCACATGCAAATAACTTTTTGGCTTACACATTAACCCTTTCTTTTTTAGTAGTATGAAGTTGTCTGAGTTACATATCTGGTTCTTTGACTGTTTAAAAGGCAATTAATTATTAATGATAAGAATAATATTTTAAATAACATGCAGAATTGCTTTAATACATTTGCATTTTCTTCAATAATAACCGACAAGTGCCAGCATTTGATTATTTTTTGAGCGAATGCTAGCCAGAACAGTCTGCTGTTTAGTTTTGGTTTTAAATTCCTAATTTGCAATGGTTGAGGCTTGTAGTATTAGTTTCCCTCTTGAGGTAATGCAAACGACTGGTGGCAGTTTATATTCATTTAGATCTAAGAAACTTTAATAACCTTACAAAAATTGGCAAGACTACCACGTAAAAGAGGAAACCTTCAGATCTAACCTATTCCTAGTGGGGCATACGTTAAAAAGGGTATTTTGGTTTCAAGGTTTGTTTCCCCTAGTATTTTTCTCTTTCAGAAGTTAACTGTGCAGCTAATCCAACTAGTTACCAGTTGGATGCAATTGAAAATAAAATGTATAGAGAAATGATTATGTTTTAACAGAGCTTTTATTTATATTGTTGAAATAATTTAACTAAATGTGTTTGGGAGGGGAAAAGCTACCCTATGTTTATTTTTCAGCAAGTCTTACGTGGAAAAAATAGCATTATGATCCTAAGAGAAGTCTTAAAATCCATACTTGATGATTGCAATAAGTAGCTGTGCTGACTGCAGTATTAGGTAGGAGTTTTGAACGTGGAAGGCTTTACCAGCAGCAGCAGTGATGTAACAGGCCACCGAAGTGAGAGAAGATCACGGTTGGCCTTGTATAATGTAAGGGTGTTGCCAAGGAAGTGATGCATTCGTTTTTGTGCATGTCTTCAGTGTTTACCTCTGCTGGAGGAGCATCTATATAATCTTGATTGAACTTGTTGACTAACTTTAGCAAGACTCCGTAGCCTAGGCATAGTTAGCATAATACGGATGACTGTCATTATTGCTGTTTTTAGAAGGAGCAGTATGTCTGACTGGCTGGCATCTGTTTCTCTCCTTAAGACATAACCTTCAGTAGACAGTTCAGTTTTCAAAATGTAGGTAAGACCTAGCTAAGTGTCAGTTTTAGTGCGTTAATTCATGGCTTGTGACGGTTGTGAACTGAGATGCAATCTTGACATTTACTGTGTTTTTGGAGTTGTAGAAACCCTTCCACTTCAGGCTGAATAGGAGTTAGAGTAAGCTTTTTTTGGTGTGTGCTCTTTTGGATTGAGAGCCATGTGACAGTTGTAAGAACACCCGATTTCCCGTGTATTATTAACTATCTCGCTTCCTGAAAGGTACATCGAAAAATCAGAGAAGATACAGATATGGCCCAAGATTCGTTACAGTGTCTGGCACAGCTGGCCTCTTTGCATGGGCCGGTCTTTCCTGATGAAGGTTCACAAGTCGATTACCTGGCACACTTCATTGAGGGATTACTGAATACTATCAATGGGTATGTACGCCTGCTCTCTAAATTTAGACGGCATCTTTTAATCTTTGGTTTGGAGCGTAGTGTGTGTGTGTGTGTGTGTGTGGAGAACTAGTGTGGCTTGCTTATTTCTGGGTATAATTTGTGCTTGCTTTGGATTATTGCAATTAAAAGAAATGCAGTTTAAAGTAGGTGTTTCTTAAGTAACAGGAAGCAGATTTATTGGCTGAAAATGTATCAGCAAAATCAACTATCTTTTAGCATTTTTCTTAATTAGAGAAAAGTAACTGTCCTTTCTATCTATAGAATTGAAATAGAAGACTCTGAAGCAGTGGGAATTTCCAGTATTATCAGCAACCTGATAACCGTATTTCCTCGCAATATTTTAACTGCCATTCCAAATGAACTTTTCTCTTCATTTGTTAACTGCCTCGCACACCTCACTTGTTCTTTTGGGAGAAGTGCTGCCTTGGAAGAGGTGGTGAGTATCCATTCTCAAATAGTAGGTAACTTTTTTATTTCCCTCTGTTTGCGTTAGTGACATGAGAATTTGGCCGTTTTGCTAATAACCGCATAATATATTGTTTTGAAATTCTGTCATTGTTTTAGATATTACTGAAATCACATCTGAGAGGATTTTGGTTTTGTTCAGGGCAACGTAAAGAACAATTACACAGTCTCAGATTGTACAAAGTTTTGTTTTGATTTAAGGCACCTGTCTTGTATTTGCTTCATTCTTAAAGGAATGGATTCATTTTAAAAACAAAAACAAGACTTAAATATTGCTGACTTGCTCCTGCAGGACTTCTCTGAGAAGTGTAGATGATTAACAAGCGACAGTTCTGAAAGCTTAGAGCGGCAATATGAGCAAATGGACGGACTGAAACCTGCTGCTGTCAGGGCTTACAAGTCAGGAACTTCTGTTTTAAGTGGATGTAGCTGTTAAGATCTTCTGTTGTTAACCCCACACTACTAAGCTGTTTAAATCGTCCCTTCGTCACTAGCACAGGTCAAAAGATAATTCTGTGTGCTTATCTGGCACAGGAGTTCACAGGGCTTCTGCTTACTTTGAAACTTTAGTTGTAACATTCAGGAGCAATTAGGATGTTCTGCATCTTCTGTTTACGAAATTGCATTAAAAACAAAAGCTTATAAGGATACAAAACTTTTTAAAAAAGCCCCTAAGTATTAAGACAAATAATCTTGCATTGGAGCTATTTATATGCAGTAGTTATTGATTAAAATGTAGTGATTATGGCTATCAAGATATTAGCTAATCTTCCCCTATTGTCATTGGTAAATATGAGAGTTTACTGGTTAAGCTACATTGACTGGGCTTTAATGCTTGAGGTTGAAAATACTTACAGAACTATTTAGTTATAAAGTTGACGGACGTGTGGGGACAACACAGATGTGTCGATTAGTGTTTGTTGCAGAGCATTAGAACTTATGTCTTTGCTGCAAGGTTAAAATATATTTCGCTTGGCCCAATGTTGGCTTAACATTTCAGAGTGTTCTTATCTTACTTAAGAAGTAGATTACATTTAAAATCTTAAAATGTACCAGCGTTTCAAACTTTATTGTTCATAATTTGTTCTGTTTTAGAGATTGTCTAGTAGAACTCGGAAAAGAATGATATTATTGTTGCTGGTGTTTGCCGACAGATTTGTGAACGTTCACGAAGCCTTTATGTGAACTTTTGTGAAGCCTTATGTGAAGCCTTTATGTGACGATTCAGCAGAATCATAGATACCAATCATTTAAGTTAAAGAGACTGGAGAGCGTGCATTGCTTCCTCTGTTAGCCTCTTCCTACATGAAAGCTGGAATACGCAACCGCACTGAACTTCAGGAGCGCTCAGTATACCTTTCAGCAAAAGCTGAGAGGTCCTCAAAGAGTTTGTTTTGGAAATGGCTGACTAGTTACGCTTAACGAACTATGGCTGCCTACGCTTCTTTAGCAGAAAACTATGGTAGTACAGAAAGTCTTTGCAGTATTATACTTAAATGTTCTCCGATTCAGCAACATCAAAAAGAGAAAATGCAAGATTTTTCTTTTATGAGAGAATTTGTTCGCTGTCCTTGAACGCGTAAATCATTCTGTAGTAAAAGAAACATTATGCTTTCACCCCGTTCCTTGTGTCCTGGCTCTTATAGATGTATAGGATGTTTCGCAGCTTCACGCTGTTTCTCTGATTTCCAGGATCTTACAGAATTCTGTGGCTGTGGACCTTCAGAAAAATAATTCTTATACCTTGACAATGTATCGGCAATAAGGCCTGCTATTGCTTATGGTCCGCATGATACAGTGCTGTGCCTAGTAGAAATACTGCTTTGGGACCCTGAAGGCACTCTCTGGCTTGGGAAAGTCCCAACCCTGGTTAACGTGTTGCCTAGGCTTCTTGCATAGATTGCTTGCAGTGATGCATTCTCTGAGCTCGCACACTTTTTGTAATTAAGAACTTGTGCTGAAAGAGGAAATGCCGCGTGTGGTGGGCTCGCTGGAGTACCGAGATAAATATTCCGGGAACTTTTCAGAATGCTGGACCGCGGCCGAACGCAGGCAGACGTACTCTGTGAGCTTTGCTGGTGCGAAAAGCTATTTCCCTGTTTTTCTGCCACCTTATGTGCCAGCAGAGCAGCTCATGTGAACGTTGCAGAAACCCTATCAGGCACAAGGAATCGGCTTAGCCAGAGGCCTCCTATTGAAACTGTCAAAATCAGGAGATCCCAAACCGTCATGTGCAGACCGCTTCGAAGCAGTGCATGGCTTGGCACAGAATTGCAAGCTGTTGCTCATGGTACTTGCTGCTGTTGCTAATATTGATGTTCAACCAACAAAGAAAAAAAAAAAGAAGGAGGGGCCAAATCCAAACCAAAAAAAGCTCACGTTCAGATGTTTGTTTTATGCTAAGCTGGCTGTTGGGGTTGAGGAGGTTGCCTGAGGGAAGGTTGAACGTTTGCCTGAACAGCTTTCCTGGCTGGATAGTGGCAGGCGGTAAGCATCAGCAGTGCTGGGGGGTACTGTGTGGCACGAGTTGGATCAGTCATCTCTTCCTTTGATAGTGCTGGATCTGGGAGAAGATGCTTGTCCAGCTATGCTTTCCTTAGCTCAAGACAGTTGTTACGCAGAAGTAGAAATCAAATAGTCCAGCGGAATGAGTGGTGGGTATAAACAGGATGTTGAATGGAAAGTCAAATGGAAATAGAAATGCTGTCAAAGATTTCTTTTGCTCAGAATGAATATTAATGCATTGTTCCTGTTTTGTGGTATTTAAAAAAAAAAAACATGATGGGAGAGGTCATTCTGAGTTTGGTCCCTTTCTCTACTTTGCTTCTAACTGCTGCCAATTTGATGCTGCTTGACAAAGTTCAGAAGTGTTCTTTATTCAAAAGGGCAACAGACTATGAAGAAAGAAGTAGCTAGTTTTATTTTCCTTTCCCATTTTAGGGAAATTAGGCTTTTAATTACAGGTTGTATCTGGCCTCTGCTGAAGCTGAGAGTTCTGAACTGGGAAGTGTTGTTTCTGTTGGATGCATCAAAACTTTTCAGCTCCCCATGCTGCGGCATGTTATTTACAATTTGTCTGTGTGACATCTTTGGTCCTGCCATACCCTGTCATCCAGATCACTGGTCTGAAGCAAGGATTGGGAATTTTTACTAAGGTTTCTTTGTGACTCAATTTGTTTGATACGGACGAAGTCTTTCTGCTAGTTGTGCACCTACGTTATGGAGGCATCGTGCTTCCCTAGCTTCCTTATGAGAATACCATAAAGTGCCAAAAACTTCTTTTTTCATGGCATTATCTATTGCATTATCTTCTTGCCTGTAACTCAGGAGTTTTGTTTTTCAGACATGTTACTACTTTTTGCAACTTATGTACCAAACAGTTATAGAAAGACATGACTAATGAAAACATGTTGCTTCAGTTAAAATCCACTTAGCAATTGGAAGTGCTGGCTTATTCCATGGAGTTATGCCTTTTTATTTTGTCCACAGGACTGAGTTGTTGTGTCTCATCATCTGGATTGGCTACCTGTAGTAGGGTTTCTTGAATACATGCAATCTTATAACGCTGTCCTGCAGAAGAGAGGAGAGAATTGTCATCTTGTCTATCTCTTTATTTCAAAAATAGTGGAAGGCATATAAATCCTTAGGCACATGGTTTTGCACTTCTCTACCTAATTAAATACAAATAGCTCAATTCTTTTTTTGTTACTAATAAGAGCTGAGGTGCTTTGACATCTGTGGGGGGGGGGGGGGACACCCAACAGTTTGCATGTTTAGGTAGTATGAAACTTTCAGAAGTTTTAGAAACTTTGGTAGTTTCTGAATGCTTAGCAAGCATGAAAATTACCCTGACCTTTTTCCATTTATTGTTTCAGTTCATCCAGATTTTTTTCTTGGCTGTCCTTACACAGATTTTGTGACTGGTTGTTGTTGTTTTTGTTTTAATTACTTCAACATTAAGAAGAATACTTGTTAAAGAATAATGAATATAAGTGTTTTACTCTGATTTAGTTTAGGAATAACATTTTTGTTTTATTTCTTCCATGTCTTACAGCTTGACAAAGATGATATGGTATATATGGAAGCATATGATAAGTTGCTGGAGTCTTGGCTTACTTTGGTGCAAGATGACAAACATTTCCATAAAGGTTTCTTTACCCGACATGCTGTTCAGGTTTTTAATTCTTATATTCAGTGCCATCTAGCTGCTCCTGATGGTACAAGGAATTTGGTAAGCCCTTGTTCTAGTGGTTCTTAATGACATATGGTAACTAAGCCATGTCTTTTGGTGTGTACCATTTTATGTTAGCTCGAGGGAGCTAATACAGAATTATTATTTATGGTTTTGATTGGAAATGAAAAACTTGCTGAATTTGTTACAAAAAAGTCATTTTTTTCAGTCTATTTATCTCATTCTGAAGAGGAAATAAAGGAAATACAAAAGTGGGAATCACTTCAAAAGAAGATACTAATTAAAAACAAACCCGTTACTCCAAAATTGGCCTGCAGCCTATTGATCTCCCTGGAGATGGAATGACTAAACTTCCCCGGATTAGTGTCTTCCAGACTGAAGTGGGAAGCCTTTTAGTGCTGTTGTTGCCTCTCTTGCCATACATTATCCTCAAAATATAATTTAATTGGCTATTTTGAAATATAATAGACATGTATAAATATCTGAGAAAACGTAGTATGGCTGTGCACAGACTAGGAGAAAACTTACAATACGGCATGGCTCTTCTGGATAAAATGGTACGTGAATTCTCTATCGAATTTTTGAGGTGACTGTTTTGGGGAAAAACTGAAAGTATATGACTTCAAGAGAGAAACAAAACAAGTCTCTTTGCCGGAAGTCTGCATATTACTAAAAGAGATTATAGTATAGAAAGCTGGATGTAAATGTCGAATGAATTAATTATTGCATAGATTTGATTCAGTGACCATATCAAAATTAGTCTCCTTAATTTTGATGCTGATAGATACCTCATTCTGAAAAGTCCCATATAAAACCTAATTCTGATATCTTGATATGTAACAGATGGTAATAACAGTGCCAAAACAGAGGGAAGTATTTCACAGGAGAACTTTGAATTCATGTCAGGCGATCTTGACATAACTTGTATATACAGGTTAATTCATGTCATTCTGTGAGATAAGTCGTTTAGCCCATGGGTAACCTTTTAAAAGCCACAGCTGGCGTTTTAGAATGCTTCTTGTTGGATATCAAAGCGGTCGCTAGAACTTGCAGTCTCCGCTTTGCGAGCAGGGACTCACTCTGCGGTAAACAGCTGCAACTTTGAAGTTGCCAAAAGAGAATGATTTGCTGGGTTAGATAAAGAAAAGATGGGTTAAAAGCACTTTGGATAAGGAATTGTGTGTGGAGTCAGTTTTCCAGAGCCTTTGGAGAAACAATGCAAAACAATAGCGTTCTCTGTTGCTTTTATTCTACTTTGTCGGTTGTGGAAACTTTAATTCTTTAAATTTTTTTTTTAACTTTTTTTAACATTGATATGTAATTTCAACATAAAATGGTTGATTGCCTCAAGGAAATGAGGTCCGATTATTATACAGGTGGTTCTATGATCTAACCAAGATAAGCTTTGAAAAACCAAAGCGTGCGTCTTTCTGCATTCAGCAAGAAATAAATTTTAAAAAATTTATTTTTTTTAAATTTGCCTTCTATTTTTCTGAGATTATAGCATTTACTTTTTAAAGCTTTTTCTCTGTGGACAATGTATTATGGACAATTTTTAATGAAAGAGGTGACTTTCATTTCGTCATGAAAAATACTACCTCTTTTGTGATTCATATAAGATCTCAGAGAACTGAGAAAAGTATCTTTGTATGACTACAAGGATAGGCCGGGAAAAAGCAAATAAGTTTCAGTGTTTAAAATGGTTCTTGGCTTGATATGTGTGTGATCTGAAATGCAGATGTGTTTCAGCAATCTTCTGACCACTGGGTTCGCAGACCAGCTCTGTGAGCCGGAGATATTCAGTATTTTATATTGCACCTCTAGCAGCGGATGCTTTTGACAGAGCTGAATTATACATCCAGTGGCGCACAAAAGCTGTTCTGCTATTGTCCAGCCTGTACTTATGCTATTAATAACAAGTATCAATTTTCATAACTCTTATCCTTGACTCTTTTCACTAACAGTGAATCTTTGGATTTGAGAAAGCTGTTGGAAACAGTAGCAAATATACAATGAGTTCAATTTGGCATTTTGCTAATATGCTTGTGAAATGCTGATCTCAAAATAATATGAGGCCAAGTCTGTTGCTCTGTTTTAGCTCTTCTGTATCTAATCTAGTATGAGCCTGTTGTCCATCAAGTCAAAATAAAATAAAAGAAAAAGCTTGAAAGAAAACAGTGAAAAGATGTGCTGAAATGTGATGATGATATTTAGGAAGTGTAACATTAACTGGTTACTTCTAATTTTGTTAAAATAACAACAGACTGCCAATGGCGTGGCCTCTCGGGAAGAAGAAGAGATAAGCGAGTTGCAGGAGGATGACAGAGACCAGTTCTGCGACCAGCTGGCCAGCGTGGGCATGCTGGGGAGAATCGCTGCAGAGCACTGTATACCTCTTCTGACCAGGTACAGAGCAATATCTGTGAATGCGGATGAGTGAAGCTGCCAAATATGAGAAGCCTGATTTTGCAAAAACAATTTAAGGACTATGCAAAGTTATTTTATTGTTATTTGTCCACAGTTTATTAGAAGACCGAGTGACAAGGCTCCATGGTCAGTTGCAAAGACATCAGCAACAGCTACTTGCCTCACCAGCGTCAGGCTCAATTGACAACAAAGTGCTTGATGACCTGTATGAGGATATTCATTGGCTTATTTTAGTCACAGGTTAGTGAACAGTGTTAAGCGGTGCCTATTCTGGTATTCTTACTGAAACTGAAACACCTCATGAAAAAAAATCCCAGCATGTCCGCTACTGTCAATTGACTGTGTGTATTTAATCCCATATGATGCTTTCATCTTATATGTGCTGTTCACAAAAAATCTTTGTCTTCCTTTCGTCTGCCATGAGTAATATGAGGGTGATCTTTAAGATTAATTAAATCTTTACATAAGGGATGTCCTTTGAAAATGCCTGTGACTAATTTCATCATTCATTTTCTGAGATGTGTTATTAGTCAGTCTATTCAAGTAATTAGTCTGTTCATGATCTTTTCAGATTGAGCGAGTTCCAGAATCAATCAGTGCTGATGATCCGTGTACCTGTATCTTGTTACATTTCACGGAACTTGATTATACACTTTTTTTTTTTTTTTACTTTTTAGCTGGAACTCTCTTACATCTGTCTGTAAAGCATAATAATAACTAAAACAATGTCTGTATTTTGTTAGGAGAAAAGTATCCTCCATTATGAAGTATATTTCATATAACTTTATAATAGCAAGTTTTTTTGGTGTCTGAAAGCCTCTAACAGATGTGAAATGCTAGTAGAACAGAAATCCTGAATGAGATGGACTCAGTGGGGAAGCTGTAAAATCAGGCCATTTTTTATCGCATGACCCAAGGAGAAAAAAATTGGCTACAAAATGTTGTATAAAATTATTTTTATCCTATAGAAGAATCAGCTGTAGTACTTTCACGTGAAGCAAAGCTGCTCTTTGTTTTTGTTGTAATTTGGTGGCTTGTTTTTCAGTCTTTGTTTCTTGTCGATTTAGCTTTGCCTCTACAGAATGGCTTTAAGTGTTGGAGGTTAGATATACTTGTGTCAACGGTGTTAGTCAGGGTTTGTACAAACATTTGATTCTAGTGCCACGTCTACGGTTAAGTTAATGGATTCTTTAATCAAAAAACCATAAGTTAACCTAGGGTAGAAATTTGTGATCACTCTTTCTTTTTTTTAATGTAAGGCTACCTCTTGGCTAATGATACTCAGGGAGAGACTCCGCTAATACCTCCAGAAGTAATGGAATATTCCATTAAGCATTCAGCTGAGGTTGATATCAATACAACGCTTCAAATTCTGGGATCTCCAGGAGAAAAGGCCTCTTCCATCCCAGGGTACGACAGAACAGATTCTGTAATTAGGTAAGGCTGCATCGCACACTGAAGTATGTCAAATGTTTTTTTTTTCAGAGAGAAAGTTGGAGTGTGGGTGGACTTGTAATATGTAAACATTGAACATGGGAAAATAAATGTGTCTTTTAACTGGTTTTAAAGTAAGGGGAAATAATTTGTAAGAGCGGTTTTATATAGACCTATTAAGGCAATGCTATGAGAGAAGTTAAGAAAAGACTGAAAAGCTGAAGCCATTTTCTTAGGGTAAAAAAAGGTAGAATGACTACAAATGAACTTTCAAGTCAAAGTCATCCAGGGGATCCCCTCATCAGGAGGACTGAGGGGAAGAATGGGAGTAAAGCATCAACACAGTTACAGCTCAGAGTCAGGATGGCAAGGTTAAAATGACTGATGACCAAATAGGCATACTGAAGGACATGATGCAAAGTCTTGGAAGTAAATACAGAAATATTGCTTAAATTACTGAAAACTTGTTTTTAAAGCAACACAGATCAAAATCTTTAGATAACATGCTATAGGCTCTATAATGAATTCTGCGCATGTACAGCCTAAGCAAATGGTTTCCAAAGCATAAGTGAGCTTGTCTACTTTGGACATGAGTTGCTGCCTCAGTAGCAGTAGCAGCTCAGTTTGCCCTCAGTACTGTTGTCACTTCTGTACATATTTCAATATTAGCCTGTTTAAGGAATAACATAAGGGATTTCCATTCTCTTTTTGCAAGATGTTGATACCCACAAAGGAGTCCTGAGGTTGGAGGACTCAAATGGAGAAGACCATGTTTCATTTCTAACAGACGTGGAAGATTTTTCGCTCAAGATTAGTTGTGTGCTTACTCTTTATTCTTCTGCAAGGGGCTGGAAAAATGGTTCTTCATTCGCAAAGATGAGCTTCGTGGGTTAACACATTTAGAAGCTTGAACACTGCTCACTCATACTAATCCTGTCAGCTACAAGAAGAGGTCAATAGAATTTCTTGATGCAGTGTCTCAACGGAGATGGGAATAAAATCAGATCTAAGTAAAGAGGGATTTGAGGCTCTCTCCAGTAGTACCTCTGAAACGTCTTCAAGAGATAGACCACTGTCAGTTCCTAAATTCATTGAGGACTGTCATGTTCTTATCAAATTTATAAATGAGTATAGTATAAAGGCTAATTTTTAATACAATATTGTGGACTGATTATATTAATGCAATCATCTGGTGATCATCTGCTTCAGATTGTTTGTGGTAATGAAAGCAGTAAGAAACAACTGGTCATTTTTGTATTTGTTCTTTAGTATGTATCACACTGCACACTTAGCCCAAACTTTAACTAAGGTGGTTGTTGCAAGAAAGGGAGAACATTTTTCAAAGAAAGCTTTTCAAGCACACCAGGTAGTGATCCAGTTGAAAAACTTCCCATTTGTCATCGTTCCTATGATGTCAGAATGCTAGTGAGGATTCTCTTGTTACAGTAATTTCACAGTCGAAGATAATCACCTTATCTTTTAATGCATATTGAGACTGTGTATTTGCCAGTCTGCCAGTCTGTCCTCTCTCTCTCTCTCTCTCTCTCTCTCTCTCTCTCTGTGCATTTAGAGAGAGGACAAACTCAGATGCTCTTTAGTCCACTAAAGTAGGATGAAATATTTTTTGTTTCTTCCATCATATTTCATGCTGGAATGAGTGTTTAGTACAGAGTTGCTTCCTCAAAAAATACTTACAGCATCTTAATTGTATTTTAAATCTGCAGGTTGTTATCTGCTATTTTAAGAGTGTCAGAAGTAGAATCTCGAGCAATAAGGGCAAATCTCACACACCTTCTGAGCCCCCAGATGGGCAAAGATATTGTATGGTTCCTCAAGCGCTGGGCAAAGACATACCTCTTAGTCGACGAAAAGCTGTATGATCAGGTAAGGATATAACTGTATGAATGAACTGGTATTAGTGGTAATGTTATCCTATGAATGCAGATGTCAGTGTAGCTATTTTAAGCTTCAATTATAAAGTATTTTTAATATGAAATGTGTTTTGGTTTATTTTGGAATTTGTATGAAAGTGCATGTTCTCTTCTTATTTTCTTTTTTCTTTTTTTTTTCTTTTAAGTAGAAATGTAACTTGCTGGGGACCCTACTTGTACATCTTGGTGTAGACGTGATTTTTGTGGCCATTGGCCTAGCAAAATGGCTTAGCATTCTCCTAGGCTGTTTAGTGGGTAAAACTCACCCACCACAGCAATTTTATAAGCTACTTCTCACTGTCTATCAGATCTTACAGTTCATCTCTAGTACAGTGGTCGTTCTTGATGGATGATGATGGTTAGTCAATAATCTGGTCGTGGTTTTGAACTGAGTATTTAACACTATTGCAAGGAGGTGTATATTAGCTAATGTCATGCTCCTTTCTCTCCTCCCCCCATTTTCTTATAGTCTCATTGTGTATTAGCGTGACTTGTGTTATGCGTTCTTTGTAAGGAGCAACTTTTTTGTGTGTTTGGACAGCACTAACAAGTGCCTTGATCCTGATTTTGCTTATAGAACTAACTATAATCCATCTAGCTAACAGAGGCCACTCGTCCTCAGGAGGTCATGCAGACTCTTAACTTTTGAGAAAGAAGCCTCCTCCCGTTTGTTTCTACTGCTGAAGTGACTAAGAATACTAACGCTTCAGGAGGCCTTTCCTTAAGAAAATTGAGGCTATCAAAGGCTTGTGATTACTTTGAAACATGTTACTCAGCTTCTACTTACAGCAGAGCAAAGAATTTGTAAAGGTACCAGTTGGGGAAGAACTGGAGAGCATTTAAGAGAGAGCATGAGAAACAATGCAAAGCGACAAAACAGAGTATCTAGGCAATGTATACATTTAACTTGTGTTTAGCGATGGCATGTGAATATGACTGGACACCTCTATTTAAATCTTATGCTCAGTCATGAAAATATTACGAGTTTAAAGTTAGGGATGTTTGTGGTGTGCTGACATGGAGCCTCTGCACAATTATTAAAAATCCTTGGGTTTCACTCTTAAGAAACTTTTTTTAAAGAGAGGAGAACATTAAGTTTCAAGGAAACATTTTAAATGTCAGGACCGGAATGTGCCATCTTTCCAAAAAGATACGTGGATTGAAGGAACAATTCAGAAAGCAGATGCAGAACAAATTCTCTGTGATGAAAATAAATTCTCACAAGATGGACCTTGGAGATTAAGAGCTAGTTTTAGTTCTAATAATTTTTATTATTTAATTTTGAAGAATTTCTTCTTCTTCATAAATCCATGGAAGCACTTTTGAGAGATGAAGTTGGGATCTTGAAAGTTTAAAAGCTGTAATAATTAAATTAGTATTAAAAGCTAGACATACAGAAACTACTCAAACCTGATTTTATAATGACATTTAAGCTCTTCTTTCTCGAGTGTTGTGCTTAAAATTGAAAGATAAGCTTGGCAAAGATTTCTATTCCAGGTATTCTTTGCCTTTGTCTGTGTAACTTTTGTGTATTTTAAGTAGAGAAGTGAGAGCCTGAAAAGAATTTGCTGACTGATTACCATACACTTGAGTTCTTTTGTAAAACTCACTCATTTTAATGCTTTTCTTATAGATAAGTCTGCCATTTAGTACAGCATTTGGTGCTGATACAGAGGGTTCCCAGTGGATTGTGGGTTACCTTTTAGAAAAAGTGATCAGTAACCTGGCAGTGTGGAGTTCAGAGCAGGACCTTGCAAATGATACTGTACAACTGCTAGTAACGTTAGTGGAAAGGAGAGAGCGGTAAGTTGCTATTCCTCTGGAAGTCAAAAAATTTCTTTTGCTTCCTTTAAAATTTTTTGGCCAAAGTAATCGAGATACGGGGCATTTCCTATTCATGTCTCTAAGTCAAATGACTTTAGTAACATGCTGTAACTGGGGGAAAAAAAATGGTGTGACAAAGTGAGGAGTGAGACCTAGAGCTGACAAAACGTAACGTAATTTGTATTATTGTTTAGAAGTGCACTCTCCTTCCCTACCTCGGTGCCTCACTCTTAAGTAGTGAGGAAGGAACACTCTCCTGGTCTCCGCTCTTATTATGAGGATTTTTGTGTTGTTGTTTATATGTGCTGAACAAGTTGTTCAAGATGGAAAGGTCAAAAACCAGCACAAGCCAGTATAAAATTTGTTTTGTAAATGTTTGAAACAATCTAGAATGTGGCAGATTTAGACAAATTTCAAAGTTTTCTTTGGTATTAGAAATTGTGAAGCAGGAAATTCTTGAATGTTTTACTTTTGTGAATTGACATGCAATTAAAAATGTAAACATGGATGCTTGAGGGATTTTCATAAGAGAAAAAAATTAGTTTCTGAAACCCACAGGAGCTACTTCAGGAATAAACTGCTTCCTTTATCATGACTAAGCTTTTAATCCATGTAATATGTCTATTAGCTGTGTGTTTATATGTGGATAAAACTAGAGTAATTCCCTTTTCTCCCAAATGAATTGAGCCATTGTCTGAGTATATATTTTAGAAGTCTTGGAGGTAAGGCATTAATCAGACAAAAGTCAGAGGATGATATAGACTTAGAGTAAAGGAATTAAAATTGACAACTGCTATCAGCCTGATGTCTGTTCATAAAAATTTTGTGAAGTCTTTTCTTTAATGAAACCTTTTCTTTTCTTTTCTTTTCTTTTCTTTTCTTTTCTTTTCTTTTCTTTTCTTTTCTTTTCTTTTCTTTTCTTTTCTTTTCTTTTCTTTTCTTTTCTTTTCTAACCTCCCTTCTAGGGCAAACTTAGTTATTCAGTGTGAAAACTGGTGGAATTTAGCTAAACAGTTTGCAAGGCGAAGTCCTCCTCTTCACTATTTGTCCAGCTCTGTGCAAAGAACACTAATGAAAGCTTTAGTTTTAGGAGGTTTTGCTCATATGGACACAGAAACAAAACAACAATACTGGACAGAGGTAAGCTATTTAATGCTTCTGCTACGTTCATTTTAGCAAGTAATACAACTGTGGTTTGAAGTCAGTTTAGGGAATTTTACAAAGACACAAAGTCAACTGTTACAGAATCTTTTGATTTTGAACATCTAATACTGATTGTTTTTGTTTGCTTGTTTTATGATTCTTTGGAGGTCAGTAGTTGTATGGCACCAGTGTGCTGCCAAAAATGATATGTAAAATATCGTTACCTGAACAGAAGGAGTCATGAAACAGCTAGTATAGCAGTACATTTGAAAGAGGCTATTATAAAAGTTTAAGATTTTTCCTTAGATCTGTCTCATTTCTTCCCTTTGTTTTGGTTTGGAGATGTTATAAATGATTCAGGCTTAATGATAACGCCAGTAAGTCTAAAAACAAACAACCCACCCCACCCCCAAGCTCACGTGGAGAATAATGAAGCCCCTTGACCAGCTTTTTCATTCCTTGATGCCTTTAAAGCTCAGATACCTATTAGCAGGAAGGCTGATGCTAGAAAGTGGCTGAAATGTGGTCAGGAAGCATCACGTACATTTATAAAGCATTGGCTGCCTGAGAGAAAATTAGTCACTTCTATTAGCAGAAGTGTGAAATGAGTGATTGAAGGTAAGATCATAAGTGCTGGAAGTAATTGGGAGAAGCATTTAATTATTTTATGGAAATTCCTAAATTAGTTCAGATTGCAAGCACAATCACATAGGCTGGTTAGTAGTGAAAAGTTATAAATATGAGAGAGATTGCACTACAGAGAATCATAACATGACAAAGATTATTGTGAACATGAATCTTAATGTTTTCATTGATGACCTGTAACAATTTTTTGGTTGGTAGCACTGAATTTGGAAGATAATCAAATAGTGTGAGTTAGGGAAAGTCATTGTCATTTGTGTAAATACTTCATGTTATTTTGTAGTGTTTATGTAGGTACGGATTTTTGACACCAACCTGCCAGTGATGATGATTAGCAAGAAACATTAATCACTAGCCCTTTCAGTTTACAGTAATGAGATACAAAGTAACGTAATTGCGCCCATGCAAACTGGAAGTGATTGAGTCTTGTGCTTTTGTGCCAAAGGCAACTTATGAGCTTGCTAAATTACTGAAAGCTCAAATCTCATTCATGTAATAATATGCTTATCTCAGTGTGACTTGTCTAATTTTTTTAAGGTTCTTCAGCCACTTCAGCAGCGATTCTTGAATGTGATAAACCAAGAAAACTTTCAGCAGATCTGTCAAGAGGAAGAAGTGAAACAGGAAATCACTGCTACATTAGAAGCACTCTGTGGCATTGCTGAGGCTACCCAGATTGATAATGTAGCAATTCTCTTTAATTTCCTAATGGACTTCCTTAATAATTGCATTGGGTTAATGGAAGTATACAAAAACACACCAGAGACTGTTAATCTCATAATAGAAGTCTTTGTTGAAGTTGCACATAAACAAATTTGCTATCTTGGAGAGGTAAATATAACCAAAAGGAGGAGGAAGGGAAGAGTGAGTGTGTGGGTGGGTGCAGTGCTATCCTTTAAACAAACTGTAGTGATATTTTAGCTTCTATACGGTAAAAAATGCTATATGGGCACATCTGTTAGAGGAATTCCTTTGTTTAAAGACATGCCCTCCTAAGATTAAAAGCAGGATATCTGGATTGTTCTTAGACCAATAAACTTGACCATAATTCATCTCTAGTCTTAACTCTATGCATGGGTAGCAAAAATTGTGGACCTCATTGAGTGCTCAATATGGTTTAACCATATCAAGCTTTTCTGAAGACTTGCTGAGGAGAAGTGCACCACTGTTTTGCGACAAACGCATACCACAGAGAAACTAGCTTGATCCTAAACGTGGTATAACGTATACCAAGAAATTAGCGGGTAAAATGAGTCAGTGCAGTGCACTTTGGTCTTTGCACTGTTGGTGAATTTGCTTTCGCATCTAGAAAAGTTTCTGCCTACTCCAAACTAGGTATGGACTAACAGTAAATTATGGCTCCAAAATTTGACAGCAGAGATGAGTCCTTCAGAGATTTTTGTTGATAATTAATCTTTTTAAGGCTGAGTTGATAAAAGCACATCAATACATGGTTGTAAACGTTCTTATTACGTAAGGTAGCAGTTTCCACGATGATTTTGTGTACAGTTGTTATGAAAAATGGATAGTATAACTGAAATTAAAACTCTGGGGTTATCATTGACCAAGTAACGCCATCATAAAACAAAATATGTCATTCTTAGCGCATAGAGGTTTTCATCTTACTATTTTTTTTTAATAGGCCAAAGCCATGAACTTGTACGAGGCCTGCCTAACTCTGCTCCAGGTATATTCCAAGAATAATCTAGGTAGACAACGGATAGATGTTACAGCAGAAGAAGACCAGTACCAAGATCTCCTTCTTATTATGGAGCTTCTGACTAATCTTCTGTCTAAAGAATTCATAGATTTCAGTGATACAGGTATGAAGGAACTGGGCACAGATGAACCATAACTTGTGTTCTAAGCATGAAAAACTGTTAAGGAGCTTGTGTTCAATCCAAGTAAAGTGAAAACTGAAGTATAGAGCTGATTGGATCAGGAATTACTATTTAATCTGCTGGACACTTTTCACAGTATGGCCCATCTTTTAGCATTCTGAAATAATTATTGCTCTCATAAAATGAGAATATTTTCTCATAGATGAAACAGCTTGAAATCTGAAGGCTGCAAGTCCGGATGTACAGTAGCAGCGGTTGAATATTTTAAAAATCATAGAGAAGTCAGAACAAGAAATGACTGGAGGAAGAGGGATGGATTATCTTCTCAGGACAGGATCCACATTTTGTGAAATGCTGAGCTATTAAAATTCTGTTGTTTGAAGTTTTTTGTATTCCTCATACACAATACGTGCTTTATGGTATGCAGTTGTGGTTTGGGCTTCTTTTTTGTGTTCCAGCCTACTTTCTTCCATATTGCTGCCACTTAAAATTGCTTTGGTCCTGAATATGATTTGCTAACTGTAACTCAGCCATAGCTTTTGAATAAATTAAAATAGGTTTGCATGATTCACATCTTACCATGTCCTGTGCAGCTGCACAGAAAACATCAGTCTGCCTAGGTTGCTTTGATGTTCTTCACTGCTGCTCTGAGGTGCTTCTTGAAAGAGAGAGAACCTTGTACTCAGATGCAGTGTACCCATCTAGTTTTCTGTCATGTGTGGACAGCACAGCAATGCAGAACCAGATTTAGACTTTGTCCATTGAGTGGACCACTCGACACCATGTAACTTACCCTTTTTCAGGTCAGGCATTGCATGTTAGTTGCATAGAAGACACTTGCCGTGAAACAGGAATGTGAATGCTGCCTAAACATAATACCCAAATGTGAAAGGTACTGAAACTTGTCTGGATGCTATTGTAGACTTAGTGCAGGAATTATAAAAGTAAGGTCACTGCCAGTTGATGAGAAATGTAAGTCTTAGTTTTAAGTGGATAAAACTTTGCAAGTTTTAACATACAGTATTTTTTTTCAGTAACTCCCCCCTTTTTTTTTTCCTTTGTTTTAAATTGTGGTGCAACTGTTGCACACACTTAGTGTCGAAATGCAGTAATATTTTGCTCACTATCTGTTTATGCACGCAGTCATGAAGCAGCTATCACTAGAAACAAGTACAGATTTCTGTAGTGGAAGGGAGTTCTTGAAAGTGTCTTAAGTGTTCTGGTTTAGCATGCCATCTGGTATACGTGGTTATTAAATGAATATAAATACAGAGTGATGTGGCAGCTTCTGCTCACTAAGTTTCTATTTTAATACAGTGCCTCATGTTTTTGTTCGACTGGAAAGAGGGGAATAGTCCTATTTTTAAAAATGTCTTCATTAAAGAAATGCGACTCTTCCTTCAATATGTTTGATCCTCTTTTTATAAAAAACATTTTGACTATTTTGTAGATGAAGTATTTAGAGGACACGAGCCTGGGCAAGCTACAAATAGATCTGTATCGGCAGCAGATGTTGTCTTATATGGTGTTAATCTAGTTCTGCCTCTAATGTCCCAGGATCTGCTGAAGGTAAGTACAGTTATGATAAGTAGTTGCTAGAATATGAAAACACAGTAATAGATTTCCAGAAATGGGTTCTAAATTGCGTTCCACTTCCATAGGTAGAATGGGTTTTCTAGGATTTATTTTAAATGAAAGTGATTGTTCCCAAGTTATAGACACTGTTTAAAAAAGAAGTATGTATTAGATAGAAGTATTTTCTATCTGAAAATGTATTTAAGAAGGGCCTAAACAAAACAAAACTTTTTTCCCCTGTGAGTGAGGATGGATAGACTAACAATGAGTCAAAAGGGAAATGTGATCTGTGGAATCCTTTTTCTGATAGCGTCAAAAATTTGATAGGAAGCATTAACAGTGATCATTAGTCAAAAAAGCGTGGGAGCTGTTGACCTACTGTTTTACTGAGAGTTACTTTATTTTGAGAGTTACTAATTCTATTCTGTAGCTATTGAGTGATACATGGCAGTATCTTTTCAGTAGGAAAATAGTAAATCTTGGATTATTGTTGCATTACTGTAAGCTTTCATATCATCAACATATGCAGTTTGTCAGTAGAACAGTGAAAAGGAAATGACTGAATGGCAGTATCTCACTGGCACCATGTTAATGTTTTATTTGAATTTGGGATCCCTTTTTGAAGTGCATCTCAGTTGTCCCCTCTTAATATGCTTTGGTTCTCATCTGGTACTGCTCACATAGCATGAGAACTGGATCCACTTGAGCTAAAACTACGTCAAAAGATGTGCTCTGGGAGCACCCTTAATGTGCTGCAAAAGCTGATGAAGCTTTCACTCCACAGAACAAGACTTGCCCAGAAGTAAAACTCTACAAGTGTGTTTAGATGCGTACTGGGCTCCCACCACCAACTTTCTCGCTTTGCAAATCTCCTTCTGTTGTACCACATTACTTGCTAATATAGTTGTAACCACTGACCCTGAAGTTGTCTACCATAATTACCTTTTCTTTTTCAGCAGAAGGCATGAGTCCCATCTCTTTGTGCAGCTGGAAATAATGTCTGCATAGAGCTACTTAATTCTAAACTAACTATGTTTTTCTTTTGACAGTTTCCATCCCTGTGTAATCAATATTACAAACTAATCACTTTCATCTGTGAGATATTCCCTGAGAAAATTCCACAGCTTCCAGAGGACCTCTTTAAGAGCCTAATGTACTCACTGGAGTTAGGGATGTCATCGTATCCTTTGTAGAGCTTGGGAGTGTTTAAATATTTAATTTAATTTTTACAAAGACGCATTAGAATTCTGATTTCTTCCTTTGTGTTTTTTTGTTTTCTGTATATTTTTCATGTGCGTTTATAATTATGTATCTATAATCAGCTTTTACTCTCTGTTTTACATTGGTAATTGAGAGTTTTACTGTAGTGTCTTCTGAGATCCTGAGATGATTAGCTGAATTTCCTCTTACTCGTGTTGCTTGAATACAGCATTTAAGTGGTTTAGCGTGTAAGTTTTTTCTGGCAGCCATTCCTGCCTCCTCCATTACTTCACTTCAGAGTGTGTAACTTCATAAGCCTTCAGCTGGTATGGTATCCAAAAGCCATTCCTGAATTAGTTTCTCAGCTGGTAATACAAAACACTGCTGCAGTTCCATTGGGCTGGCTCCAGAGCATTTCCTGTCAGGTTGCCAATGGGCTCTCCCTCTTCTAATGGGAGTACCATTTTCACTAATCTGCGGCACGTGTCAGAAACAGATGAGCTTGACCATAAGGGACTCTTTCTGAAAATGTTATGTCAGAGAGGGTTATATTACCTTAGGGTGTGCAGCTAATAAAGGAAGGCGACAAAGTTGCAATAGAGTCTGCTTTTTTTATTATTATTTTTAGAGCACTGTAGTAAAAAGAAATCTTGGAGCATATAAGAACTTGAAATATTTTTGAATGACAGCCCTGAGAAGTTTTACTACAATTTCAAGCCTGAAGTCTGACTTTGACTCTTTAACGCTTGTTACCAGAATGAGTTCTGAGGTTTGCCAGCTCTGTCTGGAGGCTGTAACACCATTAGCAGAGCAGTGTGCGAAAGCACAAGAAACAGATTCAACCCTCTTTCTAGCAACAAGGCACTTTCTTAAGGTAAGTTATCTAACTATTTCATGTTACTTTGGTTTTTTTGCTTATAGAGTGTCAAGAGGCCAAACGGTGATCACGTTTTACTAGATTAATTGTGGTCATATAAAAATAGTAGGGAATAGTCCCTCACCTGAAGAACTGGCAGGAGAACTTGTAAAGAGAAAGAGAACATGGACTAGACACATTGGCCTAGAGTACAAAGAAGGATAGAAGCACAGAGGGAAGAAATCACATGTCACCAATCAGCGATAAGACCTCTGCTTCTCAGAGTGCAATGTATTTTTCTATGCTCTGTATGGAAGTTCTAGAATGAAGGTGATCAACAATTTCAGCAGTTAAATTTACTGTGAAAGCTGTGAAATAAAGCTGACAGACTTATGTGAGCTGAAGGCTAGGTAGAGTACTAAAGCAAGAGGCAGGACAAAGAGCATAGTTGGGTACTAGGATAAAAGAAGAAAATGCTGTCATTTATTCAATGTATCCCATAAATTATGCCTCTTCTTAATCCAGTGTCATATTTGGTACTTTCCTTTTAGGACAATCCATTCCACCTTATTGTGAATTTTGGAGTGAACTAATAGCAGCCAGGTTCACGCTAATCAGGAATAGATTTCAGGAAAGATTCGAATTTTGCTTAAGGCATAATATGTTCTTGCCAAACTGACATCCAGACTACTGGGTGACCACTCATTAAGCGTTTATATCAGCTAAGCTGAGAGAATGAGAAAAATGCAAGAGATGCCATTTCTTTCTGAAAACGCATGTAAATCAACAGCAGGTTTCAGTGCTTTGAGATGTGAATTTGTGCCGTTAAGCCAAGACTCTACTTCTAAAAGAACTGAAAGTTTCCAATTACTGGTACTTAAAGTTCAAAAAAACTTGGATAATTTGTAAATACAAGTTCTTCATTATTATCAGAAGCAACGATGGAAGTTCAACAGCTGTTGTTAGTAAAGTAGAAAAGTTAAGCCTACATCTCAGAATTCTTCTGTAACTGCTTATGTTTTATAATTTCAGATGGTCTTTGATATGCTGGTACTTCAGAAGCACAATACAGAAATGACAACTGCAGCAGGTGAAGCATTCTACACATTAGTGTGTTTGCATCAGGTATGGCATTTAGACACTTGAAAACTACTCGTTTGTTAATGGACAATGGTTATTGTGCATCCAGCTGAAATCATGGGATCATTCTGGTTGGAAGGGACCTCAGGAGGTCTGTAGTCCAACCTCTTGCTCAAATTAGGGTCAACACTGAATTCGGATCAGGTTGCTCAGGGCTTTTTTTTCCAACCTGGTCTTGAAAACCTCCAAGATGGACGTTCCAGAGCCTCTCTGAGCAGCCTGTTGAATGCTTAATTTTCTTCATAAGTCCTGTGCTTCCAGTCCCTGACCATCTCGGTGGCTGGACTCATTCAAGTTCATCAAAATCTTTCTTATGTTAGGGAGCCCCAAACTGGCCACAGTAGTCCATGTGCAGTCTAGCGAGTACTGTGTAAAGAGGAATAATCACTCTTTGATCTACTGGCTGCGTACCTGTAAATACAGCCCAGTATGCTGTTAGGATTCTTTGAGGGTGGGGCACACTGCTGATTCATGTTTAGCTTGCTGTCCAAGGACCCTCAGGTCCTTTTTTCAGTAGGACTACTCCCCAGCCAGTCACTTCCCAGTCTATATTGTTGCAGGGGGTGAGTCTTTTCCAGTTGCAGGACTTTGCGTTTGTCTTTTTTGAATTTCATGAGGTTCATGTCAGCCCATTCCTCCTCCTGTCTAGGTCTCACTGAATGTCAGCCCTGCCCCCGAATGCATCGACTGTAACCCCCACCGGTGTACTTTCATCCACAGATGAAGAGGGTGCATTTCCTCTCTTCTTCCAGTTCACAGATAGAGTATTGAACAGCATAGGGCCCAGGATAGACCCCTTAGCTCCAGTTAATATATGAACCGTTAACCACAACTGTTTGATCCTGATGATCCAGCCAGTTTCCTGGCTGTACTACCCAGGTAGTAGACCACCCACCTAAATGGGGATGTCCTAGTTTGGTTGCAAAGATGTTATGGAAGACTGTTAAAAGCCTTGCAAAAATCATGGAAGACAACACCCACTGCTCTCCCTTCATCCACAGATGTAGTCATTTCATCACAGAAGACAATCGGGTCGTTTAGGCGTGATTTATCCATGGTAAGCCCATGCTGACTGTTCCAAATTACCTTCTCCTTCCTATGCCCAGAAGTGGCTTCCAGGAAGACTTGCTTCGTGATTTTTCAGGGACTAAAGTGAGGCTGACCAGCCCACGGTTTCCTGTGTTGTCCTTCTTTCCCTTTTTGAAGATGGGTGCAACATTTGCCTTTGTCCAGTGCTGGGGACTTGCCCCAGTGTCCACAATCTTTCAGAGGTGATAGGGTGTGGCCTTGCATTGACATCATCCAGCTTTCTGTACCTTTGGATGTATTGCTTCAGGTCTTGTGGACTTGTATGAGTTGAAATTTCTCAAGAGATCCCTGAGTCAATCCTCTTTACTATAGGTAGTTCCTCTCCTCTTTTGCACTTTATCTCTAGTCACAAAGGCTTGGGAAAATCTGTCGATGAAGACCGGGGCAAAGAAAGCATTGAATGTCTCAGCCTTATCCGTTTCTGCTGTCACTAAATCACCTGCCCTATTCAGCAACATTTTCCCTTTTTATTCTTTTACTGTTAATATACTGGTAGAAACTCGTCTTGATGTCCCTTGCCTGTTTCAACTTCAGTTGTACTTTGCTTTCCTATTGTCCCTCCTACGTGCCCAGGCAGTGTTTCTGTATTCCTCCTTTGTAGTTTGTCCTTGCTTCTACTTCTTGCATGCATCCTGCTTGTACTGGGGTTCAGTTAAGGTCTCCCTGTTTAGCCAGGCCGGGTTGCCCAATGTGTAGAAGAGCTCCATTCATATCAGCTGCCCTTTCACATAAAGGGCAATCCCCCGTCTCATTCCAAAAGAGCCTCTGTCCATCCATCAGAGCACTCTGGTCATACCAGCTGTCCCACCATGCCGCAGTTATACCAGTGATGTCAGTTCTGTGTCTGCACCTGGAGCTCTAGCTCTTCCTGTTTGTTTCCAAGGCTGTATGCATTTGAGCACAGGCATTTGAGGTTGGCCTCCTTTCGGTCTGTTTTATCCTTCCTGGGTGCTCTCTTGCAGCCATCACCCTGCTCTGTGTTCTTACTACATCTGGTCTGTCTCCCTCACTGAACTGCAAGCTGCTACCATCATCCCCCAACATACCTAGTTTAAATCGCTTCTCACCAGGTAGGTAAGCCTATTGACAAAGATGTTCTTAAACCACTTTGTCAAATGCATCCTCTCTCTTGTCATCCCTCCAAGAGGGACCCATGGTCATGAAAAACAAAGTGCTCCCTGTGACAGCAGCCACAGGAGTCAACTTCAGGATGTGTCTGCTCCTGCCCAAGCCTTTCCTCTTCAGCAGTAGAACTGAGGGGATTGCAACCTGGTTCTCACATCTTTCACCTTTGTTCCCAGAGTCCAGTAGTAATTCTGGACTTGCTCCACATGTCCCTTGGCAGTGCCATTGGTGGCATGTGGATGAACAACCAGCTCTCCGTAATAAGTGCTTCCGTAACAACAGCCCATATCTTGGCCCCCAGCAGTGATTTTAGGTCCCTGTCTCAATCCCCTGGTGCACAGCCTGCCGTAGTCTGTGTAAACACCGTCCTGGGAGCTGTGCTCCTGCCTACCGGCTAAACTGGTGTTCCCCACAGCGACCAAGCAGGAGCCTGTTACTCCCTAAACAGCAGCAAGTTTGCCATTGTTCTCAGAACCCTCAACGTTTCTCTTTCACTGTCTCTTTAGCCACGTTTAACATGTTTCTTCTTCTCTACTTCTGTCCAAGTGAGCGTGAGAAATCCTTAGGTGCGATATCTCTCTATCCCAGGGTAAGGAATCTAGACAAGGGAAAATTGGGGGGTGCAAATGGTTGTTAAGGCACACACAATGTGGGACAGGAAGGAGGGAAGAAGTGCAGTTTATAGAAATGAGCCTGTGCTATGGAAGAGCTGGAAAGCACACTGAAGAGAGTGCCAAAAGCTTTCTTTTTCCTCTGCATTGCAAAGCATGGTGCCTAGCTCTACAGGCTTCTTCAGCTTTTCTAAAGAAACTAGTCTGGTTGAAAGGCTTTCTCTGGCTTAGAAGAGGTGAAGGGCTACAGGCCCATGTGCACTTCTGGTACGCTAGTGGGTCAATCTGGATTATGGGTGGAGAAACGCTAACAGTTCTCGGGCACAGCCTTGATTCTGGATTTTGTCCTGGTGAGAGAAGTTGTATACGTTGGATTTTTTTTTGAGTTAATAAGACCGTTGTCTGTTCAACAGGCTGAATATTCAGAACTAGTGGAAACATTGCTATCAACTCAACAAGATCCAGTAATTTACCAGCGATTAGCAGATGCCTTCAACAAGCTTACTGCAAGCAGCACTCCTCCTACACTGGACCGTAAGCAGAAGATGGCCTTCTTAAAGAGTTTAGAAGAATTTATGGCAAATGTTGGTGGACTTCTCTGTGTAAAATAAACAACAAAACTCTATGCCTACTTTAGACCCTTTCTGCAAAATGCACTGAGAAATGCTGAATGCTGACTAAATCTTGTACCTGTCTCCGGGTTCTTTGCAGCCATCTCAGATTTTAGAGAGCCTGGAAGTTTGAACATAACACAGTGGAACAGGAGAGGTCAACTTTGAATCAGCTTCTGCTATTATGTGTTAGCTGCAATCTGTCATACTTGTGTGTGAAAAGAATGAACAGAAAATCTGAATTTAAATTCTTTCCATATACATGCAAACAGATATGGGCACAATGAAAAGTAAAATCAGTGCCTTTTCCCCCTACTGGTTTAAAATGAGTAGCCAGATAAACATACAGGTTTATTTTCTACCCAAAACCGTGTTAAGAGTGTGCTGCAGACACATACAAAGCTCTGAATAGTTTAGCTGATTTTAAGCTTTATTTTTTCCTCTCTGAAGTTTGAGTTTGTGTTCCAATGGAAAAAGAAAACACCAAAAGGTATTTTGACTTGTGTTTAGTTTTGTTTTTCTACATCAACCTGAAGTTGCATGTTCAATGTAATGCAGGTTTTTACATTATGTTCTGCTGCCTAAAGTTCGGAATCAAGAAGGTGTATATTTTTGTTCCCCTAAAATGAACTTTAGGAACTGTAGCCATTTCCTTGCCTTAATTTAAAAGAAAAAAGTTCACATACTTTAGATAAGAAATCTAAGGCAAGATTTGACTCTTCAGAGTTGGTTTAGGGTGTTGGCATTAAGCTGCTGTGTACCTGTTGCAGCCCTTCATGTTGACATGTGTCATTTTGGAATGAGTGTCTAATGCAAGGTTCATGTGTAGTTTTACTTTCAGTATCTGTTTTGATTCCTGTCCAGGTTGCACACAACTGCAATGTATTTCTACACTGAACTGTTTGCTAAAGCAATAACAACTCAAAAGGTGTAAATTATTGACTTAAACTTTTTAAAGTTGGGGCATTAGGTAAAACAATTATGCTAGAAGAGGGGCTTCAAACCCTTTTACCCAAGGGCCATACTTAATCTTTCTCAACTCAAATCAACTAAGATCTGAACTGTTGGGAGGGATTTTACTTTTTCCTGAAACTAGCTCCGCTTCTGTAGAGCCCTCCCTGCTGCTCTGCTCTTGCTCAGTTTTTTATATCAGCACTTCAGCTATGACGGTAGCAGAGTTATAGTGCCCTGAGTGTAGTGGACCAACAAGGGAGAGTGGCACGAAAGCACAGAAGCTGGTCATACTTTGCCTCTAGTCTTGAGCCAGAGAAAACTGAAGCAAACATAAATGCTGCACATCCAGTACCAGTCTTTTTTTGTGGAAACACGTGGAGGCAGGAGAAGTTGGCCCTTTTGCTTAAGACCTCTGCTAGATTATGCTGTTGAATGTTTCCCTTGTTTTTGTTTTTTGGCATTTATGTAAAATGTACAGTATATACACCTTTACATAGCTGTGTATAGCATCATGTTTGCAACTCTGTGCCATCCTTCAGCTATTCATCTCAAAATTAGTCACAATAGCCAGAATTAAAAGGACATAAATCTGTACTATTGTGCTATAAGTGATCTAGGGCTTTTTTTTTTTTTTAAGTGAAATCTATGCCTGTCTCAAGCATGGATCTACAAGCCCAAAAATGCCATCTTGTCTGTATACTTTTCTGTTTTAATTTATGCATAAACTGGGCAAGGGCAGACTTACCCATTAAAAAGCAACCATAAAATTTGTTAGAGGGAATACAGGTTGGAAAGGTATATTATTTCTAAGACAATTTGCATAGTCTTTTAGGACAGGGATATTGCCCTCAAATTTTTCCTGAAAAACTAATCCTTTTCTTTAAAAGTTTTCTTGGCTGTGCATTTGCACTAATGACAATGATTCCAGCAGATCCTTCTGTTTTTAAACTGTTCCAATGGCTGTTTTTTTTTCCTTTGCTTGGGTTTTTGCCTTATTTTTGGAACTGCCTGTAGAATTTGAGTTTGTTATGTTCTGTAGGGCAGCAGTTCTGAAACTTGATTTTTTTTTCTTTTATTTTTTATTTTTTCTTCAGCTGAGGGGCATTAAAGCCTAGGAACACAAGCAGCAGTAGGAACTGCTAGTTTGCTATGATGTACTCAAGTGTCAAACATCTAGACCAAAGTCTTCAAAAAATAATGGCAAACGCCTTCAGCCTTTTTGTATCTGACTGAAAAACTAATCTTCTAAATCATCGTTTCTATTATAACTAGCTCTGTCACTATCACTTTTTACCCTAAACCGGGCTCAATATTTAAAAGTATTTATGAACTTTAAAATTTGGAAATCCTCTTGAATATTGTAATTGGTGAATGGGAGTATGAATTCAGTTAATGTTCAGAATAAAGTAATATGCATGCCCATTGCTTTTCTAATCAGGCCCATCGTATTGTCACAAGCACTGATGCACAATATGTTTTGCTCATCAAGACTTGCTAAATTAAGTACAAACAATTACTTTCAAAGATTAGTTTTGACGATTGCTTAAAACTTTTTTTTGCCCTTCATTTAAAATTGATGTTATATATTAAAGGGAGGAAACTGTTCAAGGAAAGATCTTTTTTTAAAAGAATTTTATTGCTTAATGTTATGCTAGGCAACATTCTTCCTATCTTGTTATTTTTTTCTTACATTCTCATGTGTTCAGCTTTGATCTTTCCATACTATTTTATACTTCTCCTGGAGCAAAGGCAAAGATGTTTCTGTTTAGTGACATCTAGGAAGTTGTTACAAAACGTGCTGGGAATAAGTTTTCTTAATTCATACTCCTGCTGGCTAGGTGGCTGCTTCTATGCCTGAACGCTGTGGCTTTTATATTCTCTTCCCCCCCTCCCCAAACAATCCTTTGGTGATCTACGCATCCCGCTGCCGTAGATCTAGATGCAAAGCTCATTCAAGTCCATAAGAAAGATTCATAGACCATTTTCAGTGGACCTAGAGTTGGCTCCAAATAACTGTTTTGAAGTTTTGTGGCATCACTGCATTGATTTTTCCGTTCACTGTGCAAAGTGAATAATGGTTTTAAAAATGCATGTGTTTTTTTGAAAAACCATGCAACTCAAACTGAATTATAAATGCTGCATGATATTGTTGTAATAAATATATTTGTCTAGTCATAAGACTTTTTTTCCTGCTAAAATAGATTATTGCCCCAGTGTTTTCATTCTGACTAGATTTCCAGTAGTTTATTTTCTATTTCTCCAGCCCTTATCCTTTTGCAATAGCTACCTTTCAAATGCTATCCTAATAATTTTTTTGTGGCTCAGCCTATTAGTTCTGATACTGGCAAGCATGACTGTCTAGTTGGGTGGTGAAATTCAAGGCCTACATAGCGCAGGTACTAGTGGGCAGTGAGAAGTGGACTGTGTTAGACTTCCACTTTTCCATGCATATGCCTTAATCATCTTCACTGAATGCCACCAGAATCTGCTGCTTCTTATTGCCCAAAAGTTTGTGTTTCACTGTTTAGTGAGGAAGGGCTCACTGTTTTCCTCAGGAATGACGAACTTGTTTTCTCAGCATGTCCAAATCTTACTAGTTGAAAGAGGGATTTGAATCTGGGTCATCTCCTTGATAGTGCATAGCACTTACTAAAGCCCCACGTTTACCTGGATAAATCCCTCTTCTATTTAAGCCATGTAGTTGCAGAAAATAAGCTTGCACAGAAAAGTCCATTTTCCATTTATAATCTAATTCTGGGAAAGGTAATGCAAATTCTAATTTCAGTGATCTGTGAAACCATTCAGAAGAACAAATGCAGCATTTCTAGTCTAGAACACTTTAATTTCAGTTACAGGTAAATAATTACGTAAGAAGGGGTGTTTTTTATGGAAGCAGTTTATGAATATAAGTGCAGGAGTAGGAGCCAGGCTCCTCTAATTTTGTATCAGATTTTCCACTGGGTCCACTGTGGGCCATCGGCAAGTTGCTAAAACTGTGTCTTTATTTAAAAAAAAAAAAAAAAAAAAAAGCGACAATACCTACCTACCTCACAGGGATGTTGTGAGGATTAGTTTATGCCTATAAATGCATTGAGGATCTGAAATGCTATGTAAATATTAAATATTTTAATTTTAGTTTTTTGTGAGGTGTAAGATTTACTGTAATGAAAGCAGAAGATTTTCCTAATTATAAAGCGCAGTAGGGGCAGCGGTAGTACAGTATTCCACAGGAGTGGTCCGCAGCAGTACAGTAATACTTGCTGTAAATTGTAGTTGTTTCAATTACAGCCCATTAAAATGGTGATTTCATAAATAAGATATGCTTCCTCACCAGCGTGCCTCTATTCTGGTCTAAATAGCAAGAGGATTGTTGTTTCTGTGCGTATTCAGGCTTTGGTGCCTGTGCTTGTGACTAGTGCCACTCGAGGTGGTAGGGTTTGGGGTTTTTCCCCTCTGCTAAGAGCAAGCACTGCTCCTTTCTCCCCGCCCCAGCCTGTTCTAGTCACACGAGGTCTCCTCGGTATAACCAGAGCCTAAGGATATGGATTTGATATGAAGAGGTAGGATTTCCCTCCTCACCCCATCCTCACCCCTCTAAACTTGCTTTTAACTTAAGTACATCATGTAGCCCCTCTTCACGGTAAACCCTAGCCCTAATCATGAAGCACTTTGTGAAGCATGATTTGCTCTACGGCCATAAGCTCTCAGCTCCCTTTTTTTCAATATTAGGTTTACTGGGGCAACTGAGGACTAGAACATGCCTGGCCTTCTCTTCCTGGTGAATGAATGAAAGTAGTTTCTACTTTTCTATTTCTTCCTTTCCCAGTCCTACTTTCCGTGTCATCTTAAACCATTCTTTAAGAGATTTGGAAGACCCTTCCAAGCTCAAATGAAAGATACTACCCATTCAGTTGTCCAGTCAATTACAGCTTGATATTTGAAATCAATCAGATCCCTTCTAGTAGCATTCCTCAACACATCTCAATCTCCTGTTGAATTCTACTAGATTTTATAATTAGGAAAAATAAAGTACACTTTTATTTGTTCCCTTTGTGCAAAGTAAGGAACCTCCGTGCAGAGAACTTGCAGTTTTAAGGCAATAAATGCTGTTACTGCTGTCAGTCAGATATGTAAATATTTTTAAAGTATAATTCAGTACTATTTTGAGCTTATAAAAATGAATAAAAAAGGCAGGGATTGAAGTGCTAGTTAATTTCAAGTATTGTTTTACTTGTACAGTTGAAGATATGAAGTTGCATAGAAATATTTCACAATTTGTTGCAATAGGACTTGGGAAATGGCTGTGTAATCGAGCCTTATCACAACCATATTTTCCATTTTGCAATGAATATTTTCTGTATTTCTAAGATCCATAAGCAGGAGGAGGATAAAATTGTTTTTCACTGAAGACTTTTGTTTTGGCCGTGTGTGTATGCATATTCTGGTTTAATATTTTTCTAAATTCTCACCTGTCGAATCCCTGAAATAGCTATGGCTCCTTATAGTAGAAACAAAAATATGAACGTTATGAAACCTCAGGCTAAACATTGTGCTCTTTTGTTACTGTGAATTAGCAGTAAAACAGTTGAAGTTAACTGGGTAACCTTAGATTTACATCAGCACTTAAGGCACGAGTTTGTCCACAACAGCAAAAAATGTGAATAGGTGTGCGGCAGGAGTATCTCACACTGGAGTAAAATAAAACAAATATTTAACAATTTCCAATAGCGGCTGTTAATGAATATATAATCAAATTACTTATTCCCCCATCCTCCCCAAAAAAAAGCTTAATGGGAATTTTTGGGTCACTGTTATTGGTGGTGTTTGTATACCCAGAAGGAATAGAAATTACTGGGTCTTGAATTGGTTGGGTAGATTTCATCTAAATGGTTTATTGTGATGTCTACCTGGAAATTTTCTCCAGACTTGTAATGTGTTCCCATGCAAGTTATATGCAGCAGTATGAGTGTGTTACTGTATGCATTTCAGAAAAGTTCAGTTACTGGCAGCAGTTCTTAACGTGCGATAATGTAATTGCATTTGGGTGAACGACAGTTCTTTTGTGCTCTTCCCCTTTTGACACAATCAAATCTTCTTTAAAAAAAACAAAAAACAAAAAAAAACAAAAAAAAACTCACAAATCCTGAAAGTAAAACTACTCTACAACTATGATGGTGACAGCTTGCTATACATCTTGGTTGTATGTATCACTTGAATTTTATCGGTTACAGAAGTAAAATTATTGCAACAATATATTTATATTGGCCTGGTTTAGTTAAGTGAGTATTTTGGTGAAGGACAGAAACATTTAAGGTAATTAAGAGCAAATCCCTGAAAGCAGCTGGCAAGATGAAAAACAGCAGCGTATCCAAGAGCCTTTCATGTAGAAAATTGAACTATTTTGCTTTACCATAAATATGAGGTCTGGAATAAACTTGAATGATTTGGGTACAAAGCCTTTATTCACATTTGTTTGTTTAAGTGTATGCAAAAAATATTCATTTTTGCCTTTATGAATCTTACATTTGCTTTGGTTATATATTGTGGAGTTAGTTTTTTTTCTTCACAGTTTACCACTTAGAGGCAAGAAGGTAGGAAATCATAACCTTCCAAGTGGAATTTGGCAGATCAACAAGAAGGAGGTCTTAAATGAATGGGGAGAGGGAAAGAGGAGAAGAAAGTAAAAACAGTTCTCATCCTTGATGTGGAAAAAAATCAAGCCAATCTGTAAGAAGAAAAACAAATCCGCAATGCAAGTGTTATCCCAGAATTTGTCAAGCAGTGTAATCTTAGTGCGATTAGTACATGCTGTAACTTATTCAACGCTGTTGGGGGGGAAGAGAGTGCCATTTTGGAACTGAAATGAAATTTGATATTACCAGTGTAAGTTTCATTAAATAATAAAATCATCTTTATTTAGGTAAATATTCCAGACAAAGCTACACCTCCTAAAACGCTGAAGTTGGCCATTGTGACTAACGTATCATTCATTGTTCATTCTCCATCGATACTTGAATCTCACGGAACAACAGTTTTCACCTTAATGTGCATCAGTTTGATTTTTCTGACGCTCTGTTGCCCTTGCCAATTAGAGTAAGGTAGCAGCCTTGCATGTGATGGGCTCCCCTTTTTCGTTCCCTCGGTGTCTGGCCTACCGTTCACTGTCGCAAGGGAGTGTGTGTTTCATTTGCTTTAACTTAATGCTTTGGATGATACAGCTTGGGTGTGTGGTATATTCAAACCACTTCCAATCTGTCGGTGTGCTGTTTACCGAATGAAAGTCACCACTAGACTCCAAAAAAAGTGCTGATTTGAAAGCTTTATTCCCATCTGCTGGTTGAAGTTGATCGCTTCTAGTGGTCTTTTGTTCATTCAGATGTTTGCTGTTACGCGGGGCGGGGGGGGGGGGAAGGGGGGACTAAAACAACAAAAAAGCACACTTTGGAGCCTTTGGGAAGGTCATTGAAGTCCTCTCACAAGATCAACACTACTTTGGGGGAAGCTTTTATTCTTCTGCCACTTTAAGGAAAGACTGTTCTTCTAAAGTACTTTTTGCCTGCTTTTAGGCTGTTATGCACTTTCATGATTTCTTAACAAACTACTGTTAAAAATGTACTGTAACTTGGATTTTGATAAGCGCACATGTATTTAAACAATTCACTCAGCCTCAGGAAAGCTGGAGAAATTAGATACTTGTTTTGTATCTTAGTTAAAGTGTTTGTTACCTACATCCTTTAAGATGGCCACATAATGTCTAGATCCTGTGAGTGTAACTGTATCTAAAATACGAGTATAATCTGTGAAAGAAGGGCAGTGTAATTTGAATCTAGGGACTGAGAAAATTGTGTCCTCCTTTTATTGTTCTCAGATGTATCTATAGCCTGAATTGGAGTTTCAAAACCAAAAAGAGTGATAAATCCCATTTACTGTTCAGGAAAAAATGTTTTCTTTCTTAACACTAGCCTATTTCTGTTTTCTTCCTCCTCCTTAAAAAGAGTGTGTGAAATGAGTGCAGAGGTATGTATAGGAAAAACTGTAAAAACCTGCTGCTGTACATAATATTTGCTACTTGACTGCATTTTCTGTTCCACTTTATTTTACTGGTTTTGCTAAATATATTTTATATATTTTCCTTCCTGGTTCTTGTGATGGCAGAGTGATTACATATTTGTTTGGGGGGAGGGGGAGCAAAGACAAACACAACAAGGCTCTGGCCAAGGAACTGCATCAAGTTTGTAAGTTAGCCTGTATCTCATGGTTGTCCTGGAAAGAGCTTCCATCGCTCCAGCCACATTTTTGGGGAGAACGGCATATAGTATGGTCAATAGATATAAAAATGTGCAATGGTATAGATACCGGTAATTTTGTTCCGTTTTTCAAAAATGACTTCTAAAATCCATTTAGAATGTCGGTGCCATTAGTTTTTCCCCAGTGGTCACTTTTAAGTAGAGCATTTTTCGGTCTGAAGTCTTGTAGACCTCTTTGTGGTCCCTGAAATATTTACAAAGTATCCACAAAGCCTGACAAAAGAGAGAGAAGGCGGTGTAATAACGTACCACTGTGATGTTTCTAAGACAATTTGCATCTTCAGTAGGGAAAGAGTTGGGCATCCACAGAGTCGTTAAAGATGAAGTCTACTACTCCACTTACATTTGGAGACTGAATTTGAGTCAGAGACCTGCCTGAAAGGCTTTAAAATGCTGCCTGATGATCTGTGCTACAGCGTGACCTGAGTTCTTGGGAAGCTGTGATGCATACAGCCCATGTAACGACCTGGCTGGGCTCTGATGGATGTTTTACTCTGCATTTGTATTGGAGGAACGCAGTATTGAAAGCAAAAGTACAGTGGGCTTTCCTTACACAGTTGAGATGATAGAGGTTGTTGTGTAAATACAGTGTTTCATGTTATTTTCCATCTTTTTCAGAAGTAGGACTATGTTGACATTCACTAGACATGATCCTTGTAACGGCTGTGAAGTGTTGCATGCTTGGCTGTCTTCCAAGTGAAACTTGCAGTTGGTCTGCCAGTCCTAAAAATGTCTCAAGAATTGAGGGGGAAAAGCTCTTAATAAATCTTTTCGACTTACATAGTGGCAACAACAAAGATTTTACAATTAGAATTTAATAATCTCGTTTTAGTATAGCGAAATATGGTTACTGCATGCACTTTCCTATGGCTATGGCTTGTGCTATTGCAAGAGGACTCAATGTATAAACTCTGGTCAGTAAAAAAATAGAGTAGACTAAAATTAAAAAAACAAAACAAAAGAAAACAAAAAACACCACAGCTCAAAAACCTGATGAGTAACAAGTTGCTATTACTTTCCAGGGTAGAACTGTGCTTTTAAAATCTGTTTCGTGCTGTGCTCCTGAACTGATCCAACACAGAGTATCAGCAGCAACGCTCCACTGCAGCAGATTCGTTTAAAGTATTAGAGATGCCAGTGTCACTGCTGTATTTCAAAGAAAAGTATCTGTCTGTGAAAGGATATAGCGTAGATAGCTTAACTAGAAGTAGGTTTCCGTAGAAAAGGATTAGGAAACAGTAAAACATGATCATTGATAAGAAATTTCTTCCAGGGTGCACTCTACAGGTGTTCTCCTATTTGTGGTTTGTTTCTCCTCCTCACCCCCTAAAGAAGTTGGATTTCAAGACATAACCTGTTTTCCTTCTTAAGGGTCCCTTTACCCTCTCCTGACCTTTCTTTCTAGAGCTATCTTGTAACTCAGGTTCAAGACAATTCTTGAGCTGTGAATTTGCTGCCCAATAATGCCGAATATGATATAATAATTGAAATAATGTTGCTCCCTGTATCCTCCCTCCTCAGCCACCTGTGCTTTATTACATGATCTGTGTAACATTTTTGGTAAAGAAAAAGGATCATTAGTCTTAGAAGGGACAATTGCTCAAGGAAATCTGGACTTCAGGAAAGTATGCATCTGCCCCGTCTCCTTTACCCTTTTGTTCTTCAGTTTTACCTATCAGCCCTTTACGTAACATTTTTCACATAAAATCTTTTACAAACTTGCATTAAATCCTTAAATAGGTAAATGACACAAGTGTCAGTTGTCTGTAGAATCTAAACCAGACTTCTTACTGCATTCAGTAATATTGTGCAGACGTCAGGTAACTGCCATTATGCAGCAATGCAAGGAAAAGGAGATCTGGGGTTTTAAATCACATCAGTAGTGGTAACATGAATAGGTATGGGTGCACTCCATGCAGGAAAATCTTCCATGCTGGAATTAAGACCTGGCAAGGCCTTTCAAAGAAAAAAAAAAAAAAGGTGTAATGCACTGAATACCAGATTCAGAGCACTTCCAGAGAAAAAAATCACTTTAAAAAGTTTGCAGTTACCTACTGTCATGAAATGCATTGTTTCTAAATGCAAGAGGTGGTGAAGTTAAAAAAAGGAAAAAAGGTATGGATCTAGAGGAAAAAAAATCAGCCTATCCCCACATTTTGCTGAGGCAGGAAAACGTGTTTTACTCTCTGCTGCCTAAATAAAAAATATTCTTGCCAATGCTGCAAAATGTAATTTTCAGAATGTAATTCTTTTCTCTTCCACTGGAGTAGTAATGCTCTGCTAGTGGGCTCCCAACGCTGAGCAGGCGACTTTCCGGTTCAGCCATAAATAGTGAAGCGTTGCAGCAGCGTGCCAGCAAGTGAGACGGAGCCGTTTCTTGCTGAGCTCATTACTGCTTGGAGCATGTAGATCTAGAGAACAGGCAGGGACACCGATGCTGGTTTAGTTTGAAAAAATCCCTGGGGCCGGCTTTTATGTGGTTATTTGCAGGTGACCCAGTGAACAATAAAAAGATACATTATGAAACTGTTTAGCACGAATTATGATGGTGAGACCAGATTTTATAAGGAAGGAATAATAATAATAAAAAAAAACACTTCTGAAGGAAGCTCGTTGTGTTTTCAGGCACTGTGGTATTACAAGAAGTGCCAGAAAAGCACATGGTACCTTCACAAAATGAGAAACGGGTAGTCATGAAGTATGCCCAAATGGAAAGGTTGAGTGAGGAGTGAGTTAATTCAAACAAGGAATATACAAGTAAAACCTACTATCCTTATGAACACGTCGAAAAATAAACTTGAATTCCTTCAGTTTGCAAGAAAGAGAGTCCTGAAATGGCATTTGAAATAACCAGAAATCTTAAAAGAGCGTCAGGAAAGTTTCAATAACGGAAGGAAATTTAAATGATTATTTTGCGTCAGTCCTCACCACCATCTTTCCTCAGATTTGTTTCACTCTGTAGGGTCATTTAGCTGTGAAAGAGACTGTAGATAATTGGTAAAGATTTAGGAATCGCAGTTTGCGATTACGATGGTGACCTTAATGGGAAGGAAGCTAGAAAACGCTTAATCGAGAGGGAAAGACGGGGCAAACCGTTTGGGCAGCCGGAAAGTGAAAAGCTCGGGGCTTTGGACCGCTCGAGAAGTTTAACTTGAGGGCTCGTTCCTGAGATTCCTATGTCTGTGGAAATAACTATTTAAAAAAATAGCTAATAAGTAAATTCCTCCTGGAATTTAAGCCAGAGGAGGGCAGAGGGAAAGGAAGGACTCAACAGGCCGGGCCAGAACTGACCCCCACCCCCCCTCCAGCGGCGGCCGCCGGCGGGAGCCCGGAGGCGGCAGCGACCGGCCCGGACCGGCCCCGCCCGTGGCCATGGCAACGGAGGCCGCCGTGTCCCAGCCAATGGCGAAGCAGCCTTTGGCACCGAGGGGGCGGGGCGAGGCGTGGGCCCCACTTTCCGGCCCCGCCCCTACTGCGGACGAGGTCTCCGGCAGGGGGCGCGCGCGGGCGCGCGGCCCCTGCCTGCCGGGAGCGCACGCTGATTGGCCGGCAAGCGCTGCGCGCGCCGCTGGCCGTGAAGGCGCGAGGGGGATCCGGCCGGCGGTGAGTGGCTGAGGGCGGGCTCGGCCTGGGGGATCCCGGCTTGTGCCCGGGGGCGGCTGGCGCTCCGCTGGGACTCCGCTACCCCACCCCCCTCCCGCTGTCGGTGGCGGCAGGGGCCGGGACCAGGCCTCCTTGCCCCGCCCCGCTCCTCTCGTGGCGGAGGGGCGGTGCTGGCGGGGAGGCGCGGCGGCCGTTGCCCGCGGGCGGCCGTTGGCGCCGCGCGCCCCGGCGGGGGGGAGGTGTAACGGTCGGAGCGGCGGCAACGCGCCGCCTCAGCCGGCTGAGAGGAGCCGCGGGGGGAGCGGGCGGGCCGCGGGAGCCGCAGAGGGGGCGGCAGCGCCGGGGTGGGCTGCTCTTTGCTCCCCCTGACTCCGAAAAGTTAGTCCTCTGCTTCGTGAATGCCTCTGAGGTGTGGAGGGTGGGCAGTAGCTCTGAAGAGGAGGAGGAGGAGAGGGCTGGTGGCGGCGAGGGCTCGGGAGCCTTTCCGGGAGTCTGCTTTTGTGGGCAGCTTCTGGCGCTAGGAGAGCCGCGTGGGTTGTGTCGTTGCACCGGTGGGGTTTCGTGGCAGTCGGGCACGAAAGGGAACAAGGAAGAAAAGGCCTTCTTCCCTTATTCAGGAGCTGTCAGCGTTGTTTTATCCTTCACATATAGGAAGATAACAGCAGTTCTGAGGCATCCAGCCTCCTGACCCTCTCTGTGTCCAAAATCAGGTGCTGCTCATTAAAAAGTATTAGAACAGAGCTAGAATATATCGTACTTCCCTCCTTCATCTAGTAGTCATCCAATTTTCTGCTGTTACTTTCTGAATCAGATGTTGCTTCTGTGTATTTAGTAATCTTCAGTGAGTCTCTCTTCTATAAACCTGTTTAGTCTCACTGTGAGACTAAAAAAGTTTTGTAAAATTTTGTCATCTGCAGTAGCCTGTGACAAGGGTCCTGTTGCTCAGGTACAGGTTGTGTCAAGAAGCACCTCCTCCTGGGTTTTTTGAACCTGATTCTTGCAGCCTATGTTGCCTTCCTGTTCTTGCATTGGAAAACAGAGCAGTTGATGACAGTCCATGCCGTTCATGTCACTCGTGGTTTTGGAGGATTGTCATACCCCTTCTCAGTTACTTCTCATATTCATTGCCCTGCAAAAGCTGTTCTAGTCTTTTGATGCCTTGCTGCCCTTCTTGAACATTTTCTATATCCACTATTTTTTTCCCACTCTTTGTTGTGTTGCAGGGATCTCCAGTTTAGTTTTGTTCTGTATGTGCTGATAACTCAGAGTTCTCAGCAGATCCTCTTTAATTTCAGTTAAGTTCTATATAATTGTGTTCTTCATGTAAGACCGTTCATACTCATGCATAAGAACTAGGAATTAAGATATATCATTATGCGAAACCATCATGTTGGTGTTTGGTGGCAATTAAAAAGCATATCTAATGTTAGACATTGGTAGGAAAAGAATGAACACAACAGGAAAAAAAAAATCACCAAACCACAATATGTAGTCACCTATGTCTTAAATGTTGTGTGCACCTCGTCTCAAAAAAGGGTGAAAAGGATGAGCAAATGTATGGAAAGACGCTTGTAAACCACTAAATGGACTGGGTTAAGACTTCAACATGGAAAAGTGACAACTAGCGGAGTGAGGAAAGGGGGATGGCTTACAGATGTCTGTGAAATCATGAGTGGCGTGGAGAAGGGATCGAGCGTTTCCTCTTTCATCAAATTGAGCTAGTAGCCACATTCACTGCAAGAAGTAGTAGTTATTTATAAGCTAAGGCTTCTTACCAGGTAGATTAAAAAAACTTCATGTGAATTCAAGGGAGGCTGGAAAAATGTTTGGAAAATAACTAAATTCACAAATTTTTAGTTTCAGAAACATCCCCCTTAGGTGAAAATGGTTAAAGTTTGGGGAATATGTGGTGGAGAACTATCACATACACTTGCCTTATTCTTTCTGCGAAAGTAGCCGAAGGCAGGTGTCTCGGGAAGAGTGAGAAGACCGGTCTGTATTGACCGTAATGCAGCTTTGGTTCTTATGAACCATTTGGTACGCATGTTAACAAAAAACTGTCCAGAATTAATCCTGAAATCTAGTCACTCTCGGATCTGTGGTGGGTGAGCTGCTTCTGCTTCACAAAACCTATTATTTCCTTTGTCCCCTATTCTGTGAAACTATCACGTAAGAAAAATTCTTTAGATTTGCACGTAGGTTTGTCAGTTCTCATTTTGCAATGTAATAGTCTCCCAACATAGTCGTCCTGTTCAGAGGCCGTTTCATTTTGTGGTTCCTGGACCTCAAAAAATTTGCGTTTGACAGCGTGGAAGCAAGCTGGCTGGCTTTGCTTGAAGGTGACTTCTCAGTTGAGAAAAGTTTGATTCATGCTAGGAAGACTACCAAACAGCTGGCGTTCCTCAATTTCTGCTAGCTAGACCACACTAGCTAACAGGGTAAATTCTTTTGCTGAAATTAATTTAGTCTGATATACTTAATGCAGTTTGTCCTGTCAGTCATTCCTATGAAAGTGCGTTTGGCGGCCATCTAGGCATCTTGTCAAATCATTGAGCAAAAACTGAGCTGTCACCTGTGTTTAGGATTTTAAAAACTGAATAATTTGTTTCCAACAGTAAGGATCCTTTCATTTTCTGGCGTTTTACTGTTTGGGACAAGATCCATCAAAATGTGTTTGTGGTTTAGCATTCCTTTTTGGCCACCCCTCAGATTATTGTCTGGAGACTTGGGATTTGGATCCTTGTATGTATTAAATAGCTGGAGCTTGAACGGAGTGCAGTGCCTCCCTGCTTCTAAGGCACTAAGGCATATTTCCAGCCTTTTAATAGCTTTCCAGCCCCTCTGATGGAGACTTTTTGTTCACCTCCAATCAGATGATTGCAGCCAGGTGATTTTTATTACAGAGGTATATCATTGTCTCAGATTTTCTCCATTTGTGTCACAAACATCATAGATTATGAGCTGTTTGTCTCAAATGCTAGCTTGTGCGGCTTGGGGAAAAATACGGCTATATTTTACTCAAAATTTCATGCTATCTGCCCTTAGATCCAAGTTACTGTAGAATAAAATCATTTCTGAAGTTGTACATGCACTTCTTGTTAGTCTCTCTGATCTTTTACCAAAATACATTATGCCCTTCTTCCCCTCCTCTCTCAGAGATTAACAGGATGGCTTTCCAGTTGTATTAATATTTCTTGGCCTTTCATTAGTCTTTCCTTTCCCCCTTCAGCTAGGGGACATTTTATTGCAATGAGATGCATTCTTTAGTGTACTAATCATAAAAGAATGCATATTGGAAACTAGCAGAGCAGCAGTGTGTTGTTCTGTTTATACATTTACCAAACAGTATTTCTAAGTTATGTAGATGATTTGGGAGGGCTGACTTAGACCGTAGGTAAGACTGCCCCTTTGACAGAGAAATGGTAGCCAGTCACCTGCAGTGAAGTCTGTTGGTAAAAGCTGTGAAAGAGCAAGTGCTTACTTTTCAGTAAGAGATTTTTTTTTTTAAGATGGCTTTGTAAATATGGATACAGATGTAGATACCTGTAAATATGTGGATGTACATATGGATATCAAATATGGTACAGGTACCCTGCTTGCCTTCCCCCACAAAAGTGGAGTTTTCTTTTTGAGTAGGTATATGGAACTATAATGATCTAACCGCTGAAGCAAGCTAGCTACATTTTCTGTACTTCTGGGGTGAGGTATGGTGCAAGGGCATGCAGGGCATATGCCTCAGCTGACCTGCTGACTAAAAGTTTGCAGGCTTGTATGTGTAGGAGCACACATGTACCTTTGGGCATAGAAGTTGCACTGTATTTCAAAGACTACAGGTTTCTGCATGATTTTAACTTCTTAATTATGAATGGACTGTATCTACTGGTGTATAGAAAGACTGTAGCAGCTTCTGGGTGAGTTAGTTTTTCTGAAGTGCTCCTTCTAATTTATTATTTTTGCTTTTTTTTCCTCTCCATTTTAGAACTTGGGTGCATAAATAAATTAAGAGTTTTCATACGTGAGAGCTGGAGACCAAGGTTGAATTGCTACATTATTCTTATATAGATAAGGCTTTGGATCTCCTGTGCTAGCATTCTTACTCAGTATTACTATCTGTCTTCATTTTATTTTTTCTTTAAAGAGCTCTTTAAAGAGCTAAATGTCATAATGATGACATTTAACTGAACAGTTCATTGGCTAATAGAGGCAGATTTAGCTGTACGCAGAGGAAGGGACTGAAGAGGTTCTAGGCACCTCCATCTCTTAATCCTGTCTGCATTGTGTGAGCTGTAGATCTTAAGATGTACTTTTGGCAACTTCACTTTTCCCATACTGTGGGTAGATCTGGCCCTTTATAGCTGAAGAGCATTCCAATTTGCCATTTACTCCATGATTGAAGTCCTGATAATTTATATTCTGCTGTGTATATAGGTGCTTACTGCATTCTCCCCTCCCCCTCCTTTCCCTAAGATAAACTTATTCTTTAACTTCACAGGGAGTTTTATTTTTCCAGACTCTGTAGTGTTCTTGAGCCATTCTTGGAGAACTTCTGGGTTCTTTATTCTGCTTTGTTTTTTAATTAGGTATAAAATTAGGTACAAATACAACACTTAAGCTAAGATTTAATAGTTAAGAAGGCGTGCCACTTAGCTAGTTTTAAACCTTGTGCTCCTGCTAATACGATGTTTTTAATGTAGGTAATCTGGCTGTATCGGCATTGTATGTGTTGAGTGCTCTGAATCCAAAGCCGCATCTAAAATGCAGCACTGTTCCTCTGTGGAACGCTTGCAAATAAATAATTTGCATACCTTCAGAAGAAATTTTGAACGTTGAAGGTGTTTCTAATAGATGTACATATGATTTTGCTACCGTATGTTGTGAATTACCTTTCCTTGTAACCTTACAGTCAGTTGCTGCTTGGTTCTTTAAAGCTTTCATTTAGAAACCAAAAGGAAGACTATAAAAAAAAAAAATTAAAGTAACATTTGTAGAAAGAGGATGTCTGCGGTGGTATGCCTTTTTATGTGCTGAAACAATGGATAATTGCTTCGTCAACAATTTGTCTGTGAGAGTTTCATTTCATGGACATGGATGTAGTCCTTGCAAACACATATATAGGCTCATTCAATGTGTAAAATCAGAATTTCAGCTTCCAAATGAAGAGCTGCAAGCTTGCATCTGCTTTATTTTCTTCCAGTGTCAAAGTATAGATGTGTGCTTGTCTAGGAGATAATAGCAAATGAGATTGCTCTGTGTGTGACACACTCAAGGCTGGGGGGAGCTGTGAGATGGAGAATAATTAAGCTTCTAACATCTGTCCCAATCATCTGGGGCCTGAAGTGGATTTAAGCATTGTATACTATTGGAGTGTTGTGGAACATGCATTTGGTTTTGCTTCTAGAATCTCTTTAATTATTATTCATTGATTTTTAAAGGCCAGAGGAGCCATATGACTGTTCAGCGTGAGCCTCTGTGGTGTTCAGGGTGTTTCACTGAGTTGTCCCTGTGCTGCAATCAATTACTTGCCTTTGAGTAAAGTTTATTTTCCAAAGAGGCTTCCTTTCTCTTTTAAAAGGCTCTAAGAGATGGAGAATTTACCACTTACTGAATAGTTTCTTCCAGTGGCTGTCTTTCTTATATTTTGGCCCTATTTTTAATTTGAATTTGTAGAAGCCCAGGTTCTCTCTGTGTATCGTGGCCTTTATAAGATTAATTTTAAACTCTGCAAAAGTCATTGCTGTTCCAGCTATATCAAAACAGACCTGTTTGCATCAACAGGGTTTTTAATACGCTCATGACTCTTTTCCCTTAAAAAAGAAAAAAAAAGACGCGCACACACACACACAGCTAATAGAAAATTATTTACGCTATTAGTTTTTAGAATTCTAACCACTGATCTCATTGCTTTTTTGACAGTGATGTGAGCCTTCCAGATATTTACTGTAGATAGATTTAGTCTAATTCAAAACCTGAAACTATACTACCTGTGCAAACTTGCAGTAATTTTAATAGTGAATAATTTCAAATAATATATAATTTAATAATGTAAATAATAATTTGAAAGCCTTTTTGTTACTAATTATCAAAAAAATAGGGAAGACAGACCTTTTGTTTTTACTAGGTAGCTTCACTCAAGAATTTTTCACTTGCATGAGGCTGATGAATAGATAAGTCTTTAAACTTTGAAGAGTTAAAATTTCCAGATAGTTGCTCCTGTTGGCAGCTTTGTTCCTGCTCTCCACATAAGTTCAGGTAGTATTTCCCCCCTGGAAATATACACGCAGATTCAGCCAACCCAGCTGAGAAAGTATCAAGTCTAGTAAACGATACTCTGGAAAAGCCAAGTGCTCTGATTCTTGTCCCGTATAGGTGCGTACTGAGGCAGTGGAAGGGAAGAGTGAATACTGATGAGTTGTCTCTGAGTAGCAGGTGAACTGTGCTATTTTCTGAGCAAGTAGGGAGAAACCAAACTTTAGGAAGTGTCTGCAAAGCTCTGCAAGAGAGACAGGGATCAGTGTAGAGGAAAAAATGGAAGGGGAGGAAAAAGTGAATTCTGGAGCTCTCATTGTAGTAAACAGAATAGAGAAGAGAAAAAGCATGTTCTTGTTTTATAAGCAGTTATGCTTCAAATTGTAATAACTTTCAAAGTGGCATGGAGGTATGAAGGTTCACATTTCTCTCTGCATAACTTTCATTACAAACTGTTTCTGCAGAAAGAAAAGTGAACACCCCTATTTTAAAGTTCTATTAAAGTCATTGCATGTGGAATAATTCTTAGATCAGATGCCAAGAAAAGGTGTTTCTTGAAAGAAGAACCTTTTTCTGGTTTTCTCCAGTAACTTTCTCATGCTTGATTTCTTCTTTTCCCTTTCTCTTCCACGAGGTGGCACTGTCTCTCCTGGGAAGGACACAAATACTTTAGCTTTCTGTTTGGATGCGGTTCAGCTACCCGGAGAGTCAGCAGGGTTGAGAGATACTGTGAAACATAACTCAGTTCATGAGTTTTATGAGAATGGTTGTACTTTTCATTTGATATACAGTGTATCTGTTTGACATGAGTTATGTCCATGTTCTCATGTATGAAAAGCACAAATTTTTGGTCAAGTAGTCTTGTCTTAGAAAAACATCACCTTGAGTTTCTTGTCTGCTTTTGTTTACTTTCTAGAAGATTTCAAGCATTTGCAGGAGTCTTTTACAGTATGGGAATTCAAGTGAGGTGATGTTGATCCTAGAACACTAGTCTACTTACTTTGACACAAAATTTTGTGCATTTTGATCATTTCTTTCCATGTTCAGTAAGTATCCTTATTTCCAGGTGGGAAGAGAGTAATTTCTAAAGGGTTTGGAAAATCCACCAAAGCCCTTTTCTCTGATACAAAAAGGGTATATGGATTAATGACAATATCCCTGTAAAAAATATAAGCCACACGTGTTCTGTAGAAAGGGAACAGTGCCATTGCTGCTCCTGAATTCTCTCAGCAGATGCTTTATTCCCAATCTTCCTCTCGCCGATTTAAGAACTCTCAAGTAGAGAGGGCATGGTCTTCCCCTGGCCCCTTGTTGGGAGGTTGTCATAGTTAGCTATTAGAATAAACCTCCAGTTTCAGTGGATGTTGTTTTACCTTAGGAGAATGGGCCATTGTTAAATGCTTTCATTACATGCTTTTCTTTTTTTCTGGCTGGTGTCTAGAAAAATGGAGGAAGAGGATGATGATGTTCCCCAGCTTTCATCCCATACATTGGCTGCCCTGCAGGAGTTCTATTTGGAACAACAGCAGAGAGAGGGCATGAAGACCTCTCGGGAATCTCATCAATATTCTGTTGGCTCAATAGAAGAAAACTGGGTAAGAAACTAAACTTCAGTGAATGAAGCACAGTTAGCATTAGTGACCCATTAAGGAGGAACAACCATTAGCAGGTTTCTTTTGTGGATAAATGGATGATGAAATGAAAGAGGGGAACGCTCAGGGCATTCCTAGAATGGCAACATCTAGCAGTATTCGTGAAGAATAATACTGTAGGATTATTTGCCTTAAAAATAAATCTGGATATAGTTTTCTGTTCTGTGTGTGTGTGTGCGTGTGTGTGTATGCACTGAGAGGGAATAAAGCTACCAACAGAAGCATCTATCCCTTCTGCAAATTTTAACTCTGACCTGGCATGTAAAGGTAATGAAGATTCTTCCCTGAAATTGAGACAAACACAATGCAACAATAAGATCATTCTCTTTCCTTTCACATTATATTTATTTCTGTATTTTATTTCTTTGTTTTTGTGGATGGCTGCCTTGCTGCCTTTCTTTTTTTTTTTAACCTTGCAATTGACTGATTTTTTTGATTAACTCTCTCGGTTACTTTTGATTTTTACTCATCATGTTGTTTCTGATCTCCTCTTCTGATTTAGTGCTTTTGTGCTTTATTTCTTTCCAAACTGTCAAGTTTGTTTTTCCTGTTCCCCTAGAGTAACTTAATTTAAGAATACGTGTGAATCTGCATTTTTGGTTTGAGCTAACCTTGTCAGCGTTGTTTTTTTCTGATTCTGTAGTAAATGCTTTGGCAATGCGAAGTGTAAGATAACTGCTGCTTGTCACAGGATTATGAAAGTAAAGAGACTATTAGGAAAATCATCTCCTTTCCAACTTTACAGTTTGTGAACTGAGAAGTTGCTATGGATTTTAGTTTTCTTGAAGTGGAACTAACAAAACCTAGTTGTACACAGCATACTTGGAAGATGTGACGTTGTTGATAATTGCGTGTTATTTTTTTCAGCAACTGAGCCAGTTTTGGTACAGTGATGAAACTGCAACATGCCTGGCTAATGAAGCTGTTGCAGCAGCTGGAAAAGATGGCAAGTAAGTTTTAATAATTATTTTGCAGATTAAATATGTAATTTCTGTAAATATTCCATGTATGTTAAGAGGGCCTAAGTTTAATTCATTTCTCTTGGTACTTCATGTATAGTTGGTGGAGGTGCTGCACAAATGCTTTGCAGTTATTTATTTATATAATTAATAGTTCAGACTCTCTTACCATTTAACATTTCACTGAATTTTGTAGGCCCTGCCAAGTAAAAGTTTACTGTGGATCCTTTTTTTCTGAGAAATATAGAGTTCTAGATCTTGATATCTGTATTTTGTATATAGTATTACTTGTAATTCTTTTCTCTGTTTTCTTACAACAATAGTTCTCTACAGCAGACAGAAAAACTCGTTTTTCTTCGTACTTCTTTAAGGAGTAGTTTTTAATTTTAACTTAAATTTTCAATTTATTTATTTGCTGTTGTGAAATAAGCTTTTCTTCATAGTTACACTTAACGTCTTTTTGCAGCATGGAGGTTGAATATGTAATGGCCTAAATACCTCACGCACTAGTTATTAAAGTTCTATTAAAGTAATTAAATGTATTTTGGAGGTGTTGTATACAGTTGTCACAAACTTGGTGCTCAAGAATTCTTCAAAATACATAGAATACCAGTTTTATTTGTGGCTGTCAGAAATTTTACGTCTATATCCTAAATGTCAAAGATTAATCTTTTCCTGGCTAATGCTTTCTGTGTGGAGCCTGTAAGAGTCAATACCCCAATAAAAAGGAGAGACAAGGCATGTTTTGCTAATTGATGTGCAGTTAGCAGTGGTCAGCTTAATGAGCACTTGGATTAAGCCGACGCTGAGATGCTAGTCTTCGCAGGGAGGGATGGAGTGTTCTCCCTGTGCCAGAGTATTGGGAAGAAAAAAAGTTAACAGGCCAGGCCGTGAACTGAACAGTTGAGACACAAACAGACTTTCCTTTCTGCCAGCTCTACTGCAGGAGTCATAAACTCCCAAAGAGAAGCGAAACAGGCATTTGGTCATCATAACATGTTAGATCCCAGCAATGAGAAATGACCTAATGAGATCACCTGTGAGAGCCCCAGTCATGAATCAAGCCTATGAATTCAGTCCTGCAAAAACTGCATATGGAACTAACAGACATATTCAAGCCATTTCATTAGATTAAAAAACAGCTTTTGAAAAAATACATCTGTGAGAATTTGCAAGCCAATTCTTCTCAGAATACTTACTGAAGAAAGTATCTGATGTCTCTTTTATTTTTTTGTTTTCCTCTCTTCTGTTACTATTGCACTAACATGCTTTTAAAAAAATGTGTAAAGTTTTCAGCACGAGCTTCAAAACTGCAATGAGGTATTTGTTAGAATGAAGAAAGAACAGCTTACATTTTTTTGGAACAAATGCTTAAAATATTTTTCCAAAGCAGCCCTGAGAATTTATGGAATTGTCATTGCTCTAGTTGCTTTTGTGTTTGTTGCCTTTCGATATTCTAAGTTGTTGTCTCTTTTCAGGATAGCGTGTATTAGTGCACCGAGTGTGTACCAGAAACTGAAAGAGCAGGATGGCAAAGCTTTTTCAGTGCGTATACTGGAATATGACAGAAGGTTTTCTGTATATGGAGAAGAATTTGTCTTCTATGATTATAACAGTCCTTTGAATTTACCTGAAAATCTCCTGCCACACAGTTTTGACATTGTAATAGCAGATCCCCCCTATCTCTCGGAAGAGTGTCTTCAGAAAACTGCAGAGACCATAAAATACTTAACGAAAGGAAAGATTCTGCTTTGCACAGGTATAATCAATTTCTCTTTTATGAGAGGAAACAAGGATGCTTAATGGTGATCTAAATATTTTTGAGACTTAGTTTCTCTAGTGAGACTAATACTAACTCAATAACGCTAATTTATAATTAATTCTAGGAAGAATATTTACCCTGAAGAGGAAGGATAAACTCCCTCCCCCCCCCCCCCCCCCGGAGTACTTCAGTTCAACTTTTCTTTAATCTGAAGAAATGTGTGTAATTAACATCAGTACCTTTTTCACACAACATGATGAGTTTTCGTAATTTTTGTGAAGATGATCCTGAGAAGTTCCAGAAATATTTTTTCTTGTAAAAGGGATGTTCTCTATAATTGTTATGATTGAAGTCTGGCTATGACAAACATAGATGCGATTTATTGTTAATGTTATTTTAATGTCTTAATTTGTTTTTTTCCTAAACATCTGTAAGTAGCTAGAAGATTTAAGCTTTTGTTTCCTTCTCAGTAAAATTGAAGTTGAGCTAGAAGGACAGTAGAAAGAATGACAAATAGGTTGGAATGGCCTTTACTCAGTAAAATGGGATGCTTTTAACCAAGCCTTAAAAAAATTTTTAAAAAAATTTATATCACCTACTCCTTTCTGGTAAAAACAGCAACTGTAATGTGAATTAATCTAAGAGGATTCTGCCACTGTGAAGTAATCAGTTCTTGGGCATTGAAATACTGCAGGAGGAGTTAAGAGCAGTGAAACTAGAAGACTTATCAACTGTACTTGCAGGCCTTTCTTTATGAAGATACACTTGCTAATTTAAAAAGCTATGAATATCTGCTTTGCTCTTGGTGTTTCTTAAACTGTAATCTATAAAACATCTGAAAGTGGTCCAAGAAATATTTGTTATAAATAAAGACAAAAATTCCTGTATACGTACAGTTCTGGGAAGTCAAACAAGACTAAATGAAGAAAAATGAAAATAATGTCTGGACATAAAAAGCTTACTACTTTGTTTAATTATAAATGGCAGCAATGCAAAAGATCGTTCATAGAAATTTTTTTTCCTAAAATGGATAGGTGGTCCCTCAGTTTACAAAGTTTGGGATATACTGCCCAAGGAAGTGATTTCTCAAAGTATATAGCTGTAAATATCACACTAGGGTTTATTTAAGTGGTACAGAATATGTAATCTGTTTGCATTTTCCATGGCTCCCTACCATGTAATTTCTTTGGCATGTAGCAAGAAAATTGAGTCCAAATTTCTGTTTTCTCTAAAATGGGCAGTGATTTTAGCCTCTACCTAGTTTTATGAAACTTTTGGGACATTAATATCTTTGGGACCTCTACCATTTTTTCAGATTTAGTTAAAATTTCCCAAATGCTTCACTTGTTCAAGAGGGCTGACTCCCTCCTAAAGAGGAAGTTCCTTTGAGCCTTGCTTTCTTTAAAAAACTAAGCGAAATATATGTATCTGCGAGGAGCCGTTTAAAAAGCCCAAGCATTCTGTTACTGTTCTTCTTATCAAATACTAATTATTTTTGCTGCAGGTGCAATCATGGAGGAACAGGCAGCAAAGCATCTTGGAGTGAAGCTATGCAAGTTTATTCCAAGACACTCTCGCAATTTAGCCAATGAATTTCGATGTTATGTGAACTATGCTTCTGGACTAGACTGACTTTCATAAGAAGATGTAGAACTTTTTCAATCAAGTTCCTTTGTTTCTTTTCTCAGTGACAGAATTCTGCATTTTTGCAATGTTTCAATATTCCGCTCTGAGTAATGTGTTTTTTCTGGGCTAGCTTTAATCAACACTGCGTGCTAGCCTTTCTTTAAAATGTGTAAGCATTTGTAATTACCGTGTTTTGTATTTTACCTATTAGGTAATTGGGGACCAAAACGATGAAGGTGCTGGATAGTGGGAGCTTTTCTGGTAGAATTTTATTCTAATTGGTAGTTTTGACCACTCAAGGACTCTTCAGTGACCTCTCTGAAGTGTGTTAGGTTTAGCTGTTTGGCTAAACACCAGCACACATAGGTGCTTGCCTCACAGATATCCCTGTAATAATTTGCAGTAATGGGTAGCTTGGTAGCTAGTGGATGGCTGAAAGAGCATGAATACAGGTATCCTTTCAACCTTGAGCTATGCTCCCTTATAGAAGAATTGAGAGGCGTTTCTTCTGACCATGTCGTATTTTTTTACATTCATTAGCTGCCAGGTTAATGGGTTTTTTTTAATGGATAACTAGAAGAGAGAATAAGTTTTCTTCCGAGGAGGCCTCTCCCATTGCTTTAATTATCCGTAGAACTACCTAAGAGTTGTCAAGTAAGATAGGAACCATTGTCCATTGATTATTGCTCGACTGGCTTTTTTAAAAATTGTGGTTATTGTTTTATGCCTTTTCTGAAGCCTTGGCAGAAACCCACACTTTCTTTTTGAAAGGTAAAATGTATTTTATTATCAATTGTCATCATGTAAACTTGTGTATGAATGTGCTTTGCACTAGAAGGAAGTGATGTAAGTAGTTACACAGCTCTCTGCAGAGATACAGTGCATCTATTTTGGGATTTTTGTGTGTTACAGCAACAAAACCTCATGATCTTTTTGTTTTAAAAAAAAGTATCTTCTATTTACCAGGTAAGCTAATCTGCAGAGGAGTCATAGAACTGATGCTTTGTTTGAAAAAAAAAGCACAATAAGGATTTCCTTGTTAGAGGGAAATTTACCTTTGTAAAGAATCCTAAACACTAGTGAGATCAAATACAAAGTAACTACTAAATAAAAATGCAACAAGTCAGCCAGTGCTTGCATTAGTGCCCCAAACTGTTCATGTGTTTTCAGTTACTCTTACTGTTGGCTATGAGATATTTTTCTCTGCTGTTTTTCTTTGCCCATTTTTATCTTTGCCTCCTGTTCCACAGATGGAAACAAGGGAAGTAGAAAAGAAGTATTTTAGAAAGAGTTGGTTTTTATAAGTCTGCTGAGGTATAACATAATGTATTGATAAACTTCTGTTTCTAATACACTAATGTTAAGTTTTGTATAAGCGGTTTTGGCCATCTTTCAGTCAATTTCAATCAAAATAGATACCTACTATTCCAAAGGAAAATTTGTTTTTAATATAGTATTTTTGAAACTCTGGGAATTTTTAAAGCCAGGATTCTCTGACTTTTTGGCTAGACTCCCAAATTGCAAAGCCTTTAACAGTTTTATCAGCTGTAAGTATATGACATGTAAATATTTATCTTTACACAGCATATTTATTTACTGGGATTGTGTGAAAGGCTAACAGACACGGTGCATCTGCAAAATGAGTCACCTAGAAGGAAATATTAGGAAATGTATTTTGTGGTGGGGATGAACCTCAATAAGCTTCTGAGACAATAATTTTAATAATTGAGAGATGATACTCGTGTTTCTGTGCATTTCTCCTGTTAGAATACAGATTTCCAACGTTTTGTGGAATAAACAAGTGAGCAGTGATACTGAGGATGTGATACACCTCTTTCAGCGCCTGGATAATGTGCTTACTGAGTTGAACGCGATACTGCTTCAAAAATACCTTTCCAAGTCACTGTTGCTCTCTTCTCTGCTTTCCAAGAGCTCTCATTTCCTAAGACTTCTTCCTCCTCACTTTGTTTCTTTTATTTATTTGCTGCTTTTTCTTTTTTTCTCCATATAGTGTTCCTGACTTTCATGATGCTGGTTTTCCCTTTCTTTCACTCGTGTTGGTTTCTACCAGAGTGACTGGTAGCAGATACTGTTGAAAAGAGGAGAGTGCAGTAGGAGAAGAGCTCACAAGTGAAGTAGAGAGACAGAGCCATTATGAGAGTCACTGTAAGCATGTGTTTGGTACAGTTTTACCTTTCAAACCAGAAACCATTCTTACCACAGAGCCCACTAAAGCCAGAATCTCCCCTCACAGGTGACATAACAGCTGGGTTTAGCTTTTTTTCCAGAAGACTAAGGCATTACTTTCATGTGACTTGGAGTTTCAAAATAAGAAAGCAAACAGAATGTTAAATGCATAGGTACTGGCACAAATCTCTACTTCACAATCGTAAACTGTTTTATGTTTATCACTTTAAATATCTTGCCCACTAAGCACACGTAGACAATGCAATATCTAGTAACTCCTGAAATTTTATTTTTAATAGCATAAAGGCTTCAAATGGGACTGATGTGGTTGCCAGAATTGATGACACGGGCGCTGATAAGTTGCCTTGTTCTTCCTCCTCACACCCATCTAAATTAAAATATGCTGTTCAAATACAAGCTTTACCTATGTTGCTTCACTGTTAAGGTCATTTTGTCTACCTCTTTTTGCTAAGGATGTGTTGCTTGGCTCTCCACCTCAGACTTGCGAAGATAGCTTCACTAACTTCATCAGGGACACGCTTCCTTTCTTAAAAAAAAACTCGGTACATCCAGTACCATTGACACGCAAGCATTTAGTTTCATCAGCAAGAAAATAAATGCCACTTCTCACATGTAAGTCAGACTGCTTTGAAAAGAGGTACTGTGAAGATGCATGATTATGAAAATGAGGGTACATGTAAATCTTTGTAGATGCACTCAATAGAGCAGCCTGTTTTCTACTGGCTTCCCTCTTTTAAAAGCTTTGTGAGCTTGGGCAGCTGTGCAAGCAGAGTTTGACTAGTAGTATTCACAGCCTTCATCAATGATACGATTTAAGCTATTTTTGTCGTTCTTTTTTTCTGAGGAAGTAGCTGTGTTTTTGGAAAGGTTACAAGTCACAAAAAGTGATAGTGAATTTGTACTTTGTGCCATTATGGTAACTTAAAATTATGCAATAAAATATCTTTTCTGTACTAGGTTTATTTTAAAAAAAAAAAAAAAAAAGGTCATCAATGTCAAGAAGTGATTTGGTTTTCTTTTGTTATATATCTCTTTTAGATCAGCTTTGTAATCAGAGTGTGGTCAAGTTAGCCTCATGTCCCTCTTCCAGAAACTTATATATGACTACAAAGTCATATATGCTACAGCCTCTTAGCTGCGGTAACAGGCGTTGTGCAGCAGAAAGAGCCCTTTCAATGCCCTGTAGTTACGCATGTCGAAACGAGTGAGACAGTTGGCAGAGGAATCCTGTGGACTTGTGCACTGTCTGATGACTGTATGTGGAAGAGAGTATACCACAGCTGCCTGCTTCAGCCCCCCCCACCCCTGGTGGCCACTGAAGTATTTCTAGAACTGCTGTTGCATGAAATCCAAGGTACTGCTTTCATTAAGCATCTAATCTCATTTCTCTTTTAAAAATTGTGTGGTGCTCATCTTAATGTTACACACTTGCAGGTTCTCTCCCATAAAGCAGACCTCCTCCCAGCTGCCACTTTGTACCAGGGCAAGTGGGAGATATTTCTGCTGGTGGCTTTTGTCACTCCCCCTTCCAGGGAGCAGCCCCTGAGCAAGACCATGTAGCTGTAAAGCAGGACCTTTGGGATTGGGTTCCAAAAGCCACTTCAGCAAACTTGAGAACTGGGCTACCTCCCCACTGCCGGTTGTATTTTGCGGTCTTCGTGGCGGTAGCTTATGCCACTACTCAGCAAAACATGACTAGATTGACTAGATCTGCCTTGTGTGTTCCCTAGTCCGTGTAGCTGTGCTGTTCCCTAATCCCAGAAAGATTAGTAGATGTTTAGACTTCTGAGCATGTGTAATACCCACCCTTTTCTTCTTTTCCCCTTGCTGCTTGCGATTTCATGTTTGCTTGCATCTGGAGACCGCTGCCTGGTTGCAGAAACACTGTCATATAATGACTGGCTAATAAACCAAAACTAACATCTCAAGATTTCTACCTTCCTGCCTGTGAATTTTTCAAGCTATGTTAAGTGATACTACAGAGAAGAAAATAATCTCTTTACCAAGAATGTTGTTCTGGTTTGTGGGTCCTAATATATTCCAGGGACAACCTCATTGAAGGAAAAGATTTTCCTGGCACAACAAAAATTGTCTCGAATCGGCTGCAGCTGCCAGATAGTTTCAGCTTTGAATTGTTTGCATTTATTGGACCTGGAGTGGGTTCAATGAAGCATTTCATATCTGCCTTGTGTCAACAGTTTGTGAGCCTTGAAGCAACTCCAATGAGCTCTCCTCCCCACCATGCAAATTAAAGGCAGGGCTACAACAGTTGTAACCAGAGGGCTAGAAGCTGGAAAATGTCACACCACAGTTGAGGCCAAATTGATATAAATCCATGATGTGATGATAGCTGGAAAAAAAAAATTCAAACAAATGCAAACTACATTTAATACTCAAACTTTTCCACATCGGTAATGTGGAGAGTTGTTACATATGAAAGGGTATTATGAAGGTTAACAAATGTTTGTATAGCTGATAGCTCTTGATGTTAAGTACTAACAAACGGTTGTTCACGAACAAATTATTAGCAAGCGTTTGCTTGCTCTAAAACATAAGCACAGCCTTTAAGAGACGTGTAGCTGGAAAGCTGGATCTGGAAGCAAACTGGCTCAGCTAAAAAGTTTTTCAGAGAATGAGGATTAAAAAGGGGAAACGGGATTCTGAGTAAGATAACATAAGGTTGCCTGTAACCCTGTGGAAGCCTTCTGCACTTGTTGCAGAATGAAGAGAAGGAGGTCTCCGACATGCATAATCTATTGATCCACTGAGATTTTGCAGTTCTCTAATACTTTCCTTTTAGTCATCCAATTCCTGAAGCTGTAAGTAAGCTAAAGCATCTGTTTTTCTGGATTAGCTAAAGAGATCGTGTTCCATTTACCTGATCTTAGCCTGCTGCTCCCAGTAATTCCAAAAACATGCTCTAGTTATTTGAAAACCTCACACTGATTCTGTAATTTATGGCTGAAGGACAAGGAAGTTGCAACAAAAAGTGACATTTTCTCCATATCATGCAAATCAATCCATATGCTTTAGTAATTGATTTGTTGGAGACCCTGGTTTGTGAACCAAAAGGGTATGGGCAGATACATGAGTTTTTGTGGGAGGGTAGTGTTTGTTAGAAGCTAAATTTCTGTACTTTAGCCAATATCCTTTTTGGATGTTTACTGAATGTTCAGAGTTTACCATTTTTGATTTGTGTGTGTGTGTGTTTTTTGCCTTCTTATTCTTTGAAGACTTTGCTTTACATGCTGTGGCATCTGAAGGTCCAATTTCACCCTCTGAAGCGTTTGTGTGCAGGCGGGGGTGGGGGAGGCAGTGAGGAAGGCAGAACAACCACTGCATAATAGTGAAACCGTAAGGACCTTCACTGCTGAAGCATCATCCAATGCCGTGTTTCTCACGCTTTGTAAGTCTGCTTCCCTTTTGAGCCCCTCTGCCTTCAATTTCCAGTTCTCTCTTCTCAGAGGGTGAGAAGTTCTTCCACACTAGGAGGAATGAAAAATGGCTGTAATTGCAGAAAGTATTTACATTCTCCAGGGAACAGGTAGCTACCTTTAATTGCTGGCAGCAGCTGGGCTATTAGCTGTTCTTTGAGTAGTATAAACACTTTATGACCTCCTTTGAACCCTTCTTTGGGAATCCCCTTGAGATATGAGGGTCACAATTTGCGGAGACAGATCTAAAGACAAGTATAATTGTGAAAAATCATCTACATAGAAACACAGTTACAAATTTCAGTATGACATTGTGATGGGAATCTGTTACTTTTAAAGGTTTCGGGTGTTCTTAAAGTTCTTATAGGATAGGTAAGAAGCTAGACAGATTGCACTATAAAAATACTGTTATACCAAGTTATAAAGAGCATGGTCAATGATTATACACCAAGACAAGGAGTTGTTATATGATTTTATTTCTATATTTACCTTGTTAATTCTGTTTAGCTCATAGTCTTTCCATTCCTCATCCACTCCAATGGAGTGTGTTTTTTGTGTAGGTTAGAGCCACACTTCCACATGGACCAAGCATAATTTTGAGATTCTTGATGTAGCAAATATTTTGCTGCATGTGGTATTTATTCTCTTTCGTAATGAAACTGCAGTCACAATCCTTCAACTGTAAAAGATACTTTCTGCTGTTCATTCAGAGATTTATCAAATTTGGAGCTTGTGGGCCTCTCAGGATTTGTGGTCAGGCAAGGTATGCCTGGTTATTACTGGCCATCATTCACTAGACTAAGTCAGCCTTCAGTCCCTTGTTCTGCAGACACAAGTTTTTGTGTATCTGTCTAAGGTGTATAGTTAGGTCTTGCCCTCAAGTTTCTGTAACCTGCAAAGACGTAAGGCTGAATGCTGTTCTACAGACTAGCATGTTTTGCAGGTGATTATCTGTATGTAATTGCAGCATGGGAGAAAATGGTAGCACTCATTATATTAGTTAGTTAGAGTTAGCTAAGTGTGGTTTGGCTGGGACTCATCTCAGTGACCCCTGTCCAAAGTAAAAGTTATGCACCTGGTCTGTGTACTCATCTACTGATCCTCTATAGCAATTGGAGAGAGAGGTGCCTCCAGAGAGCTATTCATCTTAATCTGAGGCAAGTGGCAAAGACTCATCAGATGAATTTCCCTCAGGAGGCCTTTCTCTTATTCTGCTGTAACAGAGGAATTCAAGTCTAGACCACCTGGCTTTTTTTTTTTTTCAGATGCCTTAAGGTAGGTGAGATGAAGCCTACTCTTTGTATTTAATTTATTTTAATAGATAATTTCCTTTCCTAACATGAAAAAGGTGTTACCCATGCAGCTTTACAGAATACAGTTTTATCACAATTAGCAATTAAGAGGTTAATGATGAATGAAATCTAATATAGAATTACTAGGTCCGAAATTAAACTGGTATTTTCTATGCAGTTAGACTTAGCCCACATCAAAAAAGTCTGCTGTGCTTTTCTAATACTCTCGAATGCTTTTTCTCAACACTTTTATGTTCTTAGCACTTTGGCAAATTAAAAAATAACAAACTCATAGAATATTGTTTCATGATGACTCCAGCTCAGCACAGGTTCCCATGTTGTAGCATATAAATAGCCAAAGGTGTAGCAGCCAAGAACACTGCTTGGAGTTAAGATATATAGTATAAAAGAAAGGCTTTCCCAGCCTGAAACAATCATCTTTTTAACTGCTGATTTGGTACATGTGCAGCAGTTATGTGATTTTTTTTTATATAAGAGTATCTAAAGTAGAGTATAAGAGACTCCTTAAAAATATCTACAACCAGCAGTCTGCTATAATAATAGCTAGCATGTCTTATGGTTGCATCCCCTTCTAAAATTCACTGTGGATAAGCAAGGGTAAAATGTCCTGCTCTAAAAAAACTAAAAAAAGCTACATTGGCATTTGCAACAAATACTTAAATAAGCTAAAAAAGTTCTTAATATAAATTGTCATCTCTAGTGATCTGAATGACTGGACAAAACTTTCCATCTTATAACTGAAATGGCTGCAAGTAGAGAAATGATAAGTTTTCTGCTGGTTTGCAGTTTCCTGAGGTGTGAAATGACGATGTGAAGCCAGTACTGCACACAAGATCCTTTATATGTATGTTCTTCATTCTGACGATGGCTTGTTCTGGTTTACCAGCAACTTCATTTCTTGCTTATCTATGCTGGAATTCACACTTTCAACCTCTTTTTCTTGCTCAGGTACACAAGTGCAGCCCACTGGAATGGTGACATAATCTTCCGTGTACACGTAGCGACCTCCAGCACAAGAGGAGGTGCGACGCAGGATGACTGTTGGCATGTACACAGGGGTGCTGCGGAAGTGAAAATTCTCCTCACCAAAGATCCCCATGAGGCAGCCTTTGCACAGACAGTATGCTTCTGGAATGTATTTAGGATATCTTGTGGGATCATATGAAATTCTACATGGAAGTAAATAATAAAGATGCGTTAGTATTTTTAGAAATATAAGTATTCATCTAGAAAACTATATTATAAATGTTGACAGGGTGTTTGTTTGTTTGTTTGTTTTTTTGGCCAGGAAAAGTAGATATAGTTGTTGCTGTCAGGCTTATGTGTAAAGTGGAAGAAAAAACACGAACAACTTATTCACCTGATCGAGGTCTACAGCATGCTAAGATATGAAGTGCCTGGCTTTGTAAGATGTGAGACTCAGAGGTTTAGACAGAACTGCTTTGAATTTTGGACGGAATGGATAACTGAGGCATTAAAAATGAAAACTGGATGTTTCCAAATTTTTGATCTGCCCTGAATTCTTCATAACTTTTTACAAATTCTTGTTAAATTATTACTGTTGAAGCCACATAACATGATGATTTAAAATTTTATAATTTAAATAGAATTAAATTATATAATTCTTCCTGCAATAGTTCTCACTCCCTAGCGTGCTTGGTTGGGGTGTTAGGCAAAAGTTCCTTCATCTTTTGAACAGAACTCTACATTTCTTTTCTCTAATTTACCTCTAACTATCGTCTCTACTTCTCCCATCCTTCTTTTCTAACCAAAGAGGAAAATACTAACCTTTACACGGCCACACCGAGATAAACTACAAAGTTAAAAGTTTTTGCTGCCCCCTCCTGCTACATTGTCTCAAAGCTTCAAGAGTATTTCCTCTACTTCTTGTTTTACGTAGGTCTCCCTTTCTCTTTGCTTACTGATGAGCCCTGTCCCTGTCTCTGCATACGCTGACTAGCAGTACTGGGAGAGTTGGTACCCAGAGCTATAGCTTGGACTGATGGAGTCCAGGATACAACATTCTTCTCTGAACATAGTTGGAGGGAGAAATAAGGATGTGATGTTTTGGTTTCAAGTAACACAGATCCTGCCTTGTCTGATTCCTGGTGTTTTCAGCAAAAAAAGTAAAAGCTGATTGATAGGTTGTTTTTTGAAATAAAAAATTGAGTACACGGGGTTAAAACTGAAGGATGTTGCCACATCATTGCTTATTGGGACGGTTTATTTTTTGCTTATGTTCTTTACCCACTTTTTCTGCTTATATGGGAAGTAATTCTGTTTAACTCATATGCCAACTGTCCTCTTTGCTTCTGTAACCTTCCTACAGATCACATCATTGTACTCTGACACTGTCACGAAATCAAGCCTGCCTCAGGAAGGGTTGAACCATGCAGCTGGAGAGGGCTGACTCCTCTCTCTGGCTTAGACTGTAGAACACTGCTACAGGCTGTTACTGACAGAGAGTGTCAAGACGCTTTGGCAGGTCATCTAGTCCAAACGCCTCCACTGAGGCAAGCTCAGATATATTTGCCAATGTTTGTCCAGCTCCTTCTTAAAAACCAGCACAGGAGAGTCCACAGTCTGCCCAGAGGCTCTCTTGCAGTGTTTCACTGCTCCTTTATTTGGTAAGTATCCCTAAAAGCCAAATGGAGTATTTTTTTTCTTGCAAGCTAAGCTGATCATTTCCTGGCTTTGGCCTAGAAGTTAGACCAGCTCATCTCTGAGACTAAAAATTCAATAAGAGTCAAAGAGAGATTTGATGCTAGGGGATATTCAAAGACTCTAATGTTTATGTGATGTGAAGCACTGTAAAAACAGTTAAACCACTTGCTCTAGGTTTTAAACCAGCCTCTATTTGGGATCAGGCTAAGACCGCCATGCAATGACTGAAGACTGTATCTGTTTACTCTGGGTTCTTTTGAATTTTTACTGTTGGTGCTGGAAAGTACCTTTGGAAGAATCACAGACATGATGGAGTGTAGCCGTAGAGCTAAATCACTCCCAGTAGTAGCAGATGAAGTGGGACAATTATTTATGAAAAATGAATAAATACTTATCATCAATATAATTATTTATTTTTTGGGTGATGCAAACTGACTAAACAGACTGACTGACTAGGTCTTCCCTTAATAATTTTAAAATAAACAGTTTTGGGAAAAAGAAAACAGAATGAATTTAAAGTAATTCCTAAATTACATCTCTCAGAATGTCACAGGCAAAGCATCAGGCTTTGAACCAGTTTCTCAGGTATTAAAGCTTTAGTTTTTATCTTTGTTTCAAGGGTCTATGAGATGAGAAGAGTCTTCTGCCGTGGAAGCAGCAGTAACAGCCTGTCTATCTCAAGCTGTGATTTCCCAATCACTTTTATGCAACAAAATCTGCAGCTGCCAAAACAGGCATTGCAGCTCCCCTCTTGCTTGTGCGCTTGTGTCAATGATCAGGGAATTAATCTAACTGGAAAGCAACCTAACCAAAAGCTGGATTTGGGACTTTTAGTTCTATTACCACATGTATTAAAAAAAAAAAAACACCACACACTTGCAAAAACAAGGCAATGTGAACAAGCAGCTGTACACAAAGGGGTGATGGTGGGGTCCTGCCTTTTCAGGCAAAGTGGCACCAGTTTGTCAGATTAAATAATTCCAGAATCGCAGCTTTAGCCAAAAACAACTGTGATTTTTTTTTTTTTAAATGAAGGAATTTGTTTCTCTCACAGGAAAAAAAAAAATCTGACTAATTCTCTCTTAGCCAGAGATCTCTGATGTTGCAGGGTGGTTTAGTTTTTTGGGTTTTGGTTTTTTTTTTTTTTTAAATACCTTTATGTTTGCTTACTTTCCCAGGAAATACCTTCATGTTTCAGACACTCACACCAATGTGAAATAAAATATTAAAAAAAAAGGTCTGTTAGCCAGCAGAAGGGGAGAAAGCAAAATACAATCTTACTTTTCCCTTTGATATATTCCCATTTCAAACTCAACTGTGAATAATTTCAGTGGTGGCTTGTTACATACACCATATGTCAAGTCACTGGTATTTCCAGTGCTGTGTTATCGCTAGCCTCTGGTTTATGATGTTACTGGAAAGCGTGAAAATGCTTTGATGCAAACATAAGAGTTTTTACTAATAACAAGACAACAGTCTCACAGGAATTTTGACTGAGCCACAAACTTTCCCCTTCAGAACTCTCACATGGCAAAAATCAGGTGTAATTGATCTATTTTTTTTCCAGCAAGATGGCATGGGGATCAAAACTGACTTGCCGTAGAAAAAGAAAATACCTCTTCCATTCCTGTGTGGTGCAGATACCACTATTCCTTAATAAGAGGACTGGAAGGAATCAGAGTGGATCCAAACCCTTAAGATGGACCCAAAATATAGACCTGGTTTTTTTGCATCCAGCCCAAATTTGAAGGCCAACTGCTCTTAGTAACATCTCCAGGAATTAAACAGTGAACCAAAATGTCACTAAACTTTGGAACCATACCCAAGTTTCTTCAGCTCAAGTCTCAGTTAAAAAAGACTATATAATTGCAGACTCCTTTTAGTCTTTCTAGGCAGCCCAGTCTGATTTTGGGCTGAATGGCTAACAAATGCTAGTAACCTGACCATATATTTGTGTGACCTGCTTCTTCTGTTTCCATGTGTTTAACCTAATCACTTTGTGCATACAGCAGCCACAGTCTCCGCAACTATAGTTCAATGCAGCTCCATTACTCCCAAGCGTGACAAGGCACGTGTTTTTATGTCTTCTCCTAAACAAGCCAAACATGTGTGATTAAGTTAACTAACTGGACAAAAGCCTGCTCCAAACTCCCACTAGCTCTTTCCCATATGTAGCAAAAGCTGCCCCTAAGTCAGGTGGATGCAGCAGAATGAGCCAGGAAGAGAGATGGAGAACTCAAAAACTGCAGCCTTCCATTAGCACCCAAGTGTTTTCTGCCCCCCCCACCTCGCACCCATGTGTCATTTTGCCACAGCCACAGGTGTACAACTGTAGCCCAACCATTTAGACAAGGGTCCCCATCCCTGCAAATTGATGGGACTTAATCCTCCAGTTATTAGAGTGTCACATCAGTGCTGTGAGCCAGCAGCTCAGGTTTACAAACACAAGGAGCAGGGAGCTCTGCAGGGCTGCTGTGCTTGGACCTGCTGGAACAGCAGGAGGCTTTGTGCTGAAGGGGAACGCCTAATGAAGTGTGACTGCTTCCAGGTTGCTTTCCCTTAGGGCCCTGTGACTGCTCTGAGAGCTCCCAGTGAAACGCAAACTTCCTGCTGTTTGTGTACTAAGCCTGGAAACTCAAGAGAGAAATGTCTGTCAGAAGGGCAACTCGTACAAAGACCTGATCTGTCTTGTCCTGTACTGCTGCTCTCATAGGTAGTATTTTTAATAATATCATCACACTACAGTTTCCAAGCATTTAAATCCAGTAGGCCAGATGCCATGCTGGGGTAGGCTGATACAACTCTTCACAACTTTGCCAGTAGCGTTAGGCTATTCATTTGCACCAGCACTGTACCATCTGTAAATAACAAAAGCCAAGCATAATGTGAATTTAACAAAGGGACACTTGCTGTAGAGAAATAAATGCCTCACCAAGAGAAGAATAAAAAAATGTTCAGAGTGAGAAGTAAAGAAATGAAGCTCTGCATATTAAAAAACACCAGTAACATCCAGCTGTTGAACAAACACATACAAAAAAAAGGACAGCAGTTGTGCACCCCCTCGTACTCCTTCTCTGGGCTGCATCTTTGGGTTATGCATATACCATGTCACATGATAATGTTAGATTCTGGAGAATGACTTGGAAATAATTCTTGAAAATACCTAGAGTTTTATTTAAAGGAAAACCCTTCTCTCACATGCTCTTTTTTAAAGTACTGTAGTGTTCTCAGACAAGCTTGGCTTTACCAGTGATGAAGACAGACTTAGCTGTATTACTTTGATTAAAATTCAAAGTAAATGAGCACTAAACTCACAATGCTTATCAACAGAAATTGGTTTTTGAAAAGCAGAACGAGCTAGACAACTTTTGAGAAAGGGACTAGCTAACACTGGATTTCATGAGCAAATAAACAGTGAGAATAAACATTAAGTCTCTGTTTTACTGAATGTTGCTCACTATGGACTCAGTACAGGAACAGGAGTCTAAGAAGGAATCCTAAGAAGATGCTGAGAAATTTTGCAGATTATTTTATCTTATTGTTTGTAAGTAAATAATCTGCCATGGAAATCACTACCTCTATATAGACTGTAAAAAGATCTTTATTATTTTTCTAGTAGTGACAATATGCTGGATACAAGGCAAACAAAAAAGGCAGGCTCAGTCTTTGAGTATCTAAGGCTCCACACTCATCTCTGAATCCAGCACATGAATCCTTGAATCCTGGCACAGGAGCAGGCGCCTAGAGACAGGTACGGAAGAGATGAGACTTGGAAATCCGGGAACAGGAATGACTTTTCAAACGCACATGAACATTGCTAAATTCAGGCAGAAGTGTGTTTCCAGATGAATCTGAATGTGTTCCTGTAAACTAGCTATGATCGCTATTATAACCTCAAGACAACAGAGGGTAAAAATAAAGTGAATATATACAGCTGATTAACAGAACAGTACTTGTGCTATACGGCACAACTAATGGAATCAAAGATCAACACTAACTGTAAACTTGCCACTGACTTCAGTGGGATCAGATTTTTCAACCTTTATTCCTAGCTTTATGATCAGATCCTTCAAACACTTAGGCACATGTTTAAAACTAATCCCCTTTAATGGCTCTTGTCCGTGCATAAAATTACTTGTGTGTGCATCTCTGGAACTGAGCTCAAATTGGTAAAGATTTAACATGGTTATGGCTCTAAATTTAAACCAGTGACACCTCTACCGTGCTCTGTAAGCAGGACCTTAGTAGTTGGCAAGACAACCCCTAGCACTAACCTCTGTGAAGCAACTGTTAAGAGTAGCAATAACCGAGGACCACAGCACTTTACAGCACCTCCTAGTACAAGCAGACTTTGCTGGATTTCATTGAATATCCATGTAATATCACCAAAAAGGAGAAGGAACTCCTGGATAGATATCACACATTGGCGCACACAACTGGCCTGATGATTTCACAGCAGAGGCTTCTGTTGCTGGCTCTATTTTTTAAAAGGACTGAGTAATTCTTAGACGAACCTCCTGAGGTGCCGAGCAAATCCAGTATGCTCAAGATACCACTCAGCAAGACTGACTTCAGTTCAGGGAACTCTCTTGTCTCCTTATAGCTCTGCAGGGTAAAGAGTGATACAGGCGATTAAACTTTGTGCTCTGAGTGATATACTGATCTCCTGTGGCCATCGGGATGGAATTTCAGTATCAGGCAGATGAATTAATTTTTCCTCCCTTAGCTTTTGCCCGGATTATCAACTGTTAGTTGCTGCCAGCAGCAGGAACTTGGACCAGATGGGTCCATGGTGCAATCCATGTACAACTCCTGTATTTCTGGGATGTAGCAAGCCAAAAATGATGTCAGTCTTGATTTTTGTATAACAAAATTAAAGAGCAAGTAATAGAAAATAAATGGTAAACACAGAACAAAGACAAGGAGAAAGTACAGATAATCTTTCTGTGGCTTCTTAGCCAATCAAACATGATTCTTCCACACTGAACAGAAGGACAAACTTGGTAAACGTGATGCAATAGCGTGAATGTTGGCCACAGATCTCTTAGTAATATATTTGATTCCTTCTCACAAGTGCTTATCTGAAAAAATTCCAGTTGACTTGAACAGTTACATGAGCAGAAAAATTACAAGAAGCAGTGTTAAACAGCTGGGAACAGGTGCCTAGGGAGATACGCAGGGGAAGGTAAGGAAGGCCAGGAAGGCCAGACTTAATATCTTTATTATTAACGAGCTGGAATAGCGAGTATAAACAGGAGGTTAATGACATCTGCAGATGGTCACAACGGGAACTATTGCAACACCAGTGAAGACAGAGAAAGAGTACAATATATTTCAGACATTAAAATGCGGGTCAAAAAAGCCAAAAAGCCCTTCATGCACAGAGCAAAAGTCAACCACACGGTAACTCTTTATTGTCAGAAAGGAAGTTGGAGAGCAGGATGCCTGTGAGACACTTGTGCTGAAGCTGGACAGGAATCCTGATGCGAGTTTCAAACAGTCAGATGCATGCTTTGAGGGGTGTCACATCACAGTGTAAAAGAGGGAACTGCCTGCTCTCTGCAGGCTACAGATTACAACTTGAACATCAAATTCACTTCTAGGCATTCACTACTAAAATATGGCAATTCAAAGGCAGTTCAGGAAAGAGCAGTAAACCTGGATAAGATGAGTGAAGGGGAACAATTTATGAGGTAAGATTAGAAGAATTACATATAAATAGGCTTGCCAAGAAAGTTCTGCATTACAGGAGACATACGCAGTTTTTCAGCATAACACCCCTACCATGGAGAAGAAATTGTTTGGACCCTGTAAGTGGAATTGGTTAATCACTGACATGACAATTTGCCATTACTTGCAACCTTAAATGGAAAGTGGCATGTCCTTTTTAAAGATAGGCAGTAGCTCTAACAGCAATTAGGAACTTGCTTCCAGGGTACCGGGGTGAACACCTGTCCCCTACATACCGCAGGAGAGCGGACCACATCTTCATAACGCTTTTATCTGGCTCAAAAATCTGTGAAACAGCAGGCTGCAATAACAAATGCCCACTGCTATATAATGACCAATTTTATATTTTATACATTTATTACATCTCTTGCAATGGCTGTTGCTATCTCATAGTACCAATGATAATAACAATGATATCAAGAAAAAAAAAACTTTCAGGGAGATCTGTTATTAGGTAGTGTATTCAGCTCTCTGCATCCTAAAGAAAGTAATTTTTTCCCTAAATGTAATTCTAAATCTTGCCTTTGATGGTGTAATACTTTTTTTTTTTCAAATATCCTTTTTAATTTCAAACTTTGGAATGATCATCTAAGCATAAACAGGAAGCAATTCTCTTTATGAAATCAGTTTCATGAAGTTACTTGTATTTGAACGGTTAGTGGTCTATTTGGTATGTTTGAAAACATTTTGATGAAAAGTACAGTGGATTTACAGTTTCTTACTAAACTTTTTGTAAGCCAGGCCCCAAACAGCAGCTGGTTCTGTGTGAAAACCTATGCCTGTACAGAGCTCCAACTGAAAATAAAATATCCAACAAGATATGAGTACAGAAATCATCATTTTCAGACCAGGAGAACAATATTCTGAAGCACCAGGATTTGGCTGAGCCAGTGTAAGAATAACTTAGCACACTGGTAGATGTGCCTTTCATCATACTTGCTTTTTGCATGTTTAGGTAGCTTAAAAAATTCTCAGTTTGTTTACAGAAAATGTAATTTAGCTAAAAATACTATTTCTAAAAATACTTTGTTTAAGAAAGACTTACTGAGCAAATAAACCATTTTTCTCTCAGTGGGAATACTTAAATTAAAGCTCGTGAAAAGCATGCCACAAAATAAATATTTATTGGAGATCACTAACAGGGAGATATTTTTATTTAAGTATGCTGAATATACAGTAAAAGTCAGGGCGATCATGTACAAAAAGTAGGAAGAAAAACAGTTCCTTTAAAGTTTGTGCATGTTTTGGCTTTCTGCTGTCTGCAGTGTCTTCTTAGAAAGCTGAAAATAATGAGCCCAGTTCTGTCACTCTTATTCAGACAAAACTACCAGAAAAGGCTTGACAGCATGTGATCAAACTCTACTTTTATAATTCTAGATTAGTGGTTTTCAGCTTTTTCAGAGTTTCCACTAGAAGTGCAGACTCTTGCTTTGTGTGTTAACCAGCCAAACAACAGATTTGCTTTACTTAAATTTTCATCTCTTCTTAAAAATAGTCTACTACTCTTATCAAAAATCAACTCGTATTTCATCATCGGGGTGGGGTGTTTCTGAGCCATAGGCTGAAAACGCAGACCTAAAGAACTGCAGTATTCATGTATTTCCTTGCCTGTGCTCTTACAGCAAACTGGAAGGTGTGCCTTTGGGGATATATGCAGTGGGGTAGGCAAAGATAAACTCTGTCGGTCTATAACCAGAGCACACACTGTACTCACATATATTTAGGAAGCCAGTGAAGTGCCTGGAGTCACATCACCAGGCCACCTATCTCTCAGTGAAAGCATCCGAGCTCCTACGGGACAACTACAAAGTCATGGTGGGGGAGGGGGGTTTCTTGGCGACAGTCTTTTGAATGGAGTTAACTCGACACATCACAACTTGCGATACGTCACCTTTCGAGGGGTGCTCTGTACTCCCTGCCGTGTACGTGTGTTTGTGAGCTTCATCTCCATCTTCTTCATTTTTCATTTCTCCTTCCACCCCATTACACATATTCCTCAGGCAAGTTTTTATGCATTTACCTTATACCTGCCTAGTTAGAGGTCTGCCTTAATGTCTTTCGTCCCTCTGTTCCTCAGCGGAGCGAGTTACTCCTCGGGACCAGCGCCTCCTCAGCCAGCCTCCTGCTGTACTTCTCGGAGGCCGACGTGAACGGCAGAGAAACGGCCCAACCAGCCCAGCCAAAGGTGGGATGCAAAAGGTGGGACCACGCAAGGGAACTGACTCTTTGCACACGTCCATGGCCTGCCAGCACCCTGGCTCTGCTCGCCTCGGGGAGAAGGCTGCCGGGGCAGGGCGGCGGGGGGGTCCTGCCCCGGACTTGCCTGTCACCCTCGCTGAGCAGCGCGGAGCCTCCACCCCTCTGGAAGGAAATGTCCCCTCATCCCAGCACGGCCCTTCATGACCTCAAACGGGACCGTTAACCCGGCCGGAGTCCAGCCTGTGCCCTCCTCGCCCCACACCAGCATCGGCCCCACATCGGACCAACTTCCAGCCCCAGCCGCCCCCAACCGCCCCCGCACCGCCCAACGGCCGCGCTGCCCTCGGGCGGCGCCCAGCCGGCCCCGCGCGACGCCCAACGGCCGCGCTGCCCTCGGGCGGCCCCGCGCCGCGGCCAGGGCTGACAGAGGCAGCGCCGAGGACGGCCCCTTCCCCCCCCCCGCCGGGCCGCGCCGCCCCCAGTCACCTGTAGGCCCAGGGCGAGGCGCTGCGCAGGTTGACGGGGAGCCGGAACCTCCTGTCGGCCGCCGGCCGCCCGCCCGCCGGGCAGCTGGCGTTGTGGTGGCGGCCCGGCGGCTCCGGCTGCAGCGTGTGGTGGAAGGCGCTGAGCATGCCCGCCGTCAGCCGGCCGTACAGCTGCTCCAGCAGCTCCTCGGGCCGCTCGCCGCACGTCCGCGTCCGCGCCGGGCGTTTGGGCGCCTTGGCGGCGTCCGAGCGGAGGGGCAGCAGCGCCGCGCACAGCAGCGCCGCCAGCACCGCCCGCACCTGCAACAGCGCCGCCGTCAGCCGGGTGCGGGCCGGCGGCCGCGTCCCCCGCCGCCCTCCCGGCCCGGCCCGGCCGGGCCCCGCGCCGCCCCGCAGCCCTTACCCTGCCTCGCTGCATGGCGGCGGCGGCGGCAGCCGAGGAGAGCGGCGGGCTGCCAAGCCGCGCCGTGCCACGGGCTCTGCCGGCGGAGCAGCTGCTGGACGAGCGCCCCGCGCCTCACTGCATCTCGCCTGGCCTCGCCTGCCAGGAACATTTTAGGCGCTCACGGAGGAGGCGAGCGCTCAGCGCCACCGCATCGCCTCCTCCGCCGGCGCCCGGGGCGGGGTGGGCCGAGCCCGGCCGGGCCCGCGCCGCCCCGACACCTGCCCCGGCCCCGCCGCCGGCAGCCGGGCTCTGCCCTGGGCCGCCCGGTCACCCCCAGCCCGGCCGGTCACCCCAGCCCTGCCGGCCACCCCCAGCCCGGCCGGTCACCCCCAGCCCTGCCGGGTCACCCCAGCCCGGCCGGTCACCCCAGCCCGGCCGGCCACCCCCAGCCCGGCCGGTCACCCCAGCCCTGCCGGGTCACCCCAGCCCTGCCGGTCACCCCCAGCCCGGCCGGTCACCCCCAGCCCTGCCGGCCACCCCAGCCCGGCCGGTCACCCCAGCCCTGCCGGGTCACCCCAGCCCTGCCGGTCACCCCCAGCCCGGCCGGTCACCCCCAGCCCTGCCGGGTCACCCCAGCCCGGCCGGCCACCCCAGCCCGGCCGGTCACCCCAGCCCGGCCGGTCACCCCAGCCCTGCCGGGTCACCCCAGCCCGGCCGGCCACCCCAGCCCGGCCGGCCACCCCAGCCCGGCCGGTCACCCCAGCCCGGCCGGCCACCCCCAGCCCTGCCGGGTCACCCCCAGCCCGGCCGGTCACCCCCAGCCCTGCCGGTCACCCCAGCCCGGCCGGCCACCCCAGCCCGGCCGGTCACCCCAGCCCGGCCGGTCACCCCCAGCCCTGCCGGCCACCCCCATCCCTGCCGGTCACCCCCATCCCTGCCGGTCACCCCCAGCCCTGCCGGTCACCCCCAGCCCGGCCGGCCACCCCAGCCCGGCCGGCCACCCCAGCCCGGCCGGTCACCCCCAGCCCTGCCGGTCACCCCCAGCCCTACCGGGTCACCCCCAGCCCTGCCGGTCACCCCAGCCCGGCCGGCCACCCCAGCCCGGCCGGCCACCCCAGCCCGGCCGGTCACCCCAGCCCGGCCGGCCACCCCAGCCCGGCCGGTCACCCCCAGCCCTGCCGGTCACCCCCAGCCCGGCCGGTCACCCCAGCCCGGCCGGCCACCCCAGCCCGGCCGGCCACCCCAGCCCGGCCGGTCACCCCCAGCCCTGCCGGCCACCCCAGCCCGGCCGGTCACCCCAGCCCTGCCGGGTCACCCCAGCCCGGCCGGCCACCCCAGCCCGGCCGGCCACCCCAGCCCGGCCGGTCACCCCAGCCCGGCCGGCCACCCCCAGCCCTGCCGGGTCACCCCCAGCCCGGCCGGTCACCCCCAGCCCTGCCGGTCACCCCAGCCCGGCCGGCCACCCCAGCCCGGCCGGTCACCCCAGCCCGGCCGGTCACCCCCAGCCCTGCCGGCCACCCCCATCCCTGCCGGTCACCCCCATCCCTGCCGGTCACCCCCAGCCCTGCCGGTCACCCCCAGCCCTACCGGGTCACCCCCAGCCCTGCCGGTCACCCCAGCCCGGCCGGCCACCCCAGCCCGGCCGGCCACCCCAGCCCGGCCGGTCACCCCAGCCCGGCCGGCCACCCCCAGCCCGGCCGGTCACCCCCAGCCCTGCCGGTCACCCCCAGCCCTGCCGGTCACCCCCAGCCCGGCCGGCCACCCCCAGCCCTGCCGGGTCACCCCCAGCCCGGCCGGTCACCCCCAGCCCTGCCGGTCACCCCCAGCCCGGCCGGCCACCCCAGCCCGGCCGGCCACCCCAGCCCGGCCGGTCACCCCAGCCCTGCCGGCCACCCCCAGCCCTGCCGGTCACCCCAGCCCTGCCGGGTCACCCCAGCCCTGCCGGCCACCCCCAGCCCTGCCGGCCACCCCAGCCCGGCCGGTCACCCCCAACCCTGCCGGCCACCCCAACCCTGCCGGCCACCCCAGTCCTGCCGGTCACCCCAACCCTGCCGGTCACCCCCAGCCCTGCCGGTCACCCCCAGCCCGGCCGGTCACCCCCAACCCTGCCGGCCACCCCAGTCCTGCCGGTCACCCCAGCCCTGCCGGTCACCCCCAGCCCGGCCGGCCACCCCAGCCCTGCCGGTCACCCCCAGCCCTGCCGGCCACCCCAGCCCTGCCGGTCACCCCCAGCCCGGCCGGTCACCCCCAGTCCTGCCGGTCACCCCCAACCCTGCCGGTCACCCCCAGCTCTACCGGCCACCCCAGCCCTGCCGGTCACCCCCAGCCCGGCCGGCCACCCCAGCCCTGCCGGTCACCCCAGCCCTGCCGGGTCACCCCCAGCCCTGTCGGCCACCCCCAGCCCTGCCGGTCACCCCCAGCCCTGCCGGTCACCCCCAGCCCGGCCGGCCACCCCAGCCCTGCCGGGTCACCCCCAGCCCTGCCGGCCACCCCCAGCCCTGCCGGGTCACCCCCAGCCCGGCCGGTCACCCCCAGCCCGGCCGGCCACCCCAGCCCTGCCGGGTCACCCCCAGCCCTGCCGGTCACCCCAGCCCTGCTGGTCCCCCCCAGCCCGGCCGGTCACCCCAGTCCTCCTGGGTCACCCCCAGCCCTGCTGGCCACCCCAGCCCTGCTGGGCCACCCCAGTCGTGCCGGCCACCCCAGCCCTGCTGGTCACCCCCAGTCCTGCCGGGTCACCCCAGCCCTGCTGGCCACCCCCAGCCTACTGGCCACCCCAGTCCTGCTGGTCACCCCCACTCCTACTGGTCATCCTCATTCCTGCTGGCCACCCAAGCCCTGCTGGTCACCCCCAGTCCTGCTGGCCCTCGGCCTTGAGCAGGCTGGGCCAGGCCAGGGCTCTGCCCAAGGGCCCGCGGGACTGAGCTCCTGCCAGGCGCTGGCAGAGAGCAGAGGAGTCATGTAACAACAAAGGTGTCTAGGCTGATGACAGAAATGTGAGTTTTTACAGCTGAAAATAGCAGAACCCAGATGACACCAAGTGTTGCCCAGGAGGAAGGTGATACTGCAGTCTGGAGTTTTTCAGTGAGTTTGCAGCGATTGGCACCATCCTCTGTAGGTGTTAGGATTTAGGGCTTCAGCTTCTCATTTCGCAGGGCTCACGGTGGCACCTCTGGTTTGCTTTTTTTGCTTTCAGCACTGCCGTGCAAGTTTGCAACAAGATCTGCAGGGTTTAGTACATTCTTCCTACATCCAGGTTGCACAATTTAAGCAGTCAGGGTTAGAAGTTGGCAGAATACAAATCAGATGTGTTTTCCTGGTGCTTTTAGGCTGGGCTGCATCAGTACCCCGATATTTCCCATACACTTCAGAGGCCCTTGGGGAAATGCTTTTCTCTACCATTCCACTTTTCTTGTGATTGCAGCGCTGATGTTACAGAATTCCTATGCGCAATAGAAGCAGCTAGACTGGTGTTGTGTGTTTAGGCAGTCAAAGCCAGTCACGTATTTGTCTGGATCTAGATGTCAGATCCAGATTTGTTTGGATGTAGATGTAAGATGCAGATTTTTGTAACCCTTTTCCTCTGGGCTATGTTGAGCTCAGGACTCATTTGGAAGATCTAATCTGGGAGTTGGGACCATAAGACTTGCAGCACCTAGAAAGATTCAATGTTGGTTTTCTGCAGAGCAGTTTGCTTTCGTTCTTGATCTGTATTTATGCAATTGCAGCATCACAGATCAGAATTAAAAGGTCATGTCTCCACATAATTCAGAGTGTGAAAAACTTGTAGACATAGGCATGGAGAGATCTTAGCTAATGAATTCAGGATTGCAAATAACTGGGAAAAAATGCAGGACTAGCATTTTGGAGCCAAACACCTCCAAACTGGACTTGAGCTTTGAGCTCCACGTGGAAGCTGTCCTATGGAGGTAGCTGCAGCAAACCTCTGGATCTAACACACCGTGGGAAAAATTCAAAATTGGATCTAAATTAGATCCCTGAGGACTATCTCTATTTAATAAATGTCCGGTCCCCTAACTTTTCAAACTACAACTCTAGCTACATTCAATGGAAACTTTCCAGCCAGTGGAATTTTTTGCAGGATGATGAAGGTCTATCACATTACCTATTTTTTTTTCAGTTCTAGAACCTTTTTGGAAAGTTACAGTAAAATGTATCTTTTATTTGCACTTGTTCCTCACAGGCTTTTTTGGTATGGAGCTGATCTACAACCTGATGAATTCATTGGTTTTAGCTCAGATCCATCAGGGTATCTGCTGCTTTTGCTCTAGGTGAGCTGTAGACACCTTTCTCAGTTTGATGATGTGAGTCCAGGTCTGCAGAAACTACCGATGATACCAGAATTAGCGTTGTTGTATTTCAAAGTACAGACTGTCAAATAAGTTTAACTACTGTAGCTGGATAGAATATGTGCTTGACAAATAGGCCCCAATATTCTTTGATAAACAAGCCCATATTTGCCAGTTTAGTTCCTAACGCTTCCCCTTGGGGAAACCAAACTGCCTTTGTTTCCAGCATAGTCACCTACGGTGCTCGTGCTGCAGTACTGAGGCCACCTACAACTTGCATGGTTCTGCGTCCCAAGAAATTTTTCCCTGCGCGTGTCAGTCGCCCTTGCGGCGGGCTCAAATGCTGACCTCTCCAGGGGTGGAGAGGCAGTGTGGCATTTGCAGACAGGGCAGCTGAATGTAACAGACAGTTGCCAATTTTCCCTGCTGTAGTGATTAGAGCACTCAGCAACAGCGTTGGCGAGCACGTTCAAGTTTCTGCACTGAATCTGGAAAGAGGTGAAGTCAGGCCTTTCTTAGAACAGCTTGTTTTTGCTTTGAAGGTTACATATCAAGTCTGGACTGAGATGATGCCTAATGTTGTAATATCTAATTTGGTTGGAAGATGTGTCCCTTTGCTTTACTCACAATGGAATAATCGCATTTACTCCTTGTCCTTTGGGGAGTAACTTGGTTTTGGCCAGGTTCTAAAAGGTGTTGCATACTTGTAACTTCTGCTATATTCAGTAGGAAAAGCACTGTGACTCTGATTTATACAGCTCTCTAAGAGAAAAATATATGCATTTTTTTAAAATCTGAGTTATGTTAATAGCAAAAGTAGCTTGCCTCAGAGAACTTTTGAGTATCCACCCATAAAAAGCTACATAAATGGTAACTATTATTAACTTTCCACTTGGCCTGCTTTTAGTTTACCTTTTATCACCCTAATTGCTCCCATGTGGGCCCATTTCCAGCCTAATTCCTTTCCAACTCCATATGCTCTTTTAGTTAGAACAAAGTTGGGGTGGTATAAAAGGGAAGAATCATCGTACAAGGTACATGCGATACAACCATTTATGTATCTTGTAAGATGAAGTTTGTCATTTGCGTAACGAGAAGTGCGAAAACATTGCAAGAAATAATGTAGCATCAAACTTATCTTTAGAGGGATCAAAACTTTGTAATTCAGTCTTCATTAAAATCACAGAATCACAGAATGATTGAGGTTGGAAGGGACCTCTGGAGATCATCTAGTCCAACCCCCCTGCTCAAGCAGGGTCCTCTAGAGCACACTGCACAGGATCGCGTCCAGGCAGGTTTTGAATATCTCTAGGGAAGGAGACTCCACAACCTCTCTGGGCGGCCTGTGCCAATGCTCAGTCACCTTCACAGTCAAGAAGTTTTTCCTCCTGTTCAGGTGGAACTGCCTGTGTTTCCATTTGTGCCCGTTGCCTCTTGTCCTGTCACTGGGCACCACGGAGAAGAGTCTGGCCCCATCCTCTTGACACCCTCCCTCTACATATCTGTATACATTGATGAGATCGCCTCTCAGTCATCTTTTCTCCAGGGTGAACAGGCCCAGCTCTCTCAGCCTTTCCTCATAGGAGAGATGCTCCAGTCCCCTCATCATCTTTGTAGCCCTCCGCTGGACTCTCTCCAGTAGTGCCATGTCTCTCTTGTCCTGGGGAGCCCAGAATTGGACACAGCACTCCAGATGTGGCCTTACCACACTTAGCTAATGTTATCTAAATCAAAGCAAGCACTGAGTTTTCACTGAAGTTTTGTTGTAATGATTTTTAAAACTTATATTTTGGTAGGACAGAAACTCACATTAGAAAAAAAGGAATCACTGCACACTGAAAGCATTTTTTTAACTAAGCACAAAGCAATTTAAGATTACCTGCAAATTGCCTGAGTTTGTGCCTGATGCAGGTCTCCGCTACTGGTATGCTCAAGAAAATACAACTGTAACATGGACAGTCCATTTTGGGGTTTTGTTTTGTTTTTTACAATAGTGAACTGATCCAGGCCGTTAGGAACAAGCACATAGGAGACAAAGTACCATGAAGCAAGTCACTATGGCCAGAGAATTAATTCTAGCAGCTAGTGGTGAATATAGGATGAAAGTTAATTCAATGCCTACAGATAACTACCAGGACCAGTGAAGAGCTTTGTTATGATAATAGTAGCAAGACGCTACCAGTGACGTTTAGATGACGACAGTAGACTGACTGTCTGTGTGTTGACAGGTGTTTACCATCTTTGGACTACTCTCAAGAGGACTGAGGAAAAGTAAAATGGAAGAGACTGCAGTGAAAGTGGGAGTTCACCAGAAACAAAAGGACCCCACATTTCTATATTTCTCATTCTAAAAGGCATTGAAGGTTTCCTCAGGTAAATTGAACAGAGGCAAAAAGCTAAAGACTGCCCTGGCTTGGCATCTGAGGATTTTGGTGTGATATACAAGTTCTTTTAACAAACTAAGCTCTCCATTCTTTCCTTCTCTGCCCCCACACGCAGCAGAACACAAAGTCTTTTTTCCCCTTTGTCCTGCGGCTAAGAGAAAACTTGGCTTGCAGCACAGGAAAGACTTGCAGAAATAAGATAGGTGGCATCCACTTCTTTCTTATGCCCTTTTTCTTCACTCTGGAAAGATGGAAGCCCCAGAGCTACATCTTTTTTCCGTGTTGAGCTCCTCAGGATGTGCCATAAAGCACCCAGTGTGCTCTGCTTATACCACCAAGTGGAAGTTATTGCAATCCTTAGACTGAGTGCTGCACTTGGCTGAAGAGCTGCATCTGTACAGCACTGTACTATGGGAAACACATTACATATAAAGCAGTTCATTAACTAGACAACTGCACCATAAAAGCCACAGGGTTACGTTCCTCTAGCAGCACCATCAAAGAAGTATTTCAGACCAATTGCAGAGACATCTTATGAGACTGGGCAAACATTTTTAAAACTTAACAAGAACATTTCATTAAGATACGGAGAGAGAACTTTCCAAAGAGTGTGACTAGTTGGGAAAGAGCCTAAACACCAACTCAGAACGATCACTGGAAATGTTAAGAGACGGAATCCCTGTATTTCAAATTGCAATACCAACACAAAACTATTAAACCAAACTTAACAGAAATGTTTCAAAAGCAAACCCATGCCACTCCAGTCTACTACTTCTACAAGTATTCACTAGGAAATGTTGAGCAACAATAGTTTTATCTCTGAAAAGTGATCTAAATTAGGAACCCCATATTCCTGTTCAACACGTCTCAATGACTTCAAGTCACATTTGTTCAGTTCATAAGCAAAATGATAATTTTTCTAATATCTTTATACACATTCAGCCGAGGCTCCAGAAAGCTACCTCTCTGTTCCTAGTTGTTGCTGCAATCTGCAGCTTTAATAAGATTCAAAAGCTGAAGTCTAATTAGCATTTCTGAACAAACTAGACTGAAATCCCATGCACTCTGACCACCTGATATACAAAAAATAATGTATATTTTTGTAATTGCAGAAAATACCTAGGAGCTTGCCAAGAGACTGCTTGAAATAGAAGCTGCCATTTGTGTGACCTGTGAAATGGCCCTGGTTCAGCTAAGCATGTAAGCATAGACTAAAATTAAGACGCTTTCTTCAGTGTCAGTATAAGTGCTTTGATCAGTTGTGGCCTTCACAATGACCAAGGTCATATCCAACATTTAAGCGGGGGGTAAGGGGAGAAAATCAGTTCACATGCCTTAAGTAAATTCAGTCCTCGATGAGGGCTATGGAACTTCCAACCTTGTAACATTGCTTCAAGGGATTTCACATTGAATGCTGAAATTTTGGACTACTATTGTATGCATCTCTGAAAGCAAAAGCTTTATAAATGTGATATAGTTTGCAGCGAGTGGAAGTGACTTGAGCAGTTTTTATGCACGAGTAAAACAACCCCATAATTGTTTATTATTTTATTTATCAATTATAAAATACGCTGCTACTCCAAATCGATAGTTTTAATATATGGTACCATAAATCCAAAATATTTCACAAATATTTTATCAAAAACCACTACAAATTATCATGGCTGGATATTTTTCTGCTAAAACTTTTAAAAGAAAAAAAAAATTCAGAGTGGACTGTACATTATTCTGGAAGCAAATCGTCACCTAGTTCTTCATCAGCAAATTCATCTTCCTCAGTTCTTTTTCTTGCTGCAGTCTTTGGTCTTTCTGCTTGTGGGCCAAGTGGATCTATGTAGAAGGCATCTAGGGTTTAAATAAATACATTTCAAAGTTACCTACAAGTAATTTTAGCTGTGCTTCGGACACATAAAATTAAACTCAAGACTGCCTTTAATATGATACGTCTGTACAGTATCTTACAGAAGGAATGAAATATTCTGATTCTATAGAAGTGTTACTGCACAGGGATTTAGGACTTTTACTACTACCCCCAGAACTCTATTGAAATGCAGACTAAAAAGAGTAAGAGTGCTGAAGGAGAACAAGATACCACATTTGCGAGGTAAGGCAGGGCATGACAGCAGTAGTACCTGAGTGACAGAAGCTTCTTTTATGAACTCCTCTTTATTACATTAAGCTTTGGAGAATGAGACTTCACAAGGGTGCATGGAATAGGAAGACTGATGAGCTTGTTAAGGAAGGGCATTCTAGGAAGTAACACATTCCACAGAGATTTAGCGTTTTTAAAGCCCTTGCACTTCTTTGAAAACGCCACCTTAGCGAAGAACTTACGACTATAAAACCACAAGAACTGGCCAAAGGATGGCCAGGAAGGCACGAATATATATATATATTTTTAACATGGTCAGCATCTCCTAATACTTACTTCATAGCAAGCGATGAACAGGGAAGCTAAAGCCATTCTTTGCATTTATTTCCCAGGGAAAATGCTTTCTTAATTATCTAACTATACATGCTTTTCAGTAACTTATTTTTCTGATTCCCCTCTCTTTGAGAGCCAGGAAAGTAAGAAGGTATAAGTTGCCCACTTGCCTATTTCTTTACTGCTGCTGCTTTCATAGGGTTCGCTTGTCCCAGGCAAAGCTCTTAATTTAGCGCTCAGTCTTTCTCCTTTGTTACCACCACTATCTGGAAGGAAAAAAAAACATGTTGAAAAGGCAAGTAACAGGCCGTGATATTCTGTAAAATCATGATAACAGAACAGTAACAATTTCAGCCACTATCTGTGGAAATAAAGATTTAGGTGATGCAGTACCTAAGAATTCACTGGATTCATTCAAATTAGGAATCATTTCATGATTGATGCAGTACTCAGTTGTAATTGCAGTTGTTAAAACACAATGGACACTGCGTGTGCATGCATGTGTTTAAGTTTTTTAAATATTCAGTCTTACTTTGGGGTAAGCATTTTACATTAAAATATTTCTGTTTCAAATGCTGACTTCTTAGTTGCTTATAAATTACAAACAGTCAGATTTTGGAGTTAAAATAAACATGAATAAATATAAACACTGTCACAATGCATATGGACATTTCATGTCTGTGTGCCTACTAGTATATTAGTATGATCCACCTGTTGAATGCTGTCAAGGTTAAATACAACACTAGCTTTGCTTGTAATTAGACGAGTATATTTGGCATGTGCTGTCTGCATGGCAGGCAGGCACAATTCCTGTATACAGACCATCTTGGCCCTGCATCTTGCTGTAAACATTGTGCTGGCAGCTCAGTTTGCAGCAGGGCCCCAAGGAATGTGTCGGCTCCGAGGGCTGCCTCGTGCCCAGACAACGTCAGATTAACATTCTCTTGCCAGAGCAGTATTCCAGACACTTTAAATATTCTATTAACTTCTGAATCCCTTTTATACATTCATGGCAAGTTTTCAATCTTGTCTGCTACACTGAATTTTTATTCTTTTTTTTTTTTTTTTTTTTTTTCCTCCTAGGAGAAAACGTTTCATGTTTGGCTTGGTATATTGACAAGGCAGGACGTGCCATGCAGCCAAATACAGACACGCTCATATACAACATGAAACAATGCTGTTATTAGACGTCCCCCATCTGCGAGGAAGAAAAACGGGTTTAATTCAGCAAGCATTAATTACAAATGCTGGACTTGGCAACACATTTCCATTGTCTTATTTACTACAAGTGTTCTGTTTATAAATATTGTTACTATTTTTACAAATGTATTCTTCCATAAAGATGACAAACCTTTATTTTCCTTTAAATACCACTGCTGACTGCAATTTACTCAGCCCTGCAATGGGAGACAATGTCCCTGCTCTGAAAAAGATCCAATTCATGCCTGCCAAAGAGTTAATATGTTTACTAGATGGAGGTTATGGTTAAAACTTCAAAGCCAGAGAAATCTATTTTGACAAATATCTCTCTCCCTTTGGTCAATTCTCACTGAAAGGTTCCATGGAAGAAGCAAATGTTTAAGGAAAGATTTGAAGAAACTCTGTGTTTGATCAGGGGGCCTCAGCTGAGGTGCAGCAAAGTTACCAAAGGACCTCCTCTTGATTTCAGTGGGCTTTGGACACAGGCCCATGCAACAAGAGGCGAGTGTTGAGCTTCAAAGATGGTATGGATGAAAACATGTTGATGAGGGTCAGAGGAGAATACAAAATGGCTCATAGGGAGAGAAAGAGCAGATAGGAGTAGGCACAGGGCCTTGTGAAAGGGAAAACAAGTAATTTATAATATGATTAAAAACGTGGGAAGAAGTGGTGAAGAGATGTGAAGAAAGGAATGATACAACCGGAACTAGTCACTGAAACTGCATAGGTATAATTAGTTGATTCCAGAAAGGAAGAATTTGGTGCAGTGAGAATAAAAGATAATGAAGACGGCACATGAAAGTATTTTAACCGTTAAAGAGGAAAACATGGGTTTCAGTAATATTACCAGAGGAAGCAGAAGGATCTGGTATTAACCAAACAAGAAAAAGCAGAACAGTAGACCAACTAAAATGGTTGGGATAAGCGTAATACAAGCTATCCATACATCTTATTGCCCTAAATCAAAATTTAAAACAAACTCTCTTGGACATCCTAAGACCCCTTCTCTTTTTTTAGGGTTACATCCAACAAGTTATGAAGCAGTAAATCTGCAATTGTAAATCCAAATTTCCCCCCCGTTCACTCTCCATTCCAGGGGATGTGCAACACAAACTGCCCAAACCTCAGCAACTGCCTCCCTGCACAGCTTCAAAGTTCCCTAAGCACTTACTGCTCTGACTTTGGAGATGCCCAGAATGGCACCATCCTGAGCAAGATGCCTGCAGGATATTCAGCATGCAGCCTTGGTGTCTAAGCTCACCCTCTAGTTTATGAACCAATACAGTCAGAAATCACGAGTGCAATCACACAGTGAGCAAATGTAGCTGTTCATACAAACGTAGCCTTTTAGGCTCCGGGACTCAATTCAGTTGCCCCAACACATTAGTTTTCTCTCGGTTTAATGAAGTGAATCAGCTCATCTAAGGGTTAGACTAATGCTAGAAATAGTGCAAGGGAAGCAGCAAGAACATGTGGCCAGAAGTGTGGAAGAAAGTACATGTTGTGAGGAGTGTAACTGTTACCCTCAGGAGCAGCAATTTATTAGATGAGCACAGCCCATCTTGTCTAAAAGCACCCTGAAAAAAAATGGGAAGAGTGTCTAAGGGCACAGTGTCCTCCTACACTTAAGTAATAAGAACATATGGATGCCTTACTGGGTTAGATTGAAGGTCCATCTAAGCTGGTAGCTTGTCTGTAAAAGTGAAAAGCATGATGCCTAGAGAAGAGAATCAAAAGCAGAGCAAGCATGTACAGTATTCAACAATAAGGTCCTAGCCTCCAATGATGAGTCACAGGCATGTGTGTGGGGATGTAGGGGAGGTTACTTTTCATATTTAATAACAGACCGAGCAAGCCCTTCCACCATTCATTCATTCTGAACCGATCAATCTGGCCCCACATTGGCAGAGGGGAGTGTCCTGCCCTTGTCAGATGTTCCTGCCCTGCATCCCACCTCTGCTTCACACTGTCAAATGGCAGCAGGTTGAGTCAAAGCAGCTCACTGACACATCTGTAAATTAACACAACAAAAATGTATTTTTTTTCCAGTGGATCAGCAAGGTAATGAAACTCACCCTACCTTTGTGTGATCAATACACGTAGAGCAAGGGACGGGAAAGCAACAAGTGGCAAGAGGTGGAGAGAAGTTTAACACCTCTTTTGATAGCATCCCACAGTTAGTCTAAATTAAGCTATCATGTCTCCGTGGACTGCACTGTGCTCAGAGACCACCTAATAAAATGAAAGGAGAGCGTCTTTGTTTTGAAAGTACAGGTGGAAGAGAGTAAGAGGTGGTTGGCACCACCTAACTTACATGTAGATGTCAGACACCAGCTTAGGAAGTGGGAGGTCAGGCTTCAATGCCTTCCTTCACCTGAGGGTGTTCAAACCCACAGCTCCCATCTCACAGGAAGAGTGTCTCAGTTCTTGAGCCGTTTGGGGTGGGGGCACATTTCATGCCTTTCTTGAAGCTATCCCACTATTTTCCTTCAATGAATCATTTGACTCAGCACGGGATACAGGATTTGGCTGCCAATATGGCAGCCATTAGCAATTCTGCTGACCAGCAGTTTTATAACATGACCCACTAGAAGTTTAAACCTCATCTTTAAATTCTACTCTTTGGAGTTCTGTTTGTAGATAAATCATTTATATGTTTTACTCAATATACTTACATAACTTGGCCAAACTTCTGGAATATATGCTTGCAGTGTAGACTTTAGGACTTTAGTATCCCACTCTGAATAAAACCTCAGGGAAAGAATTTGCTTTTAAGACACTTCATCACAAACACGCATGCTTTTAAGAGGTGGACTTTACAGTTTCTACTCAGCAATTCTCTCCCCTCCCCCTGCCAAACCCAAACAAACAGAAAAGAGATTTTATACGCATCCCAGCTTTTGTATTATGGAATGAAGCCAACTTTCATGAAAGTGCCACTGTCTGCCTGCCTTTTTATAGTTAAAAGGAGAAAAAAGAAGGATGTAAAATTAAACTGAAAGACATTTTGCTGAAAAGTAATTTATACCTACCTCCCAACATTTAAGAGAAATGAGTGTCTTTATTTTCAGGAGAAAAGACAGCTACAGAGAGAGGAAAAAAGAGTACATACAAAGAAAAAAAATCAAAAGAAATTAAATACAGGAAAAATCTACATACATGTTACAATGTTTATCATGACAAAAGGCATGTATGTAAAAAAAATAAGGTGACATTGAGACAAAGGAGAACAACAGAAACTGGATAAATGCTTTTTTTTTTTTTAATAGAGTTTTTCTCTACTAATAGTACAGCTTTGTTAACATGTCTAATTGCTCTTGCAATCAAAGGACTACAGATAAGTATATCTCTAACTGCAAATGACTGCCATCTACATTACACTAATAACTGAATAAACACATGCCCTTAGTTAATTAACGTTTTAAAACAAAGGTCAGTGCTGAACTAAATTGTTTCTCTGTATCCAAGAAAATCTTCACTGTAATTCACAAATGCTCCTTATTTATTTATTGTGCTTTCATTTTCAAAGTACTTTTGTAGGTCTTTACTATAGTCTGTGTGCGGGCCAGACCTTGCGTACCCACTCTGGGGGATAACACAGACGCACGTGCATAAACTAACCGCAGGAAGGTAGCTCCAGCTTTTAGCTGAAAAAGCAACAAGAACTGATAAAGTAGAAATGGTTAATATATTTTTAAAATCTGATTTAGATGTATATTTACTCTGCAAAACAATTATATTTGAGACTTGGATTGTAAGGCTGATATTATCTTCCCCTCTCAGTCTATGTGCATTAACATCAGCTGGAAGCTATGCATATAAAGACATAAATAATATATGCTGCATGCTGATATCTGTTATGGTGCATTCCTTCCTCTCATCTGTTTAAAAGTCATCCCCATAATGTTATATTTAGGATATTTATTAAAATTATGGTATTTTATGTATTATATTTCTTTTCATTTAGATTTTTTGCAACCTTGGTACAAAAACAAAAATTTTTTTTTTGAACCAATTCCTCCACATACAATAGGAAAACCCCAGAAAGAACGGGCTTAGCTTAGAACTTAGTTGAACAAATTGATTAATTTTATGTGGCAAAATAATCAATAAAGCAATATACTACACAAGTAATTCTATTTTGGAATAATCCTATTTTACGCAGTGATATATCTAGCTTAAAAAAAATTATAAACCTTTGTAAACGTTTCTGCGCTTCCTATTTGGCAGGACAGCTATGTGTATGTTGCTTCAACCCATGCACAAAGTCCACAGTAGTTACATTTACATCTGATCTTTTAAAGGGATTTCACTAGTTGCAATTACAGTGATAAGACTACTGCATGAGAAATTCCTCCAAGATCATAAAGCACGTAAGTTATAATTTTTAGTACCATTTTGATCACCAGAAAAAGATATCAAGGGTGAGGTTATTTGGTAATCTACCTCCTTGGTAAAATCTTTATTACTTAAAGTACATAGTGGTCTAACGCTCTGAAAGACTTTAGATGCTTCACTAAATCCAGAACTTGTTTAAATGCAGCTCTTTGCATCTTTTGTGTTTAGGATGAAGGTACTATCTTTGGAGAAGAGAAGGCTTTGGTTTGGTTTGACCAAAACCCAGCAAGTTCAGTGCAACAGGCAGAATATTACAGTAAAACTGGGAAAAGGAATGGGAAGGTGATGCAATTTTTAACTCCACTGCAGTTCATTTTGCTTTGAAAAATTCTGTTGAATGAAAACTATTTCTGGTGTGTAAGTTAAGCCAATTCCTTAGGTGAATTCAGATGCAGAAAACATGTTAAGATGATCTGTTCGCTCAAATATTCTGTTAGCTAAAACAAAAAAAACAGCCCTTGTTTTTGTACACATACCCAACGGAATGATCTCACAAGGATTTGGAATTAACAAAGCACAAACAGGTAGACAAAACCTGAAACTCGAAAGAAAATGAATGATCATGAAGTACTTGCTGCAGGGCAACAGGAAAATCTCTTACCTCGGCAACAGTGCAGAATATTTGCGATGCCTATTGCCTTTAGCGCCCTAATAGCCATACACGATCACGTATCATAGGAAGAGATTCCTAGAGGCTCTAAAGGGTGTTCCAACATGGATGGACAAACCCATTTCTCCACGAACATCATTGCAGGTGAAAGGAAAAAGGGAAAAGACACCTAAATCCTTCTCATACAGTGTCCTTGCCATATTCATCTGACAGACTCGGGTAACAGGGAGAATGAAAAATGCTCAGCCTTTTCTCTGCCAAATTCTACTCTGCTGCTTTGGGCTCCTGTCAGAGACTGCAGGGCACCTCTCATCCAGTTCAAAATTGCTCTTTCAGAGAGCAAGGCAAAAATGCAGAGACCAAGTAAACACTGCTATGGTAATGTATTTCTTAAGATCATACTCTGCTTTACCTATGAAAGACTTTATGCTCTTGAACAGTAAAAAAAAAAAAAAAATAAATAAAAAACTCTTTCGATAGTAAAAAAAAAAAAAAATCACAGTGTCCTAATTTCCAAGTTCTAGATGTTAACATCTCATCTCTGCAGAACACAAAAACTGAATATGAAAATGAGAGAGATTACTAAAAAGAAAATCTTTGAGAACTGCCTGAACTCAGATGTGCTGTTACCTGCCCTGCCTTTGTGCATATTTTTCTTTTTTAAAACAGGAAAAATTTGTAAGGGAGTATACCAATGTCATCTGCTTGCAATATGAATCAAAAAGTTTGAAAATCCAAAATCTGATGTTCAGGGGGAACTTTTCCTATTTATAATAAGAGTGAACAAACGTGTTCAATTTTAGGTGGGCATTTTAGATTTAATGCTTATTCTTCTTACAGTACAAGGGTCATCTTTAATTGATGCTCATATAGATATCAGTTTTCCTGGTCTCCCTTTTTTCATTCTGTCTACCACCCATGCATACACTAATCATATTCTTCAAATTATGCTTTAGTGTGTCTCATGTGTCTTCTGCTTTAATTCATATTGGCAAAGTAGTAGGTAACCTATTAAGCAGGAACCCTGCTGACTTAGTTCTCTTTCCTATTAGCTTTCTCTTTAAAATCAATTTTAAATAATATACTATTTCCTAAAACGAAGAAGCCTGAACTATTAATACTCTTACTACAGATAACTACATAAGGACAAAATCCTTGAAAAGAGATCTGTTAGGAAGGTAAGCTAATGCGAATAAATATGAGGACAATGAGGACGACACTGAGCTGGAAAAGCAATAAGGAAAGAAATAAGACATGCATCATACCTAAAATATTTGGAAAGCATACATACTTCATTTAGCTAGTAGGACCTAAACCAAGGAGGATTCCCTGTTCCCTAGGTTCAGTAAGGATGGCAAATTCCTAATACAGTGTAGGAAAATGATCCTTTTTGGTCTTGGTAAAGCCACTGAAAGAAACTAATCTTAAAATTTTTATAAGCGATTTATTTTTTCTATTTTGAAGCAATTAATATACCAAAAGTGTACTAAGATCCTGAAATAAAATAACCTGTGTTTATATTTCACATATGTCTTCACACAGGCTGTGTACATGAATTTCTTACACTTTAAACTACAGACTCACGACGCAAGTGAACAATGCCAAACCTAGGACCAAATAATGTTAGGACTTCAGGTTTCTCTGAGTCACCCTTAGTAAAAGGGAGGGAGACAAACTACAATATAGTCCTTATGCCTGTTGCCCTGAGTATGCTAGCTTCATCTCTGATATGGTTCCCCAGAGCGAACGTTACTGGTTATTAATGTCCAATGCCTTTGGCTTCTTCTAAAAATTATACGAACCGCAACTTTTAATTAGGAATCCCAGCAGAAATAACTCCAGGCTCAATACAGGACCTCCTTTGTACCTCTGCTTATTTGCTGAGCCATTTCCAGAAAGGTTGGATCTCTGGGCACTGAAGTCATGTAACTGAGACTTCTCAGATGTGCTCTTACACAGAACGGTTCCCAAACTATTTTGTTTCCAATCTTTCATGAATTTTATACAATATCTTGAGCAACAGTCTGAGAATAACGATAAGACAAATTGTAGGACAATTTCAACCCTACTTATCCTCTCATCCTTTTAATGTTATCATCCTAAGTGTCAGCATTTTCTCTTTTTACTCTGACTATGTGTAAGGAGAAAAGGTAGCGCCTTGGAATCACTAGAGTTTGTGGTCAAAGTTCCTTATGGGCTCAACTGGTTTTGTCTGTTTGCTTTTTAAACTTTCTACAAGTATTTCTGTACCTAAAAAAAGTACTGACAGATTGGTAGTTTGAGGGTTTAATGTTGTCTTAATATCTTTCCAGCTTGGTCATTATTCATATCCTCATTTGCTAAGCTACCAACTAAGCCCCCTCTCTGCATCACATTGCCCCTTTTCACTAACAAGGGTAGATATAATGACAAACATAGCTGTTAGAGACTCTTTGCGCTGTTTGCCTAGATGCCTGACGCAATGTTTTGTACAGCTGTAAACACCCTTTCCTGCTACCAGTGCTGCTCGCTCTTAGCCAAAGTGGAGATCCACTTCATCCACTTTTTTGAAAAGGGGTTCTCATGCTGTCTCACATTACTGTTTTGCTGGCACTTCTTGTTGGCTGTCTGATCATAGGGCTTATGTTATAAAGGAAGGCCCAGAAATATTTCCCTCACTCTTGTTTCCAAAATAAGGAATTTCACTCCTAGAATTATTTTGGCCTGAGTCCCAGAACAGGTAAAATTCGATCCTAGGCAAATGGTGTTTTTTCTTCATATCAAAAAAGCATTTAAAAAGTTTTTTGGTGAAACTACGGAGGTAAAAAAGGAAAGAGATCGTTCTTAAAGATCTAACACTCATTTTTAACCCTTAAAGAACCTAGAATAGCAGTCTTTATAAATGTCAAAGCGTTCCAATGTTATTTTCATGATAATATTTTCATGACTCTTCCAGATCCCATAGAATTGGATCAATATAGTAAATATCTACTATGTAGGTGGAGAGATATGAAAAATACCAATTAAGAGGAAAAAAAGAAAACCATAAACTATTTCTATGCAAAAGGAAGGGAAGAGAAGCAAGAATTTCCAAGGGATATCTTTTGAGATCCACTGATAAAAAATAAAACAAAAGCAGAATGCAGAGAAACCACTTCCTGTTTGGGTCAAAATGGATTTTTTTTTTTTTTTTTCTATCTGGCAAAGTAGCTCGAAGTCCGGTAGTTTCCTTGGAATAGCAGGGGAGAATAGTGAGAATAGTTAGGTTTGTTAGAACTAACATTTCATGGATTTAATAATGAGGAGGAAAAAATCATTAGCTCGGCAATTTGCAGAATGCCTAATACAGAAAAGACTATGCAGGCCAGTTTCTAGAGATACATTGCTAGAGTTTTACCTTTGTGAAACTCAGCAGTTTGAATCTATAAGAACAGGGAGACCTAGTCTTCACAGAGTGATTTTTCCCCTATGGAAGCCTCTAGTATTTCAACTCTGCTATACTGAGAGAAGGGAAGGAGGAGGTAAAAGACAGCATGGAGGTCTTCTTATTACTGGGTTGGTTTCACAGAATGATCTCTTGAACTTACAAGAAAGGCCTAACGTAAAAGGCTAGATGGTGGGCACAAAATTCCCTTAACTCCATGTTAAATACAGACAAAATGAATTTACATTGTTCATGTAAACTGTTCAGTTACCCGCTCTGTTTCCTTATAATAAGTAATTCCATATAGTTAAGGTTATTCATCCGAAGTTAATGTGACAAGTGTTTAGTCTACAACACTGAAAATTGAAATTTAGCTCCAGGAATACACTGAGATCTGTATATAAAGCACAAGTTCTTAGACCAGCTACGTGCTAGTGTACTGGTTGAGTTTTCATAGAACAATGAGAGAATCAAAAAATAAGAAAAGTTTGTAATGCGCTTGCATATTACTCAGTGTGTATTTGCATGCATTTTAGAAATGTACAATTAAAGAGGGTTTTTACAAACCCTTTAAGAAAAACTATTTTCTTTAAAATTCTAACAAGTCTGACACTTATGCAGAGGTATTAAGTACTTACCACCACCAGCACTTCCTTCTCTGCGGCTACGTGCGCTGCCATCTCTGCCAGATTTAATGCGCTAGAGGAGAGTGAAACAGGTTTGAAAGAACAGAACAAAAATCCCATTTACTAATATACATTACAGATAATTATTGAAAACTCAACTTAGTGTATTACTAAAGCAGTAAAAGAGCATTAAAGTAGACTTACTTTACTGTAACTAATAAATTTTATTTTTTCAATGCACAAAACTAGTTACATCAGTGTTAAATCTAATATTTACATAAAATTGGGGTTCTAGGAAATTCAAACAGGATATCTTAAATTATTTTTCTTCAGATAATTTTTTTTTAAACAAGAAATGTGCGTCAAAATAGTTCAGGTGAACCTTTGTAAAGTACAGATGAAAAAACAGGCAAGGCAGCCTCCCGTGCATGAGTTCAAAGTAGCCTCTGCCTATTAACATCTTGCATATCCCAAAAGTGTTTTATTATTGTAAAGATTCAAGAGGGAGGAAGTAAGGAAATCTATAACAGGAACTATTTACTCCATAGATCTTAAAACTGTGAATACTTAGCACAGCATTGTATGTTAGAGCAAAATTTAATTTGTTGCTGGTGTTAAATGTAAGATACAGGCAAAGGTAAATACTTTAAAAACCTATTTTTAAAAAGTCAGCTGTCTTATATCGAGAAAAGTATCATAAATATCTTCCAGCTGTGTTATTTTTAGGATTATTTGAAAACTTTTAACTGTTTAACAAAGCAATACCTCTGTATTGCATGGCAGACTTTGCTTCTCATGGTGAAACACCAAGTTCTTCATGCACATGTCTTGTCAACTACAAAACATACATCTTAGTAAGGAACTTTTTGATGGCTACGTACAAACACTTGCTGTTTAAAGCTATCTGCTGTTAATAACGTAATCTCTGGATCTTATTTCAGCATATGAATTCAGGATACACTTAAAAAAAATACGTACATACTACCTAACCACATGTTCAGATTGATTACTGTAGCTTCTTCTCAAAGTTAGAGATTCTGTCCCAAAACCAAAAGTTGTAGTTGGCTGATCATTCATTTTTCTCCAGAATATATTATGGCATCTGGCAAAGTTAGGATGACACTGAAGAAGTGAAAGAACTTTCACGCTTCTCACCAAAAGAAGAAGGAAAACTCTTAAATCAAAACTCAGAGGAGTCAGACAGGAAATCAGTCTGCCTAGCGCGAAACCAGGAATGGTCTTGGAACCAACCAACCCAGGATCAGAATTTCTCACACTTTTTATTTATTTTGGGAAATCCTCAAGTCTAAAGTAGGTTCTCTAAGACTCTGGTCTAAATCTCCCATTCACAATCCAGTGAAGTAGCACACGTCCAGCCTTCAAGAAAAACATTCAGACCATCCAAATGCTGAATGACTGACAGTTCTGCTTCTGTCTTTCAGAGGGAAGCAGTCCCTATATGATCTTGCTACTTGTGCATATTCCAGAAAGGAGAGTTAAATGCCATACTAATGTTCTGCTTTCTTCTAAGCGCGCCTCTGACCTCTAACACGTTGGCTTGGAAATTACGTACCTCCAGAAGACCAATGCCTGTCATAACGTGCTATCATTATAAGTGTGGAGCATGCTAGAAGTGATGCATCTGTTATCACCTGGAGAAGAAAAGTTCTGAAGAATTTTCCCCTGCAGAGCACTAACTGGGTCTTGCCAGCGCTTGGACTTCTAGATACCATCCAGGACGCACTTAAAACGTGTTTGCCTGAGGAGTCAAACCCGTTAAGCGCTGTCTGTAGGCATACTTAAACAGTAGGCCCCTCTAGCACAAGGTGTCACCCTGGTGCCTGCTGTCATATGCCTAAGACACGGTAGTGGAATGAGAGCCCAGCTGGATGAAATGGTTATAAAGGACTTGGAATCTGTCCTAATAAGGAATTTCTTTGTGATCAAACTGAAGACTGCTGTAGCAAACATAAAGGACCAAACAGCTGTGGATGAAGTGAGATTTTTTAATATTTAGATTGTAAACTCAGATCGTAAAAAAACTGCAATGGCAGAAGGGAAACGATGAACTTAAGTTCTACTATTTTGTATGTTACAAAACTTGTCTGGATTGAGAGAAAAAACCCTGAAGACAATCTAGCATAAAAATACCTGAACCACAATGAAATTTTGAAAGAGCAAAACTCAGGCTAGCTGCACCATGATGGCCAAATTTTACTTTTAAATAAAACACTGCATGTGGGGGGCATGTCCCTTTGTGTCAGATCATGTGACAAAAAACATGTCCCAAGCATGAGTTAGTGTATTTTGACACATGGCAGTACACTTCCTAGTTGCAGGTTGGGACTGGACAACTTTTCAGAGTCCCTGGCTAAGGAGGAGAGATGGGAAACATCCCATATCCCAGGTGAAACTTCAGGACAAAATAGCATCCCTGAAAGTTTCATTTGAGTGTTAGACTGTTCCTTTATTTCATAATGGTGCTGTTCACACAGAACATCTGATCAGCCCAACCTAAGCAGTAAAAAAAAAGTAGGAAGGAATTGAGCTCAGATTGCATTCATCTGATTTTACACACTGTTGTATGGGAAACTACATATAGGCATAGCCTTAACAGACACCAGTAGAGTAAAGATCAGATCTTTTATATATATATGGATAATCAGCAACACAGTCTGAATGAGCTGTCAGTTAAAGACCAGAAAGCTGATGAGGTCCTTCACAGCCTTTACATCCTAGGATGTTATCCCCAAAACATTACAGAAGTATTACAGCACAAGACTAATTCCTGTGATGTTCCAAGCTAATTAAAAGCAAACATTTAAAATAGGTCCAATGATTTCCACCCTAAAAATGCCTATTTCTCTCCAATGACTGCAAAAGAAATTTAAGATGATTAGTACAGATGTAAATGCCTGAAGGTAAACTCAGCAACCTATCATCACTGCTTCACACCACACCCAATCAGTTCCTCATTTTTCGTCATTAAGCTCACTTAAGGGAAATAAATAATAATGTGTGTATACATCAATGCCAAGAAGGTTATGTGAACTTTCACATTGATATCTGTCTTTTTTAAACTGAAAAACACACACACACAATTAATGTATTAAAAAGAAAAAAAAAAGAAAAAAAAAAAGAGATCTTATGAAGGTTACAAAATCCAATGCTGTGAGAGGCAGGGATAAGAATTTCTACAGGGAAATGAATCCCACAGATGTTCCCAGATCTTTGGCTGGAAGGAACAACCTGTCCATTCTTGAGAACTGAGTGAAATAAATACTTTAGAATATTTATTTTGGTATAAACTCCATATGAATATACCTATTCTGGCAAAACAATGCCAGAATAACAAATTTTCATAAGTTTCTACATAGAGAAAAAGTCTGTGTGCAGACTTTGAAATATAGGTATATTACACTTGCATTTATCTATTTTCTCTTCACTAGGTGCAATCAAGAAATCATGGTTTAGTCTTAAATTGGGAGCAAGAAATCAGTTATATCTGGTTTTGTTGACCAAACCAGTGTTCCTGTTGGAAACCTAAGTGGTGAAATATTAAAATCTGGTAATTTCAGAGCTTGAATACACAGTTTAGGACTCCATGCTCACAGCTGAGAGAAGGAATTTCTTATGACAGAAGTACTGAGTAATTTCTAAAGCCAAGTAGTAGACATGAGATTAAAAAGCCAAAAAACACCAAGCAAACCCCAAACCAGGGGACGGGAACCCACATCCAATACCAATTGCAAAAGGAAACTGCAGAACTATTGTTTGCTAGACAGCACTGGTGTAGGGAGTCTGTCACAGAGAGATACCTTCCAAAACTAGGCAACAGCATACTAAATCACAGTATGTTCTGTGATAAAAACATTTTTTTATTTTCTTAATATCTTTGTTCCTTTACATCTAAAATAGTGTTATGTCCTTTTAAGAAAGCTGAGCTAATGGATTCCTCAGGAGAGGAAAATTGCTCCTTTCTTTGAGGAAACACTGAACTTCAGGAGATTTCAGGGTACGCAGACGAGGGAACCAGAATAGGGAGATGGGAGTCTGTCCCTCATGCAGAGTGGCTGCAAGAAAGAGCAGAAAGCAGCCGATCGCGCTCCAGACGTTGGGAAAAGAACGTGCTAGGAAGCTGAGGAGACTGGCCTAAACATTTTCCTATATTTAAATAAGCCTCGTTCTATTATAATTTAAACTAGCTTAAAATATAATAGAATCAGGCTTATTTGAATTTAAAAGCCTGTTAGCTTCTTGGGAGAACTTACTATAGGAAAATGTTTAGGCAGATTTACCTTAAAAGCTCTGGCTAGCCTGAAGTGCCATCACAGCTACCTTTATTTTGCTTTGCAACATCAGTGTTGTGACAGGATAGAATCAGACTCTTAAATATGAATAGTTAAATGTAATTCACAAAGTGAACTTTCCAAGTTATGGTTGAAGGTTGAATTATGACTGACAGTCTAAAACAATCACGTAATAATTTTTTCTACCATGAGTTTGTACTGGATTCAATTGAGATCTCTATCATCTAGGTACAACTCAGTGAAGTCTCTTAATACAATGCAGTCAAAATGGAAAAAAAAAATCCACATTTTAAACAGTAAAACTTATTTTCCTTTAAGAAAATTGGTATTTGAATATGTAAAGTGAGGTGTTGTCAAATTTCTTCATGTTTATATCATGTTGGAAGCCTGAGTTTCCCTGAACATCTTTCTATACTTACTGCTTTGGTGGGGAAAAAGCTACCATTCTTAAATATTTTAGATAATTTAATCTTCTAAATGTTTTACTGACATCATCATGAGGGGACTGGGAGGAATATTAGTCCAACTGTATTTGCGGATTGCTTTCTTCTGTCCATTTTTTCAAATGCTTTAAATTTTCACATTTACTGAAAATCCAAACCAATATACTTCAACTAGCCCACAAAGTAAGTTTGTAGCATAAATTTGCAATCCTGTGATCAAAGCGTTCCTGTTTACGAGTCTCCTTTCATTAGTAAAGTGCTCCAGTATACATGTGTGTACTCGGACTCTCTGGAACACTGGTACAGTGACATCAAGGTTGGGAACTGAGGTAGAAGTGCAGTCACTAAGGAGGTATCTGATGTTAAATGGGAGCCAGTCAGTCCTACTAGAGGCACAATAAATTAAGTAAGACTTAGTGTCCCCTATTGTGACTATGTGGCTTTCAGGCAGTTCACTGGACAGGAAGCACAAGCTTTAATATTTTGCAGTGCAACAGCACAGACAATGCATGCCAAATAACATGCTGATCTTAATGTTGAAATCTTACTTTATCACAGGAACGGCAACAAAATCATGAAAATACGCCCATTCCTCTCAATAGAACACAAGTTGTGATTTTACATCTTTCACATTCTATAGCTTTGCCATAGCATTTTTTTTCCAGTTTAAATTTCCCACTAACATGAGTGATTTATTTCATACCTATGTAATCTGCCAATGTTGTAGTTTGTATATAGCCAAAAAGAGCTCTACTACATGGACAAATCCTTAGGCTCCCTTCCTCTCCCTACAGCTGCCTTGTTACGTGGTGGTGGGAACGCAAATACACTTTAAACAGTTTGAAAAATAAGTAGGAAAGGTGACATTCCAGAGAAGCTGCATTATGCTTCTTACAGGTGTCTCCACTGTTCTCTTCACATACCTATCACGCAGTCTTTCACTAGTACTTAAACCCACAGAAATCCACTGTTTAAAAACATTCAGACATAGTTATGGTTGGTCAGCAGTTTAAAACTAAAAACCCCAAAGGGCAAAAGAAACACAAACCCCTCTAAACTAGGAAGATAAAAATATATCTTAAAGCATCATAAGGACTTTTAGCTTCTTCTGTGTTATGCAGCTATACTATATAATCATAGAAAGAAACAAGCCTACCTGCTCCCTTATTTCTTTTAATTTTTCCACCCTCTTGAGCTTTGTCATGTATTCCTGGACTTCTTTCAGTCCCATATCTGTGCAGAGACGAACTAAAAATCGCAGACCTAATTGGAACACAAGACTTTATCAGAAAAAGGCTTACAAGCTGATCAAGCTATCAGTACACCCTAACAGCACCGGACATCCAGAAGGGCTGTATGGAACACTACAAATAACTGTGAATATAGGAGGACTCTAGTCCAACATCACTATTCAAGTTGTGATACTATGCAAAGAATTCAGTGTTCTCCGTGATGCAGCTTCTACATTCACGAATAGTACATGTATATAGGTGGAAGACATGAGAAACACTAATTCATCTGGCTCAGAACTCTTGATGTTCACAAAACATTTTGGAACTGGAAAGCATAACAGCAGCACTGAGTTATTACAAAGGAGCCACTATCAAAAGCATTTTGTTCAAAACCATTTACAAATGGCAAGTGAATGAGAACGCTTTCTGTTTTTCATTTGCTGTAGGTGACTTTTCAAGATTAGTATCAACTCAATAGAATTAAAAAAAAAAAAAGAAAATATGAAGGTCAAACACAGCTCTGATGACAACAAAAGAACCCCTAAAAAAAAAAAAAATTCTTCAGAGACGTTATACCAAACTGGGAAAAACACTGTTGCTATTCTTATACGTTTGTCAACATCTGACAAGAACTGTCTCTGAAGCAGACACAAGCATGACATGATTTATTTCCCTCCTGACTGCTTCCACAAATATATTCACTTTTGCTCAGTTATTTTTCTGCTGGTTTAGTGAGCTGAACTGGTCCACTGAGGGACCAAAAAAGCACCAGGACCAGCATAAGGAAGGGGACATGGCAAGGAGGGAAGAGTGAAGGACTATATTTTTAGCAGCAAGCTTTCAGACCTGTTTAATTTTCTTGTCTAACTGGTGCGTCAATACTGTAATTTGCAGATACAACGTTCAGAAAAATACTGCCATTTCTAAAAGGTTTGCTAAATACTCTACCCCTCTGAGACATAAATGGGCAATATGAACACGACATTTTGCTCGTAACTGAGGAGTCACAGTATTTAATCTCTCTAGGACAATAGCTATGACTCCTCTCTAAAAAAATCAGTAAGTCTGTTAAAACAGAATGATAGCCTTTTATTTTAAAATACAAGTGTTCTTCCCACATAACGTTTAAAAGTGCAACTCCGGTGGTGAAAACTTTTTATTTTGGAATTAGCAAGGTATTAGACAGTGTGGGATTTAAGAGGATGTTCTGACAACCAATGACAACCCTTATTTTCTACACGTTTCTTTCATTTAGACTAAAAGAGCGGCTGATTCTGCCAAGAGTCTTTTACTCTTCAAAGTGATGTTTCCTCAAGTTTACTTCGAAATTTTCTAAGGATTTTCTAGAGACCAGTTGACTTACTAAATTTAAAAAACTAACAACAAAAACTCACCCTCTACATTCTTTTGGAAGGCTTGGCTTTGGTAAAACTTAATAATAAGATTTTCTAACATCGGGAAACATAGTACAAGTTTCAACTAGTAGGGACTAGAAGTAAACAAACAAACAAACAAATCTATATCTATATATATCTCTCATATCCTAAGACAGATTAAACAACAGAGTTATAAAATTTAGAAAGTATGCAAGAGAAGGAACTAAACTTTAATTGTGGCTGATTGGTTGACTTTCATCTTCTTCAGCACTACCCTAATATTACTTAAATCATGCTTCAGTGTTGTCACAGAAAACATGCGGCATTAGAGTGAATAAAACGTTAGTTCATATAAATATTTTTATTTGAAAAATACTTACATCATATAGATTACAAACATATTCTCAACATAACAAAGTTTCCTTTGATAGGTGTACCACTCAGTGAAACCACTTACATTCAACATTCTCTGGAAATTTTCTGTGAATGACTTTGTATTTGTCTAGAGCTTTCTGGTAGTTACCTGCAAACAAAAGAAACATCTCCTATCCACATATCCAAAAATTAAAAAAGAATATCAGATGAGGAATTGATACAGCTTGACATTACTTCAGCTTTTCAAGAACGTGTCTTAATATTCTAAGATCAAATTTGATAAAAGGAAACTGAACACTCTTTAACAAGTACTTGATAGTAGAAATTAAGAACATTTGAAAACAATCCAAATTATTCTGCAAAAACCAGAATTAATGAAGACTAGTTTCCTACTGATTTTTGTCCTTTGTCCACCTACCTCTAGGACCCCATGCCAACCCCAACTGCATGCACCCTATCATGCTGGGACGCATCTAACAGATAATATTTATCACACATACTACGGCTTATCTGAGGCTGCAAATATACGGATTAGTCAAATAGAACTGTCCAACAGTTGGGCTCTGCCTGCCCTTCCTTCAAACAGAGCACGAATCTGTGTCTCTCTCCTTTGCCCAAACACCGTTTTTCACAGAACTAGTAGCAAAGCAATTCTTTTTGAGACTTACTATGGAGAGGACTGACAGACATTGTCCATATAAAAAATTCATTTCCATAGAACATCAGATGAAAAAAAAAGCTAGTTGACATATCACCAATGTTTTTATTTCCTTAATGCTAGGCAGAGATCAAACTGACCTGGTATGTGTTAACATGATAAGCTAGGAATTTTGCCAATGAATCATAAGCAATCTAAACAACAGCCAAAACTGTTGTATTTCTTTGCTGGGAAAGCAGTGAATTTGTCTGTTTTTGGGTGGTGTTGACTGTTCTTAGTTTGCTGCTCCCAGTGAATTTCCCAGCTCCTGTTTCTTTTTCACTGTTGAATTAAACGGAGCAGAGTGAGAAAATGCACCGATACATTATTGAAGTCTCTTCTGCAAGATTCTAGAGAAGGAAAAGGAGAGTGGTAACAATGGGACAGCAACAAAGTATAATTTACAGCATCAAGTGTCTTGAATGCTGTGTAGGTGATGAAAAAAGAGAAATCTTGTCTTTTTGTTTTGCTTATCATCAAAAATATTGATGTATTACATTAACAGTATGAAAATTCAGCACATTAAGACTGCCCCAAAGGTATTCTGTGTAATGCAAATACTATTTTAATGTCTAAAAATTGTAACTAGTGTTGCAAATGAATAATGGCAACTAAGCAACTTCAAATTCTAATGACTTATGTTAGATCAGATGGTACCATAATATACATTTAAAAACTTCTGGCAGATCATTTATGCTATAACAACTTATTTTAATTCCCAAGGAGTGCTCTATGCATAAATCACTACACGCATACTTCTTGGACTTAAAGAAAAGTCACACTTTATTACATATAAATGCAAAAAAATTCAAAAAAAATCAAAATAACATGTAACTGAACTTTCCAACACATTTTGGGATCAATATAACACATGCAGAAAAGATCAAAAGAAAAAAAAAATCAAAATGTGTAACATCTGAAAACAAAACAAACCTCTAACTAATTAAGAAAAACTGTTACAGAACTTACCACTTCTTCTATAGCAACTGGCAATCATCAGCTGCCACTTCACTTGTGTTGGTCTGTATATAAATAAAAAAAATTATGCATGCTGCCAAACAATGAATAAGCAAAATATTCTGCATAGCATTGGTAAAAACCTACTATTAAACTTGTCTTAAATTCTTTTACCTAATATAGTCCCCTCCTAGGAAGGGCTTAGCCTGGTCCGTTCACAGACACTTCACTCCTGCCTCCACGCCTGTGTTCAGGCCTCTGTCTCACCCACTTGTAGTCACGTGTTCTAATCTTTCTCCTACTTATGACTCTATGCACCTGACGCAGGCAGTTGACCTGCCACGTGATCCACTCATCTTTATCCAAGGCTGTACAGAATCATGAAGCAGGGGAAGAGAACAAAATGCCAAATGGTATTCTGAGAAAATCCCACCAGCAGGGCCTCAAGCATGCCCAAGACTCCTGCCGGAACGCACACTCCCACTTACAGCTTTGAACTCTGCCTCCTGCAAGATGCCTTGGCTGCTTCCTTTCCTTCTCTTTCTAACACGTAATGGTCAGAGAAAACACTGGAGAGGTCTGGACACGTACAACAAAATTGTTGGAGTCTTTCCTCATTCTTATCAAGACGACGTGAGAATTAGGAAATTTTCATGTCAACTGCATAAGGATGCTCTATAAGCCAAAGCACTTTCCATAGGTGGTTTATAGTTTGACAGTACTATGTCCAAAAGGCAGTGTACACTAACACTGGCAGAACAGTGGGGTTTTTTTGTTTTTTTTTGTTTGTTTTTTTACACTAATTCTCTTTAATTTCCCTTTCTTTCATTTTTCTCTATATATAATGTTTGTTTGCACAGTAGCAGCTGCCAGACAAACTTATGGAAGACAGATGCTTCACATTTTTCAGTTTCAGCTGAGTATGTCTCCTGTTAAAGGCAGCCAAGCAAACATCCACACCACTCTCCATTACAGTTTTAGGTAGTTCAGTACGAAAATCTTAAAGAGAATAAATTGTCAGCCATCAGCACTAGATTCATGGCTCCTATTATTAATGTTTGATTCACATACGCTGCTAATATGTAGAATAATGGAAAACAACCTCAATTCATTGTCTAATATATTATCTTAAAATGCAAACTAAAATATGATTATTGTAATTAAAACACTGAATACAGTAAACAATATTAAACTGACAAAAAGGGTGGTCAAAACTAAAATTAAGTCAAATTTTCAAAAATGTAACTTTAGTTACAATCAGTAACAATATTAATTTAGAAATTCATATTCATATTTAGCAATTTGCAAATCTAGACTCAATTTTTAATATCAAATAAACCCTTAAATATCTACATTATTATCTACTATTAACCATCTTACCCCACAAAGAATAATTTTTCTGTATTATATAGAAAGACTAAAATTATAGATAATAATGAAAAATGTCATATGCCACTGACTAATAAATAGTTTACAATCCACATACTTCACGTTTCATGTAGGGACTGGCTGCAACATGAAGCCTAAAATATTTAGACCTTTGCCAAAACACGATTATTATGAAATAATTCTTTTTAGTTTCAGCTGTTTTTTCCAAAGTTTCTAAAAAGGCTGTGAGCACCAGCATACGTGATCCAACAGCTTAACTACAATAGAGATTACGGTGTGCACTGTTGTGCTGAAAAGAAAAGAATACTAGCAAACCTTTAAGTAAGGGTGGAACCAAAAAAAAAAAAAAATAAAAGGGAGAGAATGACAGAGAGAGAGAAGAATATATGAAAAAAAAGAAAAAAAATCTTCTAGGCAATTCCTGATGGTAAATGACTACTTGATGAAAAACAGCTGAAGGCCTACAATCAAGCTCTGACGCCAACAAATGCTCAACAACAAGATATCATATTTTGATTAATCTTTTTTCTTCTTTTCTAGGGTTTGTTGGGTCTGCAACTATAAAATACTGAAATATCTGTTATTGTTTATGTTACCAGTCCTTCCTTTGCATTGCACAAACTTTCTGTATAGGACCAATGGGTTACAGAATTGAAGATCAGTGGATAACGAAGTATTTCGATATATCTATAATTTCAATTCTTTTAAACATCCTTCCCTAATTGTAACAAAGTTAATCACAAATTTTATTACTGTAAATAAAAAACTAAATTCGCAATATGGTCATATTGATCACACCCTGCACAGAAGATAATTTTGAAGGCATTTTCATGAGGAAAGAAAGAGCCCAAGTTCCAAGCAGAAAGCAAGCTGCTTCTCCACCTTAGGAATTGCGTACGGCCAATTATTGTGAGTAACAGTCGTGGTGAAAGGCCGTACTCGGGCATTGTGCAGCTTTCGCCCATTGGCTGTGACTCACAGACTGAAAGCTGGTATCAGGAATATGATCTTCAGCTAGCTTGTTTAATTAAAATAAGTTAATCTGATATCTCACTTAGGGGTAATGCATTGTTGTTACTGGTGTGCCGGAAGGCTGGTGTCATGTTATGACTTTTGTATACTTTTTTTTTTTTTTTAAATAGGGTACTAGAGTTTGTGCTATTATTATTATTGTCACTCAAAAAAAAATAATATAGTGTATTGTAGACAGTAATCACAGATTCCAGACAGGCTCTGAACTTCTAGTGTACCAAAATGTAAGTGCACTGACCCAGATAACAATAGGCACAAGCTCAGTTAAACCCATGTTTAAAGTGTGGTAACTTATGCTTACACTTTCCTAATTCTTAAGCCTATGAACTTGCCTCCTGTATTTTTGCCTTTAATCTATAGCTCTATTTCTTTATAATTATACTACTGTTAGTGGAATTTCTGTTTTTCTATTTATTATCAGCTGTTAATCCTTATGTAAACCTAGCTTTTTCTCTTCTATAATATTCAACGTCTATTCTAATTCAAGCCACATAAAAAACAGAATTATTATTTCTTATTGCAAGTAGATTGTTAGAAGTTCAGTATAATCTTGAACAAATTGTCAAAATTTTGCCCAGTCTCCTGTTCACGTACGTCATTAAGATTCACGTCAACAGTGGCAAAAGGTCAAAGCTTAGATCATCACCAGATAAGCAGTAACTGAGTTTTGCTTAGCCTGATTTTTGATTGGTTCCCAAAACACAAAATAAGACAAATTCATACTTGCTGTGAATTTTAGTCGCATGAATTTTAGCTGATCTATTAACACAAGTTCCTCATGAACACATAGAGAAACCTTTGTTTCCACATAAAAACCCGCATTCCTTTTTAGAATTCTGTTTGACCAAATTTTTGTTTATTAACCTGGTAAGCTCTCTTTCTCATCTAAAATAAAATATACTCTATCCTCTTATTTTATTAAGTATTTAATACCTTACTAAAGGATAATTCCAGGAGCTAAGTTTATCTCGCTATATTCCAAATATCCTTGTCAGGTTCAATTTGATTTGTCAATATATTTTCACTGTAATTATGTACCGTACATTTTTGCTCAATTCAATATATTATTTGTATGTATCTGTCATTCTTTTTACAGGAGCAGAAATCATATGAAAGGAAAAAATGCAGCATGAACTGCTAAAAGATGCTTTTATCTAAACCATCATGTTATCATCAAATGATTAAATAATACAAAGGAAATACTTTACCCAAAACTTAAAGCACTTAGAAGCAATTTAAGCACTTAGAAGCAAAACATCCTCTAAACAAACAGGAAGTTGAGAAAATTAAATAATATCCCAAAATATATTTAACTCTGACATTTGCTTATAGTGTTAATGTTCTCCAACCAATTTATCTCCAGTTATAAATATAGATGCCTAATCACAAAATATTTGACAATGTATAAAATAATAATTACTTACAGGATAAGTGCTGCTCTTTCGAAGTACTCAATGGCTTTTTCACAAAACTGGGTGTCAATATAGTAGGCTCCAAGCCATTCAATGACCTCAATGTTTGAAGGGAAATGCCGATATGACTGACAAAATAGAAAAGGCGAAAGAAACACAATTTTAGTGATAAACAACATCTTTATGTGACTTTTGGAATATCTTACTCATTTAAGTATTTAATTCTCCAGATGCCCAAAATACGTAATATATGAATGAAAGCAGTGTACTATACTAACCCACCCCCAAAAAACAGCATGTCAATTTTTCTAATTACAGAATGCTTTTTAGAAGTTACCTGAGATGAGTCTGTCACATTTTCCATCCAACCTTATTTGAAATATTAATTTAAGTATCATTTACAGCAGCAAAACTTACGTAGACGACTGTTATATGTAAATAAGTTGCCTAAAATATTAAACAATGTTATAATATGAAAAATTTCATATTTCAAATCAGTCTGCTAGAAAACTCACCTAAAAGCATGCATTCTTTTCTATGAAATACATATGTACATAAATAACATTTTCAGCTTCTTAGAAATTCTCGTTGAAACAGGCACCAAAATCATCTCCAAGCACAACTCCGCTATTATTCAGAATGGCAACACAGATTTGGTAATCCTCTGACTTTACACAGACAAAAAAAACCTCTCAGATTGCAAAACAACTTCCTGTCCTACTCCGGTTTCTAAAACAGAGGTGTGTTTACAAACTGTTACAAGTATCACAGATAACCTGAAACGAGAGCAGATGTCTACATTCAGGCAACTAAATTTGTCCAAACTATAATATTTTTCTGCAGCTGTAAGACAAAATAAGGAATAGCTTTATTAGGCTTCTGGGTTTACCTGCATGAATCCACCTGAAGCTTTCAGTTTCTCTTTATAAATACGCAAATGCCTTCTATAATTGCAAATTTTTATTTAATTATACAGTCTTTTCCACCAAAAAACAAATGTGGTCTTTGAGGGAGTGTTCAAGACGCCAATTATAAACAAATACAAGGGGCAAGATTTTTCACAACTCTACCACCTCTGCTTTTATTCATGCAACACCTACCACTACAAGCATACAGAATACACAAGGCAATTTAGAAGCTCCGGGAGTATCCAAGAGATGTGCACGAGACTAACAGGTAAGACATGAAAGCTACAGAAGGCCCGTGCCCTTCTGGACCAGCAGCTGGAAGCTAGTATGAAATCCTTGGGTGACCAAAACAGCCCCAGCTGCCTAAATAGAGGTTGCTTAATCCTACTCACAATTTGAAAAAGCAAAACAAAGCAAACAAGCAACCAACCAAAAAACAAAAACAACAGAAAAAATCCATGAATTTGATTCCAATTCTGGGAAACACCTGGAAATGGGCCTAAATCTATGCATACGCGTGAATCACCTCAACTGGACATGAACTAATGCTTCTTTTTCTGAATCAAGTAAATAATTCTTAACGTTTACCTGTGTAGTGCAGTTTAGCTACTACTAAAATAAAGCTAAAAAAGGAGGAATACGGCACGTTTACCAACTTCACTCAACCGACATCAGTTTTAAAAAAAAAAAAAAAAAAAAAAAGACCATCACCTTGCATATTTCGTCTATTCCAATGGCAAATTCTTTGAGTCTTTAACGCAAAAGAAGGGGATTTAAACATCAAACATACTTGGAAGCATTTGGGTTTTGCGTAGGAGGATAGCAAATAATAGCGCATGTGTCAAATAAGGCAGAAATCCATGCTTTATCAGGTCAAGAGATCCCTACGTTCTCCCAACTCCCACACGAAGAGGAAGGAGCCCATATTCCCCCCACCTCCAAAAAAACCCCCAAGCCCCGAGTCAGATCACTCCCCAGACATTACTCACAACACAGCCAAGCAAACGGCTGAATCATTTAACAGACAGAGCCTCCAATGGAGATACATGGAAGCAGAGGAGACTAGGTGAGAAATTTTTGTGGATTCTGAAAGATCCACAGTCTGTAACTATACCATCAATAAATACATACATATATATATGGCCATTATACACAGATGTACTTTCCAATTAATGCAGTCAAGTTACATACCTTTAAAATCACATTTACGACATCCATTTTTAACTTTGTGTTTCAGAGTGTATTTTAAATTGAAAACAAAATTTTAGGGGTCAATGTAAACAAACAAACCCACCCCCAAATCTCATTCTTCTTTCCTTTCACTAATATTTTAAATAGTTCAAATGAATCAATCGTTAATTTGATGTACGAACCTATGACAACGTTTTCTTTGAAAGTGCACCAGAAAGGTAAAGAACAAGTACCTCATAGTAATAATGAAAAGCTTGGGATTTATCACCTTCGTTATCATACAATTTCCCTAGTTTTGAAAGAATACATGGGTCAGTGGGCACTACGCTGATCAACTGCATGAGCCACTCTATGGCTTGATTGGGATCTTCCATTACTTCATATCTGAGGTTTCTTCAGTTAAGGACAACTCCAGTGCTGATGACACTTCGGTTTACTGAGCATTCCCCCTGCTTAACATAATGTAATCCATATGCTGGACAGATACACCAGTCACTCCAGTGTGGACAATTTATTCAGAATTTTTACACATTGATTTCATAATTTCTTTCCTATTGGGAAGTGCTTTTGTAGACTTGAAGAAAGAGAAATAATTCAGAGGCTTTGACAGCTCTTTCACCTTAAAAACACTGTAGACTTAGCTGTCTCTTGCTAATGTCACTCTGACTTCCTCACTTATAACAACAAAGTGAGAGAATTTGGCATTTATTTCTAGCCTTCACAACTGGGTATGCTTTTCTGAACGTATCACTGTGTACCGACATAAGTGATTAGGTAGAACTGCTGTCCTCAGGAGCAGACTTCTGCCTGCAGGAAGATTCTGTGCTGCAGGTCTAAGCGGCACGGCGTGATCCAGAGGACGGAAGCCACTTTGGTTGCAATTAGGTCTGCAGAGCACTTTCCCCTCCTCAGTTACCCCACAAGGAGTGCGATGGCCCAGTACTCCGGGGCCGCGTGAGCTGGAGCTGTTTCCCGACATGCTCTCTACGTTTCTACTGCACTCCACCCTTCACGGGAAAAAAGGCCTGTGAGGGTTTGTGGAAAGCAGCTTTACGTAGCAGTGGCGCCGGGGAATTCTCCCCCGGATGGTGCTGGAAGTTGTAGAGCCATATAAGCTGTTGTGACAGGGCTACGCAGGGAACTGAGATCACAGCCATTCTGAAATTTTGAAGTTTGCTTGCTTTACTGAATAAAATATATTTTAAGTATCTTCACTATACTTAAAAGTAAAGCACAGGAATCAAAACCTGCTCTTCCTTGTGGAAGTTTTTATTCTGGTTTGCACATCCTCAGAAGCATCCTTAAATAAATTCATACTGCAGAATCGTTATCACTGGGGATGTGCAAAGCCAATGACCCCCACCTCCTCTTGGCTTTCCAATCTGTTCAGCTTTTGCAGCGCTGAAAGACAATTACTTTCTTACACAGACTAACCTGAGAAGAGCTTTCAGAACAGAACCTCACTTTCATCAACTATAATATTTTTTCTTAAAGGTTTTACTCTACTGCGTTTATGTCTATCATATTATTTTTATAATTTAGCATTTTAAATAGAGTAGGTAACACTTTAATTCTGAGTGTAACTGTTTAACTATTCCCTGATATGCTGATTAATGCAATGAGAACAGTCCTAATGTATTACTTAACATATTTTAAGACCGTCCAGCCTTAACATATATCTCCGCTGACTTCAGTGGAAATGTCAAAGAAGGCTGTAACTTCTGTTTGTGTTTTTTTAAACATCAGAGAATCATACATAAGGGACGCAAATGTAAATTTCTTAGTCTTTGTGTCATGATTAGAACACATGTAAGACTAAATGAGATGAATGTACTAAAATCACCATCTCTCATCACAACTCAGTAAAAGATACATGTTTGCTATTTGATGAAGAACTTGGGCATTGTTTCGAAGGATTGCATGAAGTTTCAGGAAACAATCCAAAGCTTCATCTATTCTGTTTAACTTCCTGTATGATAAACCTAAAAGACAAAGGTTACAACACTAATGCAATAACAAAAAGATGACTTCAGCACATTAACTGACAGCATAACCAAGAAAAATGAAACAGGAATATAGCATTCAGAAAGATGCTCTCAAACTGTATTTTGGTCTGAATATTTACATGATATATAACAAGCAATTCCTGGAAAAAGAAAAAAAAAGAAAAATAAACATATACGCACATATTTCAGATACAGTAGGTCATGACTGTAAACCCACAACAATTTGCTGGGAGACTGAGTTCCAATATAACTGCCTTGACACTGATGGAATTTATACTTGAGAGCCATCCTTACAATCCTTTCCAGTTAGTATGACGCATCAAACTGATACAGGCAAGGAACATGAACCTAATCAGAGACCAAGGTCATACATAATCCCGCTGATTGTGTAACACTCAAAAAATGTGCATTTTTAGTAGACAGTGACACTTTCAGCAATTTTTATCTTCACAGTGATTTACCAATATCAACTAATAATGGCAGATGATTAACAACGGTATAATATCTTTATGGAAGAGACAGGAAGCTGTTGCTGTAACTTAACCTAGTGAATAAACTAATAATTATTGGTACACATTTCTATTCAAGAAAACTTTGAAAAATCACATTCTCAGAAATGCTAGTACCTTTACACAAAAGAAAAATCTCAAAATCACCTTTGGCTTACCAAGATTGTAAAGTGCTTCAGTGCATGAGGAATCATTCCTGAGAGCTTCTTTATAAAACTCAGCTGCTTTTTCATAGTCTCCATTTGCAAAAACAGTATTTCCCTTATTAGTCAGAGCTGCTGGATTGTATCTATCAGAATTTACAGCTAAATCTGCATAGTCAGTTGCTTGTGCCAATTCATTCTCCTACATGAATAAAACATAAACCTTGTATTAGTGATCGGTCAGTTGGTTTTCTTGACACTGACTGTGGCTTCTTATAGTTACTACAGTGAAATTTCAAAAGATGAAAAATGAAAAAATAATACATTCTTCAGCTCTAAAATACTACTTGTGTGTTTGCATAAAACTGATCTTCTCTTTCAAGTTACAGAGAACTTAACACCCGAGACCTGTTTTGCTACTCTGTCCCATCCACTCTTGAAATTCCCTTTGTTGAAACAAAGAAAGCTTTTTTTAAAAACAGGAATAACCCTCTAAAACGTACACGCTTCATACACACACCCCCTCCTTTCCAATCTACAAATTTCACATGTTCCTGAGGCTCAGCCAAGGTCTTCAGGATTTGAATTATAATGTAGGTGCTGAGCTTCTGCATAAATTGTGCTGCAGACATCCTTTTGTGGTCTGGACCTTAATGTCACTCTTCTTCCCAGCAGCACTAAGCAAAGGACATGACCAGAACTTCAACTACAGCCCGAAAAGGGTGTCCCAGAACAGCTTCTCTAACATTTGCAGTTTCTTTTTGTTTACACAGATTATTTGACAAACACAAAAATTGCTACACAGACACAAAGACTGCTACATAAGCTTTGGTTCTTAACTCATTTTCTTACAGCAAACACTTACCAAATAATAAAGGAATGAAAGGTTTGTGGCAGCTGCACTCTTTACTCTGCTATCCTTTTTTTCAAACGTTTTTAAAGTCTCCACAGCCTAGAAGCAATTCAAAAGCAATTTACTTCCACCATATCAAACTCATACCAAAATTATTTCAGAAAACATACACACTGATAAACTGCACAGAAACAAACAGCTAAAATTATTACTAAATTCCCTCATATAAACATGCACGTGATAATTACTAGGGCTTGTCAAACTTGTGTGCCTATGTGCACAGGCACACACACACCATATATACATACTTACACATACAAAAATATTGATCACAAAATTTCAATAGAATTGGCAATTTATTATTTGTTATTTAATATTTGGATTAGATATAACTAATTGAAATCTATACATATCTGCCAGTTCTACTCACAGAAAACACCAGTTAATACTATTTGCCTTTAATCTCATCAACTAACTAAAATCCTTGCACTTACATTTTCCACTTCTCTTACTAAGCAAATGCAAAAGGATTAAAACTTTCATTAAAAAGCTAAAAAATTACATGCAATATAAAAATATGTAAGACTGTAGAACTGGATTTCAATCTGCAGTTGTGTGTAATGCAAAGAAGAAAACACAATCTAAGCTTACGAAGTACTCAAACACATGAAGACTAAGAACAGAAGATATCTTCTACATAAAAACTAAATTTCATAAACTTCAAAACTGAGAAGTTGATGGGCAAAAAGTAAACAAAATTATAGTTAATAAACTACCAAAGAAACTTAAAAAAATAAGGGCAGTTTTTTTCTCCTTGACTATGTGGTAACATTTGTAAATGCAGACTAAATTCATTAGAAAAATCTGGCTTCTTTATACGAAATAACGATATTAATTATATGAAGCATTAAAATATAACAGTGGGCCCAGTTCTTTCCTCTGTTACAACACAGATGTAGCAACCTCAATTTAGCCACCATCATTAGCAATTCAAAAATCTCCTTCCCTTGCATGAAAGCTGCAATCAGCTGTTTACATATCAAAGTAAATGCATGATTCTGTATATGCAATGCCAAAAAAGACAAAAAGAAAACAATTTTTAATTGACTGTCATACAAACTGCTTTTACAGCTACTTTACACAAAATACATGACTGTCTTAATGATGTGTAAAATGACAAATGAAGTACATACAGATAGATACAGCTCACTGATTTATTAAACCACATTCTACCCTAGAAATGCAAGCTATTTAAGGCCAGAATATTTTCCTAATAATAGAAAATTCTCTAAAGAAATATGGCAATTTCAATCATGAAAAGCATTTCAAAAGTTTTAATCTAGACTTTGTAGTCTCTGCAATGTGAGGCTTTAGCTATGGCAATTTTAATCTTTGATACATATTTACGACTTTCTGCAAAAATGGAATGGTCCCAAACATTTGCAGATACACTACCATATCCGAGGTACTCTACTGTTATCATAACTTGCTTCTTTGAGTAAAAGCTGTGCATTTGTTACAAGGGAATTCTCTTTCAGTAAACTTAGCTATATAGTTCAAAGACACTTTCTGAAAGGCCATTTCCTATTGTAGCCAATTTGTTTACCTTTGCTTCCCTGCTGAATGGCATCTTTTGACTATAAAGATTAGATTGGAAGTAATTTCCTTTTCAATTATAAAAAAAGTTCGTATGACCCTGAGCGTTGTTCACTTGCAGGTATGCTGCAGATCTCTTGAATCATTTCAGCTATAACAGGCCTTAGGATGAAAATCCATAGCAGTATTCTTTTTGTTCTTGCAAAGCAAAAATGCTGTTTCTGTATCATCATTTTATATATTTCTAAATAATTTCTCATCTTTTAATCCTGAAAATAATGACTACTTGGATTGAACAATCTAAACACAGATGGTCCAAATTATTCTTTATGGCCTGATTCCATGATGTTTACAGAAATTAAGCTTTGAAAGCAGCATGCCTGACATAAGCAGGGTCTGCCAGAGACATTAAGGAGTTGCACGGCTAACTCACATAATTTTGTTTTAAAGGTAATTCTTAAAAGCTTTTTCTTCCAGACTAAAAAAAACATTCAAACTATCTAATACAAAAAGAATTTGTAATAAATAATAAAACGCAATCTAGAAATATTATGGGAGTTTCAACTCTGATTTTATTTTAATTTATGTTGGGACTGTTTTAAAATAACATATGCATTACGATGAGCACAAAGTTAAACCTATTACAGCTACAGCAAAAATCTGTTTTAGTCTTTGTTTTTTTTTTTTTTTTAAACATACTAAAACTTTCAGCCTTGAAACTGACTATTTCAGAAATTTTCCATTCTTGTTCTTCAGCCAAAGGTGTGTTGAGCAGGTGGTGAGTTAGCAACAATATGAACAACAGAGAGGATTAATTTAAGTAGCAGCTGCAGTTTTATTAGAACAAAAAAAGATTCTGTGCAATCATCACTCTGCAGTCCCACTCTACTATTCCAGTATTTAAGTAGTTCCAGTGCAGGTTAAAGGTCTCATATCACATAATCAAAACAAAAAGAGCATCCTCTCCACTTACTCCAACTCCCTTCCCTCTCCCTGCGTTGGAGTACCCCAAAGCAACATCAATAGCAAACTTTGAATTTCATTTATCTCTGAAACATCTTATATATAAATATATGTGTATATATACATATATACACACACACACACTTTTATATATTTTGATATATATATATATTTTTATATATGTAATTTTTTTTAAACCCACACTGGATACTAACTGGAAATTGCAAAAAATTTAACAATTTTGCCATCAAAATAGTAAATTCTTGGGATTCTTCTACTGTTTACATACCTGCACCTTTCTCACCCTCCAAAAATGACTAGAAAAAAGCTACTACATTTGGAAAAATTCTCCAAACTCTCAAACTGCTTCCTGATCTCAGAAAGTTATCAGTCAGACTTGTAGCATATCAAAGGACAACTGTCTTGCTCTGTCTACAAGGAAGGAGAAGAGGGTAGGGTGGACAGGAAGAGAAAAGCTGTTCAGGAAACCGGAAGAGCTTCAATATGAAAAGAGAAAGTAAGCTTAGGTCAAGCAGATGGCCCTGCATGCATCACTCCAAGCTATGGAAAGATGAAGGACCTCAGAAGTTGACAGAGCAGTTCATACACAGCGACATTACAGATGAAGCTGATCTCTCACATTTCTTGCCATTCATGCAAAATATACGTGAAATGTATCTGCATGTATTTTGGTAACATATCTGAGAGAAAGTAAACATCTCCTGGCTGATTAAGCTGTCCTGCTCTCTAGGCTCCACTGACTGTACTAACTAGATCTCCATTAACCGTAACGTGAGCTTGGACAACCAGTGCAGAAAACTAAATTTAGATGTCTTAATCTGGAACTGAACTGCGTTCGCTATAACTTCTATGGCAAAAATTTCCTTTGGGTAAAACTTAACCTTATAAAAACACCAAAAAGAGGTATTTCAATGGCCAGCATCAGTATAATTACTATGTTTGCATAAATCATTTTTATCCTTGCTGAAAAATACGCTACTACTACGTAGGATGTGTTTGTCAATACAATAATAATAAAAACAGTAATGTGAAAAGTTACAATACCTGGTTAAAATCCTTTTGCTTCAAATATGTAGTGGCTTTATTTATTTCCAAGTCATTGGCTAACTCTACATACTGGGAAGCTTTTACGGCTTCAACACACCTGCAACAGAAAGAAATCCACAAAGATAAACAAAAGGTATCCATATAAATGCCACGCTGTTATATGTTTTTACTGTCAATTACCTGTCTAAAATGAACTGCTCGTAGCTATTCCTTCTTTTCAGAGGTATACGACACTTCCACTAATTAAAAGCGTTTTGAAAATACTTACAGATATGATGTATGAATTAGAGATATCATATACAAAAAAAAAAAAAAAGGTGTTTTGTAGAGACATAAAAACAGATACCTTTTTATTTTGCAACAACAAAGGAATACACAGGCTTTATATAAAACATTAGCTTCTATTACTGCAAGGTTTTTCGAGGAAACCCATTAAGATCACTTTTCAAACCTTTTGCTTTGCACAAGTTCTATTTAGTTGATTCTCCAAACCTGATCTCTTGCTGCATGTGATACTATGAAGCCCATGCCATCTCACGGAACAGAGCAAGAGTCTGCATGGGCCCAGCCCCTGAGCTACATAATAAAGTCATAATAATAAAACTCTTTCTGCTCATCCTGCCAAGTACTGCAGTTATTTTTGGCTTACGGTCTTCTGCAAAATAAAGGCAGTACAGAACAGAGCAGATGAGGTCTGTAAATGAACATCTGAACTACCTTTCAGGGTTTGATGTGGTGTATTTCAGAATTGCTCAATCAGTGGACGAAGGCCTTTATTTATTCCACGTATATACCATTCTATCAAATTGTCTGGAATTAAACTCACTAAAAGAACAACTTTCTGGGATGTTTCTTAAATTCCTCCCATTTTTAAGTGGTGGAAACCCTTTTTCTTTTCTTCTAATAGTCATCTAATTTGCTAACAACAGTTTAACAAAACTGGTTGCTGTTATAATTGGCTTGTCATGTGCATCACCTCTCTATGAAGCACAGAGATACACCTTAATGCTGGAGAAAAAGTTTAACTGAAAATTTGTAATTGCTACAAAGATATCACAGAACTGCACAGAATTGTTGAGGTTGGAAGGGACCTCTGGAGATCATCTAGTCCAACCTCCCTGCTCAAGCAGGGTCCTCTAGAGCACACTGCACAGGATGGTGTCCACATGGCTTTTGAAGATCTCCAGTGAAGGAGACTCCACAACCTCTCAGGGCAACCTGGGCCCAGTGCTCTGTCACCCTCACAGCAAAGAAGTTTTTTTCCTCAGGTTCAGACAGAACTTCCTGTGTTTCCGTTGGTGCCTGTTGCCTCTTGTCCTGTCACTGGGCACCACGGAGAAGAGTCTGGCCTCATCCTCTCGACACCCTCCCTTCAGATACTTGTACACGTTGATGAGATCCCCTCTCAGTCTTCTCTTCTCCAGGATGAACAGGCCCAGCTCTCTCAACCTTTCCTCATGTGAAAGATGCTCCAGTCCCCTCAACATCTTTGCAGCCCTCTGCTGGACTCTCTCCAGGAGCTCCATGCCTCTCCTGTACTGGGGAGTCCAGAACTGGACCCAGCACTCCAGGTGAGGCCTCCCCAGGGCTGAGTAGAGGGGCAGGATCACCTCCCTCCACCTGCTGACAACACTCTGCCTCATGCAACCCAGGAGACCATTTGGCCTTCTTGGCCACAAGGGCACATTGCTGGCTCATTCATGGTCAACCTGTTGTCCACCAGCACTCCCAGGTCCTTCTCTGCAGAGCTGCTTGCCAGCAGGTCAACCCCCAGCCTGTCCTGCTGCATGGGGCTATTCCTCCCTGGGTGCAGGACCCTGCCCTTGCCTTTGTTGAACTTCAGGAGGTTCCTCTCCGCCCACCTCTCCAGCCTCTCCAGCTCCCTCTGAATGGCAGTGCAGCCCTCAGTTTTGCTTCATCAGCAAACTTGCTGAGGGTGCACTCTGTGCCTTCCTCCAGGTCACTGATGAATACATTGAACAAGACTGGACCCAGGACTGACCCCTGGGGGACACCGCTAGCTCCAGGCCCCCAAGTAGACTCTGTGCCACTGACCACAATGCTCTGAGCTCTGCCATCCAGCCAGTTCTCAATCCACCTCACCGTCCACTCATCCAACCCACACTTCCTGAGTTTACTTCCAAGGATGTGATGGGAGAGAGTCAAAAGCCTTGCTGAAGTCCAGGTAGACAACATCCACTGCTCTCCCCTCATCTACCCAGCCAGTCATCCCATCAGAGAAGGCTCTCAGATTGGTCAAGCATGATTTCCCTTTGGTGAATCCGTGCTGACTACTCCAGATCACCTTCTTGTCCTCCATGTGCTTAGTGAGGACCTGACCTCCAGGAGGAGCTGCTCCATCACCTTTCCAGGGATGGAGGTGAGGCTGACAGGCCTGTCGTTTCCTGGCTCCTCCTTCTTGCCCTTTTGGAAGACTGGCGTGACATTGGCTTTCTTCCAGTCCTCAGGCACCTCTCCTGTTCTCCAGGACCTTTCAAAGATGATGGAGAGGGGCCTAGCAATTACATCTGCCAGCTCCCTCAGCGCTCGTGGCTGCGTCCCATCAGGGCCCATGGATTTGCGGATGTCAGGTTTGGACAAATGATCTCTAACCCGATCCTCCTTGACCAAGGGAGAGTCTTCCTTCTCTCTTGTCCCCAGGGTCTGGAATTCCTGAGGGCTGGTCTTAGCAGTAAAGACTGAAGCAGACTTTTATATCCGTAATAAAAGTCCAGAAACAGTTTTCAACAGTTACTGTTAACTTCTTTTAACCAGAAAATGCAGAGATACGGATTATCCCTTTATTCCGTACAGAATATGACAGAGTAGTCCCAAGATTAAACCACATTTCAAGAAATCTCAGTAACAAGTTATGAAATCTAAAGAATATTTGTCCCTATTTTGTTTCTGTAAAGAAAATTAATATGATTAAAAGCACATTTAACACTCAGAGGACTCACAGTATAGTATTTGGAAAACTAAACTCAATGGGCTTGTTAAACTAGATTTACAACTTCTTTGCAGGGCTTGAATACCTCTGCCCAGAGGAGTGGAGAGTAAATTAGGCCCGATGCACACAAAACAGTCTCACACTTCTCACCAGAAGCTGTTTAACTATCCAGAAAAGCTACGAAAGAGTGGGTTTTACTTCATGACAAGTATTTTGTGAATAGCATCAAGGAAGTAGATATGACAGATATAAAAAAGGTTCATTTATTTCCTTTTTCTTCAACAAAAACCAAGATGCACTGCAAACAAATTTGACTTGCCCAGGCTGGCAAGTTATAAAGCAGCAAGCTAATTTTCACAGGACATATTGTTCAGGTTCTGTCCAGTAGTTATGGCAAAAGTAGGAAAATGATAAGGTTATAAATATTATTAAATCATTAAACACCACCTTGTGGGCTCTGGTAGGCTAAACATGTCTTCAGCGTGATAGATTATTTCATTTTAGTATAAATATCTATTAATAAACTATAATTATAGGACCAAGACTTGAAAATATTCCTATTCAGCCAAAAAAAAAGTAAAGAAAAGCTCTCTATTAGATTTCCTTCACTTCCATACTTCAATTTTTTGTCATATATTAAGAAAATTGAACATTGAATACATTCTGTAAGTAATGTGGCTGCAGATACACATCACTCATTTGTATACATATTACTTTCCCGTAATGTTATTACAAATACCAAAAATATCAAAAGTCGTCCTTACAATAGAAAAGCAAAAACAAACAGATAAGGCTATATCTTGGAGGAGTTACAATCATCTTTATGCTGTCCTTATAGGAATTGTCTTTTCTTAAGAAAAAATAAAGAAGTATTCTGCTGAAAAAAAAAACCACAGTAGAAAACAAAAGGTAAACTGTAAATTGAAAACTAAACTAGAAAGAAAAGTCTAAACAGTAAAATGCATCATCAGCCCATCACTGTATATACTTGTATAAATGTATAAGAATTAGTAGATACATTGTTTATAAATAAAACTCAGAAATTTTCCAATATTTGCATATATAATGACTCTTTGGAGTAACGAAAATTTCTTAGGAACCCTCAGTCTTCATTATACCATCTTCTAACTTAACAATGAAGAGTTGAGATCTTTGCATTATGTGTACTGTCTGTCTGTCGAGACTTTGAAAAGCTCTTGAATATACCACAGAATCACAGAATGGTTGAGGTTGGAAGGGACCTCTGGAGATTATCTAGTCCAACCCCCCTGCTCAAGCAGGGTCCCCTGGATGCGATCCTGTGCAATATGCTCTAGACGGTTTTTGAATATCTCCAGCAAAGGAGACTCCACAACCTCTCCAGGCAACCTGTTCCAGTGCTCAGTCACCCTCACAGTCAAGTTTCCTCATGTTCACATGGAACTTCCTGTGTTTCCATTGGTGCCCGTTGCCTCTTGTCCTGTCACTGGGCACCACGGAGAACAGTTTGGCCCCATCCTCTCAACACCCTCCCTTCAGATACTTGTATATATTGATGAGATCGCCTTTATACTTTAAGAAGCTCTCCTTGTGCTAATACAGAGTAGTTCAGAAACTTATTATTAACAGTTGAGTTCCAGTGACACAATGAAATTCATTTTTAACACATTATATATTCTACTATTTGCTTTGATTTTCCACAGGGCATTCTACGGAGGCAAACTCAAAATAGCTTGGACACTGCTTGAGATGTTCAAACAAACTGCATTTTCCAGGCTGCTTGTATTTGTGAATCTGGTCTCATAACCCACAACAGAGACTGAGGTACAGTTTAGACTATATGTATATATTTGACTCTTACCAGTCATAGCCCACAGCAAAAGATGTTTCAATTACTGGTGCAATGAGTTTAGCAGCTGTCATGATATATTCCTCTGCCATGGATTTCCTTAAAACAAAACAAAAAAATTACCATTTCAAAAACATACATGCGAAAAACATCAAATCTTTTTCTCATACCCGTCTGCACTCAGGGAACAATTTGAGAATTCGGTTTAACCAGTGCCCAGCTACTGCCACTGCCCCTCTATCCTGAGACTGTTTCCCCTGTTTTCTTTTCACTGCACAGTGTAGTTGCATTTTAAAAACTCCCAAAGCTGCAAGTTTTAAGCAGTGCAACCTATAGCACATAGAGCAGATGTTCTATTTATCCTTCTGGATTAAACCTCTATGTTATGGTTGCTTGCAGCTGCAGGATACTAAATCCAGTGATCCAACTGGTTCTTCCAACAGAGTTCTTTCCTAAGAATTATGAGGACACTTTTATAACAAGAATCATGAACACAAGAGAAGATTGGTAATGCTTTCAGGGACTAAAATCCATGGCACCACAGTCAAAAAAAGGACAGATTCCAGTGTTACCTCTCACGTTCTATTTGTCTTAAACTGTCATTTTTTATGGCTTCGATCAGTAGATTTGTATGTGGATCATCCTGGAGGGAAACAAAACAACTGCAGTTATGCCAGCATACATGTGTTTTAATTATTTTTATGGACAATATGACTGTAAGCAGAAATTGATGCAAATTACATAGTCTTTATTAGCAGTTATTTACTTCCATATTTCAAAAAGCTTCATTTTATAGCAGTGCTAATTCTAACTATAAAATCTAAAATTTCATATTACAAGTACTTTCATCCAGTTTTTCTGTTCATGAATGGGGTCATATCTGACATAATGGTTGTTAACTGGTAGTTAATACGTAGTTAATGTCAGTTATATCTAATAACTGACATGTATCTATAACTAATATGTAGTTCTATCAGATTGCCAAATAAGATTAAGAAACCTATGAATCACTCATGAGAGCACTCACATGTTCAAAAATGAGAGTGTGCTTATGTACTTGCTGAACTGCAGTTGTGTTAGCAGATGAGGACTTTTGCTATCCTTTAATTACAATAACTCATACAATCATCTTGTTGTGGTTTATCCCACATATCGTATCTAAAAGAACTAATATAGGTATACTGTGTACCCTTGCCTTTATTCATTCAACTATCACATCAACTTTTTTGGCCTTAGCATCACAATTGGAGTTCTTGTCCAACCAATTAGCCACTATTAATTCCTGCAGGGTTTTCAGAGTCATTTTTCAAAAAGAAGGTCACATATCTGTGACCATAATTTGCATTTTTATTTCTAAGTGTGCTGGTATTATTCTTGGCAAAACCGAAATATGTATTATTTCTCTGTGGCCAGCTCATATAGTGATCCGGATCTCTCTATGAGAGAAATGACTTCAATATCCACTCTTAACCACTTCATTTGTCTTCTGCTCCTCAGTCAAGCTTCAGGATTAATATCAAACACTTTCAGATGAAAAAAAGGATTTCTGCCCTAAATCAATTTGCTTCAAAAAGGGTTTCTTCAATCATTGCTGTATAAAAATAAATTTTAATTTCTTATATAAAATAACTGAGGTAAATAAAGAGAAGTTATAAAAATTCTCATATTTCTCATATATTTAACTTTTCAAGTATATTTATATATGATCTCACATATATTCTCTCCCTACTTTTATTTTTATACATATATATATATATATATTATATATGCATGTATATATATATCTCTAACACAAATATATATAAAGAAAAGTTTCATATATTAACCTTTATTAACTTATGCTAGGACGTAATAGCTACCCTTAAATCGTAAATTGTTGGAAGTCCAATTCTATCACTGATCTTTAAGACTGAAAATGGAAGCGTTGCATCACTGGAAAAAAAGACTGCTAAGAGAATAGAAACGATATGCCTTGATTTTCTATAGAATACCTTTCTGAGAGGCACCCTAAATCTATTCTTTACTCCCTCTCCCCCGTCTTTAACATCATGAGCTGCTGGTTCATGGTACAAAGGAAGTCCAGCTTCCAACAAATTCCAATAAATCAAACGAAAACAAACTTCTGCAGATTTCACTATTTTTTAAAAAAGTATGCTACAGTATTAAAGGGGTTTTTTTTAGCACTCATTTGAGATAACTTGCATAATTCACTCATTGCTTTGCCCCTTTTACTTTATCTTATAAATACTTTATATAAATGTTACATAAATAAAACATTTAAGGCAATGAGGCAGCTATGCAAGGTAGCCCAGAGGAATTTCAATAAAATCTTTATTGTCATGTGATGCAGATTTACATAAACAATACCTTTTGAGAAAAAGAAGTTTAGGATATTCTTAACATTATTTGAATCATTTCTGAGAAGTACTACCACACTAAGCTTGTGATGACAAAAACATTCTATCAGGTACCTCAACTTACATGCATGCTGTGTAGTCCAAGCATTCAACGTCCCTCTCCCTTTCTCCCCGTCTACAATATAAATGCAGTTTGTTTTGATCAAACTTACATTTGGTGAAATGTATTTGTCATCATAATCCACCTCCAAGGGAACTGCAATCAGTTTTTGGAAGGCTTTTTTCATTTGTTCACCGTCTCCAACAGCAAAACAACACAAGACCAAGTTGAAGCCCGCCTTCAGGTTTGGGGACATGCTCATTGTATGTTCAAATGAAGAAATGGCATCACGGTATTGACCAGTTTTAATAAACGCAACTCCAATATTTTGCATTATTTTAATCCTAAGTAAAGAAATCAGCATTAGGTTATATTTTTAACTATGAAAAACATACTGGATCCAAAACTTGTATTTCAGAACCATGCCTACAAGGATAAGCTCACCTCATCTCTTTGTGGACACTAGGAATCTGGTCTAGAGCCATACGGTAGAATTTGATAGCTTTGGAATAGTTCCTTTGCTTTAAATATATATTTCCCATGTTCACCTTCAGTCTACCTATCACAAGAAGTCAGTGAGTTATGGTCTTTCAAAGTATAGTTACAGAATTTTTAAACTTTGTTTTGAAGTGACAGAGCAGAGCAACTTTTTAATATGCTTGTCTCTATTACAGGGTAACACTAGTCTTTTAAAGAAGTGCTGCACAGAATAGCCTCTTGTCAACTTTCACCCAGATGGAGATAAAGTAGTAAAGAAACTTAGAAAAGAACTATCAACATAAGGCATATAACTAGTTTTGGTTAGGAATTTAGGGATGAGATAGAGATTTTTTTTATGGTGCTCTCTAAGAAGGCAGCTGCAAAGAAGCAGCTGTGAGAAGAGGGCCCTGTAGGAGTCTCAAAAATGTCCAAAACATTAAAAAAACCCACAAACTTTCAGAAGGGGAAAGATGAGTCAAAAAATAAAAATTAGTATTAGAGCTGATAACAGTGTTGACTGCATGGGAAAATGATGTATTTGGATTTATGCTTAGCTTACGGAAAGAAAAAACTTCTTAAATTACTTGGAGAGTCAAACCATGTTAAGTTATACAATGTCAAACATTGTAAGTATCTTCTATCCTCTCTGATGGAGCAGAGATCTCTGAGTCAGCACCATGCACATGAAGTCCCAATTACGAATGCCTGACTATCAATTTTAATTCATTTTGGACTGTAACCTACCTCCGTTGCTGAACATCTTATTTTTCACTATAACTTGATATGTATTCAGTGCTTCAGCATACATTTCATTAGCAGCATACTGACTGGCCAAATTGAACAGCACCTGTAGAAAAAAAAAATTACAGGTACAAGAAAATAACGTTCTCTTAAGAGTAATAAAATTGAATTTCTAATAGATAATTTCAAATCAATTTTATTTAAAGTTGGAAAACTTAAAACTGATAAAAGAAATACTTTTAACGGTGCTTTGTTTTTGTATATTGAAACAGAAAACAAGTTCCAAATCTACTTATTCTAGCTAATCCTTTTACTTTTGTACTTAAATAACTACCATTAAAAGTCAGGCTTAGTGAGCCCTACAACTGGCAAAGAAAATTCAGCACAGTTCTTGCATCTTAGACCTATATAAAGACAACGTTACAATGCAACAGTTATTAAAAACATTCATACAGTACTCAGAAATTGTGTGTACTTTATTATTCCCAACATGTGGAAAACAGTCCTATTATCTGTGGTTGATGAGTTGATGAAGAGAGAATTTTTCCAAACTGCTGTTTCAAAACAAGCTCTGTTGGGATCAGGTAAGGTATCTCCAAAGTTTTCCCCACCTTTACTGTGAACTTTGCCTTCAAATAAGTTACTAGCTCAGCCTCAGTTGATATATTCATTGTTACATATTTTCTCTACAGCACTACCTGGAGTACAACTTTAAACCAAAATATTTAGGGACATTTTATGTTGCATCTTTTTTTTTTTTTCCAAAGCCTAGTACTAATTTGAAGATTAGAATGTAAATCTAGATACTCGCTTTAAAATTCAGGATTTGGGAATAATATATCCTATTCCACACAATGTATTCTCTATTCCATCCAATGTATTCTCTGTCACTTTATGGTTCAAAATAAAGGCAATATCTGATCTCTCCTGTTTTCTTCTGTTGGCACATTCTATTTTCTAAACTCTTATCTTTCAGTTATGGGCTTTACATTTGTTACATTCTGATACTCCGATAGGCATCTTTTGACACGAGTAGGTAGCTGTATTGGATGTTCACGGCATTCTTCATCACTTACTGAGAGATATAGAGGAGATATGATATAAATGGATCTTTCCAATCCTAAATTTTTAACTTCAAGAAGTCATTCCTATTACTTTTTTTTTTTTTGGCGACTATTACATGTGCACTCAGCAAACACGCTGAAATGTCTTTAGGAGGCTTGCTACCAGTACACCTCACTCATTGAGATTTTTAAGCACTTACTGTGTAAGTGAGATCTAAGTTGATGCTTTCTGGAGTAGCAATTTGTTCACGTTGTCTCACCAATACTCTTTCCTTTCTTCCAGCCTCTTTTGCTTTTTCGAGCGCCTTAAAAAAATACTATAATTTAGCGACACCTTGGACCTCACTAACCCAAGACCACAATAAGACATTCAAAACAAGTATAAAAATAATATACTCGTGTTCATTTTCTTCAGATGCACAGACTGTATACAAGGCCTAGAAAGTAATACTGTAACCCACAGAAAGATATTCATTAGCAATAAACAGACATATAGCTGTCTAGTTTGCTTAGCTGTACAATTTTAGAGCAGTCACGGTGTACATACATATACATATAATGTCATGATCAGTTATGACCGTAAGAGGATTATCCTGCCTGTGTTATCTTAGAGCATACAAAAGTCAAAAACAAATAAATAAATAAGGGGAGGTGGCACGCACAATATGAGCAACTCCAAAATTATGATTCTATGCAACCATAATCTCTGCTAGTTGGAATCAAGATCCTTCCTGCAAGTAATGCTACAGATCTGTAAGTGCCATATTGGCCCTGGATGAGCTGCAAGGGGAAAATAGGTCAAAAAGAAATGGCTACCATTCCAGATGGCCATTCAGCAGCTAACAGGAATGGAAGTATTTCTCAAGATACATCTTGAGTCTCCTGTCATAAGGACTAAGACAACTCCAATTTGGCAGTTTTTTTAGATAATGCATTAACAACTTCAACGTCTTTTGCAGGAAAAAAGATATTCTGTTGGATTTGTCAGATTAACACAAACAGCCTAGACCTCAGAAGGGTCTGGTCCATTGTACATTAAAATGAAAACCCTTTGACACTGAGGAAAAAAAAAAAAAAGTGTTCTCAGCCATGTAGATATGAGGCTCAGAAAAAATGAACCAAATAGGTTTGCTCATCGCTTGGTCAAGGTGAAATTCAGATATTATATCAGAAATAAGTTAGGATAGGTCTGCAAAGATATCTTATCCTAAAATAACATAATAAATAGCTAAAATCTATCAGCATCAGAAAAAAAAAACATTTTATTACAGAAGTGCAACATGAGAGGATCATTAGCAGACTGAATGGGTCCACCCTTCAGTTTAAACACCAGATTTAAGTTCAACTTTGGGACTGAGACTTTCATTGTTAGGAATGTTCTCGTTAATTTCCCAAAAAGCAAACTCCCTACCCTATGGACTGCTAGGCTAGGATATATTAAGTGAAATCCATCTTTCTAAAGGAGATATCCAGCTATTAGCTCAGCAGATAATCCAAAATTCAATGGACAGATTATGATTGGGATAGACTAGGATTTCAGATTGTTGCCCTAGTAGGCCCAAGAATAAAAATTCCCAAGATCCCAAGAATAGAGTCCACAGACAGCAGAAGATCATCCTGATACCATGACTGTCTAGGCTAGACTACCGAAATCAAGATGATCAATGTTCCATCCAGTCTTAATTTGGTCAGAATCACTGAGATTATGCAAACTGAAGAAAGGCACACACTATGCTTTTTGGCCAGAGAAACAAGAACGCATCCCAACATCTGAGACAGCTTCTGTCTCAAAAGCAGTAGATACAACAGTTCTTTTAAGTACCAACCAAAAAGATACAGGATTTTACCAGTCCTGAGAGTCCCCTCAAGACACCTGGGATTGTTCAGGCATAGTTTGACAGGGTAAGTGTCCTATTCCGTATGTGAGAATGCTGACGCTACTCAAGAGATGAATCACTGACAGGGAAACTGAATTCTTGATGCACTAATTTCAAACCTTAGAGAAAGGGGAAAAAATTTGCACCAGTATGCTTCTTAACAAAATTCTGGGTATTTCCCTGCAAATGAACAGCAGATCCTGCCACCACAGCATAGACTGTCTCACCTGCAGAATGTTTCACCTGATACACATAAATAGAAGGTTACTTCTTAAGGAATGCACCAAATACAGATAAGACTGTAAGCATTACGCATGTAGTCTCATAAGAGGCATCACATAGGCACATGAAAACAGCTAGCGTGAAAGAGCTAAGCAGGCCTTCACTGTGTGTGGAGGGCACCAGATGAATATTAAAAGTCCTCCATGAAACCTGTCTCAAGGTAAGAGAGCCCTCACTGTCCTGGAGGGCAAGGCTGCTCCAATTAATTGAAAATTGAATGAGTTCTAAATCTTGACGCTTGAACTCATTAATTATACCTATACTAGATGTAAATAAAACAGGTTACAGCCTAGTATTTAGCCATTACCCACTACCACAACACAGCTCTCGCATCCTTCATAACAGGACAACCATATCTAAATTGCCTCCTGGAATAGTTCCTTAGGCATACCAACCTTCAACCACATCTAGGAACTACTTTGCAAAGTGCTAGTTGACATTGGCCAGAACTGTGTCAGTAACCACGTTAACAATTCACAAACCTGGGCTCAAGTATTGTTTAACTCGTAGATAAAGACACTGTGTACAATGGACAAAGTGTCGTTTGCCCAACTTGTACGAAGGCTCTTTCCAGACCATTTGCAATCCTTGTCATGAAACAATTCTTGAAATTTGGCCTTCTCAGAGGAACATGAGAAGCTAATCAGACCAAAAGACCAGTGCCTGTGTCTGACCGTAAAGAGCAGCAGATGCTCAGGCAACATGCCTTTCCTATTCTTGCACTGTAGCGATACCTTCTCCGAATGCTCTCCTATCTCAAAAGTTTTCTGGCTTAGATGCCTGAGCTGCAAATGACATCTCTAATAGCTTCAGCTTACCATTTTTTCCCTCCTATTGAATGATATGGTGACACCTTGAGAGGGCAAGAGATGGGCACAAAGGAAGCCTGCGTTCCCAGGAACCCAATATATTTCAGTCCTAACAATTGGCCCTGCTCTGCTTCCAGTAGTTTAGGAACTGAGGCTGGCCAGCCCAAATTACATGGGGACAAAAACATCAGCCCGGTCCTAAGAAGGAAGAAGAATTAGAGGCTATTTTGATGCACAGCAACCCAAGGCTGATGTGCATCATTGCCACTGCCTTATGAAGGATACCAGTGTTTGCACTTACAAGGTTTGCTTAGCTTGGAAGGTGCCCTTGTCTGAAGAACTGAAGGAAGATGAAATAGTTCATCTAGATGCCAGACCCTTACGGTGAATGAGAAACAATATAATAAATGGCTTCCATACGCTACAGCGCCAAACAGCCCAAAACAAGGAAGGCTGTTGTGGAAGAGGCTTGAGTGAGATCGCATCTGGTGCTGAGTACCAGTACTGGCTGAAAATGACATTACTGAGAAGCCTTGAGCAATATCAAAAGAATGGAACTCAGGCAAGATTCTTACATGTTTGATGATCAAATGCATCAAAGATGCCAGTTATAAGCCTGATATTAAAGAAGAGTTCCCCCACTCCATAGGTTAGACTGGCTTCATTTCAATCTGTGCCAGTATGACTAATGGATTAGACCCATCTGAAGAGGCAAAGGGAAATATGGGAAAAGAGTCTTTATAATACTGAAATCCTGACAAATACATACACAAGAAATACAATTCCTACCTTTTGTTGGCAATACAAGCCATGACTGGATTAGAAGACAGGTCATAAAGTTAAACTTAAAAATGACTTCAACAGTTTGAAATGTTTCAGTGACGGGTCAGTTTGAAGTATCTATCTATGCAAATTGTGTTTCCCATGACAATATCAAAAGAAAAATGAAATGCAGAAAAATTACCAATTTCAAATCTCCACAGCTGTTGGCAATGCAGCTTTCTTCAACAAGTTCGTTCACTTTTTTTTCTAGCTGCCTAATCTTCTCTTCTGGACTAAAACAAAAGTAACAATAGAAAGATTGATTTACACTAGTAACTGCAAACAACATGTTTTTTTGCAGGCTGGTCTTAATAAAACTAACAGGGTAATGTAATACATCACAACATAGGGTAACTAATTAGCTTTCCTTTCAAAGGAAATATAATGCAGAACTATACACAGAAGACTCTGCAAAGATATATTCACACTGTAAGAACAGAGACTTAAGAGAACATACTCTTATGAGAAAAAGACAAGACATGCGCATTTCAGAGACTCAATTTGTTGAAGAGAAGCAATGACAGAATGAATAGATGGGATGGTGAAACTTTCAAGTCAAACACCCAGTGAAATAAAATATTATTTAAAAAGTAATTAACAGAAACTTAACTTGCATGGATAACTTCAAAATATAGCTCGCATATGTAGATTTTAATTAAAAGTTATTATTCATCCAGTTTTTTTCCCTCAGTTAAATAACGATTCATTTCAGTGGCATTCCCTATTCCTCTTTAATTTGAGGAATATAACTTTTCAAAAAAGTTTGAGGACCTCTTCTCAGTCAACGCCCAACGTTTACACTACCCTGCAAAACTTTCACAACCTCAGTTTTACTTTTTAGGAAGGTGCTAAGGTCAGTCAATGAACAAGGAGAAACAGCAGGCAAATTCCTTAAAGTCCCTTCCATAGAGCTGCATGAATCATGGTGTTTCTTGACTGTCAAGTACTCTTCCATAATCCTGTTCTATAACACAGCATTTGTGTAGCAATAACTGCATTCAGACTGCTGGGCTATAGTCAGAACTGGAAGTCACCGAAATCAGATCTTCCACAAAATCAATGCAACCACTCTGGGGAGTCAGCTAATCGTGTGCATAAACGTCTGTGGCCCTATCCTACAAAAATAGTTTGGCCCCTCAAGGCTTCACAACTGCCTGGATGTTATTAAACTCTACTCTTCATTGTTTTTTCTTGCTCTTAAAACTTTGAAATCACGTAACGTAAAACTGAACAAAACAAAAATATATCTATATACCTGTCTTGATTTTTCATTTCCAGAGGAGGAGCAGGACCCTTGGCTTGTCCAAGAGGATCAAATAAAGAACCTGCAAAATAACAGAGTCCTGAAAATTGTAAAACAGTATCTTCCTATGGCAGCTGACATTTTCTACAAATCGTACCTCTCATAGATGCCTTAGTGTAACCTGCAGCATGAACCGCAGTCATTGGTCGAGCAAACCCATCCTTAAAGAAAAAGGAAAGGAACATTAAAAGAAAGTTCCTAAAAGGACAGATAGTGAGCAGTAAAGGCATCAGTTACATATTACAAAACCTTTAAATACAAAGAAAAACGTTGTTACCACCTCAATAAATTGACCAGTATCTTTCTCAAATATTGTACATATCATAACTGTTTACAAAATAGCAGACCTCGTTATACAGCTATAACTGATATAAAGGAATAGTTATTTCTTTGTGTAAATCTTATATGCATTTAGAACACTTAATTCCAAACTTGTTTTTTCTGCAGGCAAACATAATTGTTACTGTGCTTCGTTTCAAATAACGTTAATGTATATTTTGCACTTTTCTCTCATTTTTAGAAAATTCTTATTAGGAATGGTTGGTCTTGAGATCTGCAGTGTGCTCCAGCTTATTGTCTGCCTCACTGTTTCAGAAATCAGATTTTTAGTTTTTTGTTTTTTCTTTTTATGGACAATAAAGTGTAAGAATCATACGAAATTATGGAGCAGAATGGTTTACCATACCTAAGCCAAAAGTGGCACAAATAAGCTGCAATATTGTTCTTATTACCAGATGATTCCTCCCAACACAACAGTATCTGACACCTCACTATGCCAGCTTATTACACAACCCTGACTCCCATCTGGGCTGATACAGAGGAATAAACAGCGGTAATAGACGTATTTGTCATTAAGCCAATATGTTGGGGCGGGGCTGGGGGGGTAAAATCTTTGCTACATTGCAGCAGATTCTTACTAAAGTGTAAGTATATTAGAAAACAGAATCTAACTCTCTTCCTATTTTAAAGGAGAGTTATTCATTGCATCTCAACAGACGTTAAGAAGCATTTCAGCAGCGCTACCTCCAACCCTGTGCTCAAATAAAATATTCACAGAAAAAATCCCTCACGTTTTCTAACGATAATATTTTTGAAAAAAGTACAAATTAAAATACAATAATCACTTGTATTTTCATTTCAATTATTTTTAAATATTTGTATTAAAAATCCCCAAATCTGTCAGAAAATTTCACCATTCTGAGCCCAGATAAAATATAAATATTAAAACTTTCACCTGTATAGCTCCTGTCATCGGTCTTCCCATAGATGAAGTTAATGTCACCTTTGACTACCAAAACAAAAAGTAACTCAATTAAAATCAGCACTCACAAAGCATTAGACGCTTGTAAGCCTTTTCACAATTGAGCTTTAAGGGCCAATCTTATGATCACAGAAGTTCACAGCAGAATTGCCATTATTATAGATATTCAGTATAGGTGTGTTCTGTATTTTTTTAATTTTTCAGGCACTTTGGTTAACACAAATTCACAAATGCTATTTTGATGCAGATATTTTTATGTCATTTTTGTCTGTAAGCTTTTTGTAAGATCTAAGCCAGCAGTACTTTTCATTATTAAATTACATAAAGTATTAAATTTTAATAGTTTACTTTGAAATGATAGAATTATTATTTAAAATATCCAAAACAAGTAAATGACATGCAGAAAAGACATGTAAGTATTAGCTGAGTACAGCTAATACAGGATTAAAAAACATGATTCATCTATCTTTAATAGAGGCCATCCAAAAATCTAATTATTCTCATTATAAATGAAATGAAGTGGTTTGCACCTAACTGTGAATTACAAGGGCAAATTCAGTGCTGCAAGTCATGCTTTCCTGCAGATTTTATTTTACAATAAATAAGAAAATGCTCTGCAAATGCCAATGGATATCTTCTCCATGAGCAGATACACTAAACACAGTGTTCTTCAATATCACTGTTAAAAACACAAAGGAATAAATGTGCCAAATCTTCCGCTGCAAACACTAATGGTTGCTACAAACATGCAACACAGACTGGCAAAGCACTTTTGGGCCATGAAAAATGTAGCCTCTAATTCCCACCCGATGCCTATATTTTATGTACTATTCACCACATATCATGAACGGTTCTAGCTTTATCCTGCTAAAGCTGCACCTACGTTGTTGTTAATGTAGCACAGAAGAAACAAATCTGCAGAGTGAAACAGGTACTGCTGAGGACTGGACAATGCTTTGGGGGTTTCTAGCTCTTGGGCAGTCCTGCAGACTGCCCCATTAGTAGATGGAGCGCAGTAATTCTCTTTCTGAAAAGGATCATTTGGTTTAGGTTCATTCAAAAGGATCTAATTCTTACGCTCCAAGATTGCTCTGTTGCGAACTTAAGTATATCAAGTGGGGACAATTGGCGGATTTGCTGGACAAGAGCACATTCCTGATTTAACTAAGCACTAACAAAAATAAATATGTGTATTTTATTATCCTTAGGAGTGCCTTCCTGGGCACTCCTCTTTCAATAAATTACCTTCTCCCCTCAAAGCTTGGTACTGCGCTAAATATCTGCGGATACAACAGCTAGGAAAAAACACAGTCTCATAAGGAATCTATCCAGAGCAGGCAAGTGAAGGTCCAGGATAAAGGTTGCACTTCAATGACTTGTAAGGGAATTTGCGTCTTTTTGAAATTGTTCCTCAGGTAACTTGCATAAGAGATATCTAAAGTAATAAATCCTGTAAAGAAGTAATGGAACAAAACCAGCAACTGAATGGATTAGAAGTAACCAATAGGAAAAAATTCCTTACAGAACATTTTATTGTACTGTGAAATAATTTCATATCGGTAAACTTATTTCAAAGGTGCAGAACATTAGATTTAGGAAAAAACTGCAGTGACACTAATATCATCTAGACTGTGTAAGAAGAATACATGAAGACATGGTTCTACAAGCAGTAGAACCAAGAAGTCCAGTGTACATTCTTGCCTGTCTAAAATATGTTAAGCTCATACTGTAGTCTTATTTTCTAGGATGTTGATAAAAATCTCTCTCCTTTCTCTATTTATCAACATTTGCAGAAAATTGACAGTGCTTGAAAAGCACTGACTTTCTATCAGATTTGACTGAGACAAGCTAACAGGTTCAAAAATTATTCAGATAAGGGATAAGAGAGCAGATCTGGCACTAGTGCATAATCTCTGCTACGCAACCAGGCCAGATATTAGTTATTTAAGCGTTACAATATTGGCTAAGTATGCCACGGAACATAACAAACTTTTGCTAATTAAATTAGAGGTGATTTGAAAATTCACATTTTTTTAAGATTTAATTTCACCTTAACATTCAGAAGACTTTCCCAAGAACTAATGAAGAATCCATCCAATTCCCTATGCAAGAAAATCAGGTTTAATATTTTGAAATCTACAGCCCTACACAGCAGAGAAGTTCATTCATGGTATGCTTTGGGAGAAAAAACATCAGTAGCCATGCCTTGACCAAGTAAAGAGTTGTGCACTTACAAAAGTAACAAGAAATGTAACTCACTGGAGGAAGATGCCAAGATAAAAGGAGATCATTTTATGCAAAGGACTAAACGGCGCTCATATTTAAGGCAAACACCTCACTGTCATTAAGAATATCTGTAACAGCGAACAAAAACTTACCCCAAATGCAGTAGCTACAGGTCTTGCAGCTGATGTACCAGGAATTTTGGCTGTCATCTGGGTGAAGAAAAAAAAAAAATAGTAAGCAATCACATGTGTAACGGACAACATAAAAAGACTAATAATTATGAAGTGAATTCATAGAAATAATTGTGCTTAAAAAATTGTTACAGAAAGGAATATCACTGTAGAACCACGTTGTTCTGTGAATAAATAACATTAATCAGAATAGTTTCAGCTCTTCTTTAGACAAAAAACATATATTCCAAGCACAGTGCACATGCTAACTTTATATTTCTTTAGAAAAATTATGTAAAATTTAAGTCACAGCAAAACTAATGCAAGCAAATAAATGTAAATTGTGTGGAAATGGAGGAAAAATAATCAGAACAACTGTTTTTGTGAATGAGACTTTATAGTTTCTTATCATTAAGGTTACCTATCAAGACTAGCACCTCTGTGAATAGAATATTAAACAGAAAGTCCTTCCAGAACCTCGTTTTGCTCTTTAACAAGCCTTTAACTCATTTCCTCAAACAAGAACATACTTTTCCAAACAAAATTCCTTGCTAGCCTAACTCCAGAGCATAATGGAAGCGGTGCTCTGCTAATTTTTACTTATTTTTCATATAACTGAAGCTTGTATCTTCATGTTAGCAATAGACCAGGAAAAAAAAAAAAAAGTGTATCAGAGCCAAAAATAGAGCTAGGGCTCCAGAGAACTTCTGTGCTATTTGGACATATTTAAAAATATACTTACAGGGGGTCTTCTACCATGACTTGTTCTCACTGCCTGTTGAAAAGCTATATCATTTTCTAAATCCTGAAAAAAGAAAAAGAAAAAGAACAACCCTCTAACCCCATAAAGCACAGCACTCAAAGCCACATTTCCAAATTATTAGGACTATTGAAAACAGATAGGTAAAAGATAATCATTCTTCAAAAATACTTCACCTGCATACAACTGAATGATAGGTTGTATTGCAAATAGGTAACGATTACATTATTTGCCCTATCTCTTTTGATATTTTACATTTTAGGGAGAAATGTAAAAAACTTATTATCCCCTGAAAAGCAGTAACATCCTATGATGAAGAAGAGCTTAAGTGATAAAATTTAGCATGCGTAGAACTTTTTTTCCTGTCCATAAGCTTATTATTAGCACTGTTTTTAAATTTTAACTGACATTAATATCCATGTCATGCCAATATATTAAGACATCATCCCAGACGCATTATTGATCGTACAGAGACCTGAGGGGAGAGGGACTCCACTCCATTTAGTATTTCTTGCTAAATGAAGAAAAACAGACTTCAAAGCAGCAGTACACTTGCACATAAGTGTACCTACATATTCTTATCTTGAAATTAAAAACTAATCCTATTCAAAGGGAAGGTGGGAAACAGCAAATACTTTTACCTCTGTGTCAAAAGTGGGATTATAATCATTGTATCCAGAATAAAGATCATCTTCATCTGCCTCTGGAGCCAGGTGCACATTTCGCATCATTTTTATCTGTGAAAACATTAAACAACCCAAATGTTATCTGAGCATTATTATGTATGCCTTAAAAATGTAAAATATAGACAGGAACAAGGTTTACAAATTCAAAAGCTCCAATTTAATTTTGGTTTATATCTGCTGTCCTTGATATTAAAAATATATATATATATTCCAAAAAAAGGGTTCTATTGAAAAAGCAATGATATTAAGGGGCACCATCCAATAGAATCAGGTTGTCAAGCACTTACACCATTGTCACGACAAAATTTTAACAGCAGTTTTAAACGGACATACTCATCTTATCATTAAATGCCAATGATCACTACAAGTAATTATAGTATTCATAATGGTACTTTTACATTCTCAGATAATTCAGCTTTGAGCAAATTGTGAGTTTTGCTATTTCTTTTAATTAGACCAAACCATAGTAGTCTAATGAAAGATATCACTTCCAGCTCCACATCTTCCTTCACCTGTGTCCTTATACCAACATGGCTGCAACTAATCTCTGTATGCAGAATTCTTCACACAATTCTGTCATTTCAGTTTAACCAGCTTTTTAAAAACTGTAATTAAAGAAGTCTAGTTGTCAATATCGTTCTTCAGAGGTACTTCGGACATCTACTAAGGGTTGTGTTTACATTGCAGCCTTTTCCTCACTGAAGGAACTATTAAGGTCTCTCTGCCTGGCTACCTACTTTCATAAGAACTTAAGAAGGTGACAATTTTTGATTCCATTTGTAGTATGAAACACAGGCACTCTACAGTGATCCCGAGCCAGAGTGCCGCACATCCCGCTGAGGGCCAGCTCCTCTCGAGCAGCAGCACGCAACCCCTGGGCCTCCCTCCGGGCCATGCGCGGCGCCCCCGCGGCGCAGGGCGGCATCGCTCCTCTTCGCGCGTTCCCGCGGCCAGGGCCCGCGGCAGCGGACGGCGGAGGGAGGGCCCAGCCGCCCCAAGCGCCCAGCGCGGAACGACGCCGCAGGATCGCCGCGCCCCGGCGAAGAAGCTCCGGGGACCAACGCTGCCACACCAGCCCGCCCTCCGCCGTGCCCCGCCGCACTCTCCGCCCGCGGCCTAGCTCGCCGGTCGCCTACCGGCTGCCCTTCCGCGGCGCGGCGCGGCCGCTCGCAGCGGAGGCCGCCCGCTCTCGGCCGGCGTTGACAAGGGAGATACCAGCCACCACGATCCCCTAATGCACCGCGGCTGGTTGCTAAGATACGAGCACTCGGCTGCTGTCGAGCGTGCGCACCGCGATGGCGCATACGCAGAGCAGCCCCCGACGCCTTTGCCCTCGCGTGGGCGTCGCTGCCGTCCGGGAAAGCTCGGCGGGAAAGGGAGGCCGCGGGTCAGCCCGCGCCGCCGGCTTCCTGTCAGGGCCTCTTCAGCGCCGAGCGGCTTCTGCCTCTGCCGGGGCGTGCTTAGTCCTGGGGTTAAAAAAAGCCAACCCTCACCCAGTTGCTGAAATGAAACAGCCACAAAATTCTGCCCTCCCAAAAGCCCAACTGAAGGGAGCAACTGGCACAAACCCAGAAATCCCCCTGACCACCTTTCAGACAGGAAATAACTGCTGCTAAACTCTTTGGGACAGATTTTTTCAAATGAATCAGTGCAGAACGCTGAGCTAGAGCTAAATATGAACTAAGTTTGATTTCTTTTTGATCATTCTAGGACTTACTCTGACCTGATCCCACAAACATGTATGCATACCCTTGATTTTGTGAATAGCTCTATTTCCTGAGTTAGGTTACGCATGTTTCCAAAAGGGCAGCTTGTGTGCTACGGATTCAAAAACACGTCACGCCATGTAAGCATGAACAACAGTTGCTTCTCCCTGTGCTTTCCTCATCTTTCAGAAGAGGAATGGAAAACCACTGCAGAGGACGGCAGTCTTGTCTGGCTGCCTACCTGTAGTCCATGGGATAAGGAAAACAATAAATAGTAAAATAAATGCAAACAAATTTAGTTGTCTGCTAGACATTGCTATTCTGTGTCTGCAAAAAAAAACCCATCTGAGAGATATGGATAATATTTATCTACTCTAAAAGGCAGATTATTAGGATTAATGACTTAATGTTTTTGAAACATTAAGCAGAGAGCATTTGAAATTCAACAGAACGGGCAAAAGAAATCTAGACTCCTCCATAAGTTAGGATTATAGGATCCTAGCATAATTCATGTTGGGATGGACCTCAGGAAGTCTCTCGTCCGACCTGCACTTCAAAGCAGGGTCAGCTGTGAGGTCAGACCAGACTGCTCAGGGCTTTATCCAGTCTGGTCTTGAAAACCTCTCATCAGCTTTTTACCCTAGCTGCCTATTTTTATCTGCCCTCTTCCTCTTTCCAAAACAATTGTTTTATCCTTACATCTAGTTTAAATTTCTTTGTGTCTTCCCAAGAGTACAGCCAACCTACTATCGTTCTGTGGTGAGAACTGGTATTTTATGCTACAGACTTGCTATTTGCAAGAGAAAAGCACTATGGTAAAGTAAACGGCTTCCTGAACGGCTGCCAAACCTCCTGCTCTATGAATGAGACGCACACAGGTGTCTTATACTTCCGCGTCTCTCATCACCATACTGGCATTTTAGACATTTGCAAGTGCTTCTCTCTAGCTCCAGACTACTATGTGTCCTTTGGAGTACAATGGGGCTCCACTGGAACGTATGTTTTTTCAGCCTGCAGCCTACACCTATGGGTGGCGGACTTCCACCACAGTCATCGTAGGACTCATCGGATGTTGTGGAGTCTCGGAGACCAGTGTTCAGATAAAGTGAGAAATCTGCTCTCAGATCTAAAAGTCCCAATTAAAAAAGTGAATAAAGATTTCTATCTGCCATAATCTCTGAAACTGAATAAAAAATTAAAGCTCGTAAAGTCTTCAAAGAAAAAAAGATGATTCATTTCTTCTACTATTTTCACTGCTTTCTCTTGGTTGGCTGTTATGGAGAACCTGACAGGTTCTCCAGCTGATTAGTAAATCATTACACTCTGGGGAAAGTAGCGATCCATAGCTGTTTCCATAAATGGAAAACAGAGAGAACAGAGGAGAGATCTCTGAACTCTGTATTATTTTTGAGAGATAAAAAAACTTTGAGCCCGACTGTAACCTGAACCCCTGCCTTATGCTAATAGCCTAAGAAAGATATAAGGCCACTACGCAGTGGTCAGTCAGAATACCCTCTGTATGATCAGGTTTTGTGAGTGTTATGCAACCTCAGAACTCACCTTCTTGCAGCCTCCAATTCCTTTCATAAGAGATAAGGCACAGAAGATATAAGTGAAATGTATTTCTACTTCAGCTCCCAACAAGAGAAACAAAGAAAACAAAAGTGTATTAACACTTTATCACTTCTTGCATTAACTTGTTCAGGTTCCATGCATGAACCACTTTCACACAGAAACTCTAGACCTGACACTTTTGGACATACACATTTTTTACCTGGAGTTTTTGCAGAACAAGTATTTTGCAGAGTAACAGACTTTAGCTGGGAGAATTTTTAAGGAGACTAACCTGTCGTAAATGATGAACTTCAGCATAAAAAACATATATATTCATGTTCAGTCTCCCTTTTCTACCTGTGGCTCCTCGTTTAAATTTGAGACTATGGCTTGTAGATTACCTGTTTGTCCTCAGACACATTCAAACTGAGCAGTAGATACATAATGTGGCAAGAGCCACTTGTCTATATCCAGAACTTGGGTATACTGGTGCCCAGCATGTTGTGATGTTTCGATTCAATTATTTGGGGCACTGGAGGGAAGGGGGCCATGTTAAGGAGTCAGTGCATCTATATTTATCCTTGTACATGAAAGAGTGGCAGGACACAAGTGGAACCCAACCATATTGCCATATTATCAAACTCCCTACCCCTCCAAAATAGGGTGGACACATTGAAAGCAGCTATAGGAAATGGTCCCTGGCCGCTGTGAATCCCAAACCATACTGGAAATTGTTTAGGAGAATGATAATTATCTAACACTGTGATGGGGCTATTTTAACAATTTAATAGCATAGACAGTTGATTCCAGGCCCTGGCACAGCCACATGTAGCCCACATTGCCCTAGTGCGCACCTGGGGCCAGGAGCTTGCAAATCCTCCTTGGTCCACCTCATTAGGCCCTGCAGTCTATGTACTGCTTCTGAAGTCCTCACAACATCTTTGAGTCCCAACAGGCCTTTCCTATGCTTCTAAAAGCTGTATCAATCTACAAACGGTTTTATGTCCTATGAATTATAGAATAAATAGACATAAATGCATAAAGATTTAACATAGGACCCAGAAATATTAGGATCTTCTGTGCCAACACTGGACCTTTCTCACTAGACCTGATTTAAGAGATGTTCTAATGAGATCATGCTACAAGGAAAAACCCAAATGATATAATTGACTTCACTGGCTTTGGCTAAATCCTGACTACAGCCTGGAATGCAAAACTGCCGCGAAGTAGTAAATAGCCTAAGCAAAGTTATATGGTATAAATTCCTACTCACTTTAAGTTACAGTAAGTGAGCACTATCACTAAGTGAGGTTGTCCCACTCTTTTCTCACCTTTCTGATCTTCATTCCTGCCCTGGGTCTGTCCTCTGCCTTGCATCAAGTTAGCTGTTTGTGCAACTGAAACAAACTGAGGATTCGATTGGATTTTTGTCCCGTTATCTTTCAAGCTGTCAAGTCCTTGATCTAGTTTCTTCAGCGAAAATTTATGGCAGTTTAAAGAGACCCTGAAACTATATTCTTTAAACAGTAGACATTTCCTTGCCTTTAAAAGCACGGTGAGTGGGTATCTTTTTGTAGCAGTAACATTGCAAGTAAGGACTAAAACTGTTCCAGCAGCTAATAATTTGGGTTCAGAGTTACTGGCCACAGTCTGCTTGTCATAATCACTGCTAGTGCGTACCTTACCCTTGCTCTTTCAGTTTAACTGTTTTGCTAGTCAGGCCCTAATGTGTTTTTAGGAAATGGTCTGGATTTAAAAAATAATGCTCCCATTGAAAACTTTAGAAAGTGAGTAATTTTCTAGTATTGAATTCTGGACTAACAAAACGTTCAGAAGTTTTGCAGTGTCATGCAAAGCCACTTCAGCTAGCTTACCTTCCAAGAGCAGCAAAGCTGCATTTAACAGTATTCCTCTTGAAATGAATGGATCAGGTCAATATACCGTTAAAAGAAAAATGAAGAATATGATTAAAATTAAAGCCTTTCTAAAACTTAATGTTTCAATTTTTTTTGTTTTAACTGAAAATTTAGAAGACTTTAATGGTAATTGAAGTTAACGCTAATTAAATTAACGACAATTAAATTTTAAAAAAAATAAAGCTTCAAATCAAGCTCTTCTTATACTTGTAAATCCAAACTTTGACTGGTTAGTATTCTGGTGATTGATTTATGAGACAATCTAGTTACTCTGGGCTCATTTATTTCATCAACACTAACAGAGAACTATTGCATGTTACGTTCCTCTGTTATCAAAAGTATGATCAGCATGGGTATTAGAATGCTTATATATTGGCTCATTATTTCTGTGCTGTTAAAAAAAAATCTCTTTCCCTATAGTACATTTTAGTTTCCTAACACAGAAGCAATAGGTTAATAAAGACTTTAGTTTCTTGTGGGAGATTTAAAAATCAATTTTACAATTGGGAATTCTGAGCATGTATAAATTAAGAGAATTAAAATTAGAAAATAAGGTTTATAGAGCTACTCCTCATGCAAAGGTAAGTACAAGGATCAGAATATTTTCAAGGTCAGGCTCTTAATAAGGAATTAAATTAGATAAAAGTATTTTACAGGGTTATGTTGAAAGTTTTTAAAAATAGCTATTTCAAAATAGCGCTAAAGAGAGAAAAATACTCAGTATAATCCTGCTCTAAACATCAATTCACAATATAGTTTCTATTAAAGTAGGTAAGTAAATCAATTATGTACAATTTGTAAACAAACGACTGGAAGAATCACATTATGAATAACACATGCTGTAGTGTGGGTTTAAAAGACATTTACAGCGGGGAACTCTATCTCGTTAACATGCATTTTAAATATTAAAATATGTAATTCCATCTATTGCTAAATCATATTTGTGTATAATTTTTGTAATATCTATTTTATCAGCATGTACTTTTTAATTCCTGCAGAGAGTTTCTTTGGGAATCACCATTTTTAGCAATATTGGTAATATTTTCATCAGATCATTTGCACTGTGAATGACTAGCTAATTTAACTGCACAAACTTCTAGGTCAAATTATAGCTGTAATTGCAGCATAGTTTTAATATAATTGCTAGCTATAACATTAGCTATAATTCTACAAAATAAAAACAAAAGTTATTGAATTAAATATTACCACATTTGAGCCCATTATGTTTTCTGAACTATTAACATAATAGCGGCAACATAAACCATAGCCTATTACAGCTGAAAAGTACTTTTGGATTGCTCTGGTGGGCAAGTAACATATTAAACCAGTCTAATACTTAACAAAGGTGAACTATGCCTGTTTTCATCCCATGCCAACAGCTTGGGTAAGAACACTTTGTATTTTAGAAATGTGCAATTCCTTTATTTTCTGCAAGGGGCCACACATTCACAGCTCCTTCGAGTTCCACCTTCCGGCTGCTCCCAGTAAACGCTAACAGCTTCCTTTTGTTTATTGCACGACTCTTTTATATGGCCCTGCTCCTCCCCTCCAGCAACCCCACCTCCTCTCCCCAGCCAATAGCAGTTGTCACCTCCTCAGCTGGTGTAGTAGTGGAGCACGCTCCATAGACATTGAGACCAAAAGCATGGAGGACTCAACTTTACAGCTCCCAACAAAACAAGTCAAGATCCTACTGCTGTTGGACTTAGAAGACAGACTGAATAGGCTGGTGAGTGCATATTCGCTCCACTTGGGCCATAAACCCTACTTTTCTTTCTGTAATGAAGCCCAGAATCTTACAAACTTTTTGAGTTCTCCTGGCTTGAGGTTTCTGCCCTTTGCGCAGGACTTGCAGAAGAGGGAGAAGTGAGTCTCTGTCTCTCATTCTCCTTTTTTAAATCATGTTTCCTTCCCTTGACCTACACCTCTGAGAAGTTAATTCTCTATTTATTATTCTTATATTCTTATAATTATTATTCTCTATTTTCTTCTTCCTGCAAACCTCTCTTCTTCTCCATTTCTTTTGATCTATTCTTTCATTAGCAGTTTGGACTCTAGTGTGCCTGGCCATCAGAAACGGTATGGAAATATGTCTACCATCATACTCTTTAATAAAATGCAGAGTCACGTGGCATTGTTACTACTGCTATACTGACGATAATAAAATAGTTCAGATTTTGCTACCATGGACCCCTTGTTTTGTTCACCGACAGAACTTAAAGGCCTTGTAACTGCTATTATCACAATTACGATTAGTTCTCAAACCCTTGTAGCAACACCTCTGCTACCTACTGCTTAGCTAGGTTCTTATCTCTGCTGAATCAATTTGTCTGGATAAAATTGGTTTTCTCTATGAAAGTCTAGTAGTTCTTAAGACAACTTCAGATATAAAGAAACATCTCAGAAAGTCAGAGAATATTGAAATTACTGATAAGAACTTACAGATGGGGGTGATGGTGAGCTTGTTCTTAAAACCATGTTTCCCAGGCCTAGGAGACATTTGTTTTATATTCTAGAGACCTAATGTTTTTCTTTAAAGTAAAAATTTATACACAAAATAGGTATACATTGCTTCAATTATGCTTTGGCTAAATTGCCTTTGGGTTCATAACACATGCCAAGTCATGCCCTTTCAAATTATTCTGCAGAGGAACAAAAATAGTATTTGCTGCATCATAAAATAATGCTTTCTATGCTAGCCTAAGTAAGCTACCAGCAGCAGAACTAGCAAATCGTGGTTTCCTGCACGTTTCTGTCCTACTTCCTTATATCTTCTTGGGGCCCAATTATCTCCACTTTACTCTACCTATGTTTCTTAACTGCTGGTAGGTTTCAGATCACATCTGTGGCCACTGTGTGGTGAAGTCAAGGTGATACCAGTTTGGATTTCCATGTCCTATCCAGCAAGTGGTATTCATGAAACCATTAGGAATTTCGTATTTTTGAGATCTGTATCTCTTTGTTAAATGCTGTTGAAATTAGCAAAGTATCAGTGAGGGGAATGGACACACAAAATGATTATGTAGGCCTTTGTCTTTGAAACCAGAAAAGAAAATAGCCAAAGAAAGGTTCATCATGTTTCTTCATCAGTGGTTGTGAAACATTCATTCTGTGAGCAAATATATTTATTTTCAACTGATTGTTGTCTGAAAGGCAGAAACACAAGAAAACATAGAATAAAAATGTTTCTTAGCTATAGTAATAGTGAAGTAATATCATTTTTGATAACAAGTATGCATTTTAAAATATTAACTTTTGTTTCTTTTCAGGAGCATTCAGCATAAGATTACAGAACAACATGTAGATGAGTAGAAACTACACAGAATTAGAACAAATAAGTAATGCAGCACTCCAAGAGGAACAGCAGATAACTGCAGAGCAGCTTAAAGAATTATGTTGACCTTGTAATGTCACACTTCTGCAAAATTTCTTAAAAGCTTTGGACAAAAGGTTAGCAAAAATATATTATTCTTAATTCAAGAAGAATTTTTTTTTTTTTAAGAATAATAAGGCTCTCCCTAACTCAAAAAAGCCATGGACTTAGTTTCGAGTTGGAAGTTTGCTTTGGAATTCCTTTTATGTCAATAAGAGAGCAATGGGATTGGCCATATTCTGGTACTTTTTCTGGTCAAAGTGTGATGAGGTGGGTGGGATCTTTGCTTCTTCAAAGAAGGCTTTAGATGCCAAGTCCCACACCCGCATAGGTGTTTCGTCTCAGGTTCGCTGGGAACTCACCTGAGGGCACCTAAACACCTTTGAGGACGTGGCCCTAAGGGGGGACCTTAGCAAGGCCCTTTCTCACCGCAGGGCAGAAGGCACAAGCTTGGCTGAGCCGTGCTCCCCCTGGGGTGCAACGGGCCGCCCCGAGGCCTGGCAAAGGCCCCGCTGCCTGCCCCTCGCCAGCCGGGGGGTTCGCTTGTGGTTCCCTGTCTTTCCAGGGGTCAGGGCAGCGCACGGCCTCCGAGGGGAGGAGAGGGCAAGCCGCCGGCGGGGACCCTTCTGCCCCGGGGAGGGAAGGCATCATGGCTCTGCTGCCCCCAGCCCCCCGAGGACGGGGCTGGGCGCAGGTGAGGGGAGGCAGGCTTGTTTGAGGAGCGGGTGGCTGAGACCGCTCTCCCTAGGTACACGCGTGGGAAGGGGCAGGGAGCTTGGGGCCGGGGAGCGGCCCGCGCCGCCTCGGGGCGGGCTCTGCCCCTCGGGCACCCGAGGCCGCCACCTCGGCGCGGGCAGCGGCTGCGGAGGGGCGTGCCGGGCAGCCAATGGGAGCGCTCGTCGCAGGAGCCAATGAGGGCGGCCGTGACATGGCGGAGGCCGTGGGTGGGCAGCGGGAGCGGGAGCGCGCTTTAAGGCGGGCGTTGCCGCGGCGACCCCGGCAGGCGACGCGAGGCGACGCGCCCGGTGCCGCATCCCCTGCTGCTGCGGCCGCCGGCCCCGGCCGCCATGGAGCCCACGCGGGTTGCGATCGTTGGCAGGTAAAGCCTCTCGGCCGCCGCGGAGAGCTGCGGGGCCGCGGGGAGGAGGTGCCGGCGCCGCTCGGCCCCGCGGGGGGCTCGGGCAGCAAGTGCCCCGGGGGGAGCGGGCGGGGGGCGCGGGCGCCATCCCGGAGCTCCGGCCTGGGGCGGTGCCGTTGTTCCTGCGGCCGCTGCTCTGCCTCAGCCCCCTGGGGCCGCATGAAACGTCGCTGTAGCTGCTGCTGCCGGCGTCGGATGTCACAGCAAGGTGTTAACTGAGGGCGATCAGTGGGTTTCAAGTCTATAAGCTCCGCTCTTCAGTACCGCGAGACACCTGCGAGAAGGTTAGGTCTGGGACAGGAACGTCATCATGCAAGGGGAATCTTCCGGCTAGCTAAAAGCTTACACTGCTGCCAAAATTCAGGATCCTCTGTGTGGGGGTGTGTGAAAATGTTCCTGTAACGTTTGATTCGTTATAAGGCGTTTCTTTGTGTAGGGTGTTGAAAGCTCTGTGTTGTAGTGCAATAAAGGTACTTCCTTTAAAAGCAATTCCTAGAAGTCTGCTGTCCCTTCACTTTTTGCCTGTATTCTTTATGTAAGTGAAAAACTAGTGGAGAAATCCAAGTACAGCTCTGAGATACTTTGACATCTGAGATATTTTGACTGCTATGTGAGTGGATTGTGCTTCATCCTCTCTTTAAGCGAAGACTGAAGCTCTTGAACAATAACCTGGTTAAGGGAAAAAACCTATCAGACCGTAACCAACCAGTGCTCACCATTATGGGTCACTCTTACAAACGCAGGCAGCAACAAACTTTATCTGTGAGAGCGCTTGAGGTCTCGAGACACGTGTCTCAGTGCTGTCATGTGATAGTGCTGAAACTAGCTGTTATTTGTGGCACTCTGAACACTGATTTGCCTTAGGTGTGTGAAGGGCCGGGAGGACGGGGCTCTGCGGCCTGCGCAGCCGTTGCAGTGAACGAGGGACAACTGGCAGCACCCTCAGAAGCTCGGTGAGCAGGGCTGGAGCCTTGGTGGTGAACACTTCACCACTGAACCCGAAATGGCAGGGTTTAAAGTGTCAGAAAGAACCCTTTTGGGATCAAATATGCTAGCTTCGTATTGTGATATTGCTGTCATGCAAACTAGAATAATTAGTTACCTAATATTGACTTATTTTTGTATGTTCTATGGTTTTAAAGAAAATTAAACCCAACAACCTTAAAACCTATAGCAAAATAAAAGAAACTTTTATTTTTTCTCTTATCAAACACTGATTTAAGGAAGCTTGCTGTCTGCTTAACAACACTAAATGCAAAGTTTCCATTTTTTGTCTCATATTTCCACTGATTCCTGCTGTTTCCTGAGCTTCCTGTTTCATTCTATTTTTGTTATTTATTTATTTATTTATTTTTCTTACAAACCAGGGACTGAACGTGTTCCTGGTTTTTTTTTTTTTTTTTTTTTTCCTTTTCTGATCTGGCCTATTGCCTATCTCCTGATTTTTTACTCCCCATGTCATCCTTTACTGATGCCCTATCAGCCTAACATTTTTCCGGGTGCCAGAGGCTGCTCAGGTTTAATGTTATGTGGACAGTGATCTCAGAAATGACAGGAAATGCATGTAATGATAGCAACTCACTGTAACGGTCATGGCTTTGGAGCTATGTTCTTCTCACTGTTAAACCTGAGATCACAAAAAAATTATTTAAGCTTACTTGCAGTGCACCTCAGCGCTTCCATTTGAAAAGGCTAATGCCTGCTATAAAGCTAATTAAGTCAAAATGTGCATTGTTTTGAGAGACACTAAAATTATCAGCTCTTGTAAGTTTCTTTATATTTCTTAATAATGCGCTATAGGTAACGTGACTTCATCAAAAGATGAATTGACAGACTGTTCCTGCATGCCCCCAGCATGGTAGGATGCTTAGTCTAAAAATAAGGGTGGTGCTAGAGTTGGGTGGGTGCAAAAGTAGGCTCAAAATCATATTTCTCCTTTTCACATGCTTAGAGTACCCCCAGAACTGTAGTGGATCTGTAGCTTAAGTAGTTGGGCCTCTGCTTCACTGATGATCTGTGAAGCAGGTTCCCACACTCTTGGACCAGCGGACTGCTGTCGGTCTTCAAACTTAGAACTGAACAAATGAATTTATGAAAAATACTTTTTCATATGATTCCATAAACTGACTACAGGTCAGAATCACAGGTGGGGAAGCTGTTGATACTTCAGTCCGTTTTCCTAAGGTATAGTTCTTGCTCTTTCAAATTCTACTATCCTTTTTTCTTTTTTTCTCATTATCTTTCCCCCTGCTCTGAGAAGCTGCTGCCTGGCTAGCAGAGGATATATAACTATTACGGAGAGAGATTGGTTTCTTCTCAATGTGTAACCAATCTGTTCATCAAAATATTGAACAGAGTCCAAACTCAAGCGTTGCAAGAGGCAAAATAGTCAGGCCTCCCTCCCTAAAATAAATGCTTCCTTATTAATTGGCTAATATTTATTTATTTTTCAGTGGACTGATTGGTCGCAGCTGGGCTATGGTGTTTGCTGCTGCAGGCTTCAGAGTGAAACTTTATGATATTGTGCAACAACAGATAACAAGCGCACTGGAAAGCATTCGGTAGGTTACCTAACTTGTGGTCACTGACATAGACATAGATCTGTGGGATTTCTGTAATTATGAATGAATAGCCGCATATCTTGTCCTTTGAAGGAAATTCTGTTAAGATCAGAAGAATTGCATTCCCAAATCTCTGAATGACACTTTCGACAACACTTCCATTCTTAGGTAATGATTTAAGGGCTCAGATTCAAATTCTTGAAATCGGGTGTAACACTAATATTGATTGCTAAGAAGCTCCACTACAATTTTTAGTATTCTCTATAGCTTAAATTAATGTTTTTGGAACTGTAGAAGAGGAGTTTGTTAGTTCCACTAAAGATGTGACTACTGGTCTGTTAGAGTAGAGTCCTGGCATCTTACTTTATAAGGAGCAAATCTGAGGGTTTTGAGCGTATGAACAATCATACTGGCTCAAACCAATAATCCTCTAGCTCTTTGCCCTGTAAGCCTGTGGCGCTAGAGCTAAAGCCTCATGCTTTAGGTACATGATAGAGCTCTAAGTTGAGGCTTGCCTGCCTGCCTGCTTCCCCTCCCCCAAGCTACAGTGCCAGCAAGTGGCTTGTCTATTTAGTAACCTGGCTAGATCTCTCTTCCAGGTATTTCTCTAACCTTCGTTTGAACCCATGTAAACCCTTTCATGTCTTCCTTGCCAAAGGACTTTGTGTTCTACAGGTTCACTACTCACTGCATGAGGAGCTGTTTCCTTTTGCTTGTTTTGAACCTGGCTCCTCGCTTACTTTGTTTAGCTCCTAGTTCTTATGTTAGAAAGGACAGTGAATGGTGAATCCTATTCACCCTCTTACCAGTCTAAAAATCTAGCCTTTATATACCCATGAGAGAGAGCATTGCTAGAATGGTTCTATACACAGGCTTATATCACTATATCAGCGTTTAATGCTGAACTTCAGGCTGCTCTGTGATCAGCCCCAAGCCAAATGCTGTGGCCTTCCCCTCTTGCTATTTTGAAATGAAGTATGCCAGCTGCCTTGTGTCAGCCAGTACAGGGAGTCAGTTGCACCTAAAAAAGGGCTGTGGCGTGCTGCACCCTGATTGCTTTCTGTAACAAGACTTACAGCAAAGCCTTGGAGGAGTGACTTTGGAAGCCCCTTGTAGGACAGTTCCGTCCTTACGACTTTTAAATCCTGCTCTAGGGGCCCTCCCCCTAACTTCTGTTTCGAGGAAGGTGTTAGTCAAACTTAACATCTCTGTCGCTAAGCCTGAATAGCAGACACTTTTGCTTTTGCAGAATTGCTTTCATAGCACTAGCTGGGAGGTGACTCTGGATTATTTGTAGGAGAATAAGAAAAAATTAGGGCAGAGCACTGTATTTACTAATGTAGACTGCAAAACTTTTTCTAAGCAGAATGAGGACTTTAGCCTTCCAAGGCTTTTGACTTGGAAAAGAGAAGCATAAAATGACATGTGATGGTAGAGAAGTATTTGGGTGTGTCGCTGAACACTCCTGTGCCTGCATATACTGTCCCATAGGAGTTCAAGGCAGGTTTTGCCTTTTGCATAAGCTATTCTTAACTAACCTATACATCTTGGCTGTTATAACATCTTAGTTAACAAGTCTAGTTTCAGAAGAACATAGTTCTTGTGACGGGAACAAGCTGTGTAGTTCTTCAGCCAGTATTTTACTGATTATATCTGTCAGAATACCCTTGAACTTGAACTCCTTTTCCCCCCACCCCGCCCTTTTCTGACTTTGTAGTGCACAATCTGCAGTAAGACCCTCTGCTTTACTGATATGATACCTGTATAAAAGCTAGAGCTTGAGTAAAAATGATCACTGTGCAAAGTTATTCTTTTGGTGTAGTGGGGACAAGCGCTCACAAAAGAGCGGAGGAGGAATGTCCATGGAAGCTGTCTGACAAAGCCAGTTGGTAGCTACTTCTCTGTGGACTTACTGGGATTCGTTTTCCTTTGTCTCTGCAAATCCCTAATACTTTTAGGGAAGTTCTTAGATTTAACATCTCAATAGTTCTAGTATTGAAAGGAGTTTTGTTTCACTCTCATTTGCAGTCCCTGATCTTAGTTTATGGAGCTACTTTACATGTGAAGGGGAAAGTAGAGTGCACAGAGGATTGTTTTAGTTTTCTTTTTTTAAACAAAGGAAAAATAGATTCAAATAGTAAACAACAGTCACTTTACTTCAAAAGGAGTAGGAATGAAACATAAGTGTTAAGTATTATGTGATTGACTTTTAGTACATTGGCTCTTATAAATCCAGAACAGTGAGATACAAAACCATGTTTCAAAAGGGCATTTCAGGGTTCATTAAGCTAATTAAACTCTTGCAAAACAGTATGTGGGTAGCAGGCATGTGAAGTCCTCCCGGAAGACTGACATAGAGACTGGGATGGAACTAAGTTGATGGTAATAGCCTGCATGAATCCTTATGGAAAATCTAAAATGTACTCTTTTTATTCAAAATGTCTGGTTAGGGGTTAAAAATAAGATTAAATCATGGAATTTGGATCCGCAGAAACAAGTGGAAATACTTACCAGGTTACCACAATACCAGTTGACTAGATAAGGAAAGGAAATGAGTGTGAGTGTGTGTGTGTGAAGAGGTGCTGTGGGGCTTGTCCACTCAAACAGTGGATGGTCGTACACTCGTTCTGTCCATGCTCTGAGCTGTTGCTGAGCCAGCTGGGTCTGGAAGCTGCACAGCCAAGTCTCTGCAGGCATGGTATGTATGCCCTTCTTTTTCAATCCTTTCTCCCTTCTATAGTAATAATGTGATATTTGAAAGTTGTCTTTGTCTTTTAAGATTTTTTTTTAAAGCTTCCTGTTCCAGATCTTTTGGGATGGGGCATAAAATAAAAAATTGGAAGCCATAAATACTCTTTTCTGACCTGCTCTGTGATTGCAAGGGGCTTCCTTGTGTGACACTGCCACCTTTCTTGATCTAGAGAGCTGATCTGAGATTCTTTTTTTGTAAATAAGATAAGTCTTGTTATTTATGGAGTCTAGAAGATCTGTTGCTTCAGCCATGGATCGCTTTAGATATTATATGCCTTCTTCATCTAGTTCTGCAGGTAACGATACTCTGACTATAAACTTCCTCATCCTCCTATGAAATGCGGTTTGGGGCAGTGACTTTTCAGCCTCCAAAAACGAAGAGTCACTTGGTCTCTATGTGGATCTTCTAAATAAGTCTGATCTGAACCTGGAAGATGTGGTTAGATGCATCAGTGTTTTAATTGGGAGATTAGCTTCAAAAGCGTGCTTCCAATCTTCCATGATTACCGTGCTTTAGCTTACATCTTAGAGCAGTCTGTATGGGATTGGGTTCCTTTCAGGTGAAATTATAAAACAAAAATGTACTTCTGGAGCTCATCTGGTGTGCTCCGGATAGTAATGGTTGTTCTGTCCAATGGGACAGTTTAGAGCTGAGTGAAAATTCCACCCAAAATACATTATTTTGCAGACATCCAGTCCTTAAGATGAGCTGCTTGCCTCTAAAGGTCTATTTTTAATGCATTACGTTAATTGCTAGTATAGACATAGTCTTAATTTACCCAGGCTGGTTTGGGGTGTGGAAGAAGATAATCAGATAATCCAAACCTCCTTCATGATGGCTTCAGTGCAAGTAAACCATAAACAAAACTCTACCAGTTTAATAAACTGTAATACCTTAGTTAAACTGAAAGTATTAACTTCTGTGTGATGTTTATTCTCTGTACTGTCAAATCTAAGACTTTCTGGTATACAGAGAAGGGGACTCGAGCCATGGTAGACAGTGAGCAGGAGCTACTATAAAGCTGTAGCCTATAGCAGAAATGTCACCTCTTTTCTTCCCCCCCCCCCCCCATTTAAAAAAAAAAAAAAAATTCACCAGTGTGTTCTATTCTGCTGGAATGGACTTATGCAGAAACTTATATTCTGATAAGACTGTGTGAGACTGAATCTAAACTCTCAGACCCAGGACTTGGTCTGTTCAGTGGGAATTGCTTGTATGTCAGCCTCCTCTGACTTCAGGTTACTCTTCTGGATGTTTCAAAGACAGTAGATTGCCACTCAATCAAAAGACATTTAAAACTAAACTATAAAGAATTGGAGCCAAGCAGTCTTGAGATCAGAATATCAAACTTTCTCTCTTCATTAAGTATTAATTTAACCCTAAGTTTTATTGGACTTGATTTATAGTAGGGTGCAGTATTGCAGTAAACAATTTTAACTTTGTCGTGCTATAGGAGCACAAAATTGTTATGAAAAATAAACAAGACTAATGGGCTAGAAAAAAGTAACATTTCTTCTCCCAACCCCTGGCTAAATAGGGAGAAGTACTTCAAGAACATTGTACTGTTGCAGAATGGATCTGGAACTTGTAATGAAGTGTCCTACATATGGCCGTTCATAAGACCAAAGAAGTAAACCATATCTGTGTCTATGACTTAGTTATATCCATAATTCTGAAATGATTTCCCCCCTGTAATTCAAGCTCATCTTTCTCATTCCACTAAGAGAGTGGTCTTTAGAAGATACTTGAACATGTGTTACTTCTTGCTGTCTACTGCCCTCTTATGCTTTGTAGGTATAAAAATGGCAACAGCTTGCTGGATGTGTGTAGTTAGGCAGCATGAGCAGTACACCCACCCAGGCTTTACTCTTTTCCCTAGTTCATGCATGTTGCACAGCTGTCTGGTAGATACTTCCCCGTGTTGGCTTCCTCTTTTCTGTCTGTACTCTGTATTGCTGGATTGTGGAGGCTGACATCTGGCTATGTAATTCATGGGAAGGTTGCAACATGCCTGTGTGTAAGGAGAATGGATGCAGTTCTACTCTGGAGAAGCAGGGAACTGGACCTCCCCAGAACATCCTCACCAATTTCCACATATAGTACAGTTGCCCCCCCCCCCCCTTCTCCTCGAGGGGACATGAGAAGCTGGCGTGGGAGGGTGGCAGTTTGGCTCCAGCTTACTATTTCCCACCTGTGGGATACCTTCAGCAGGCCTGCAGGAAGGGAAAAAAAGTGATGTCTGCTTGTTCCATCTATCCCATATAACTTCTTCTATCCTCTTTAAGTTGCTTTAAGTTGTGTCAGTCAAACTATAAAAGCAATCTTGACCAGTTTGAAGCAGCAAAATGTATTTTAACTGATATTTCTTTTCTTTTTTAATTTCTCCCTCCCTCCCTCCAAACCCCTTTGTATCAAGGGCAAAATGCAGCAGGATGTAGATCTTGCTCAGTAGTACTGTGTATCTCCTTTGAGGAAATACCTTCTAGCAAGACAGTTCTTATGAAAGTACATTTTGATATTGAATTTCTGACACTGGCACATGAAGCTTCTGCTAAAACTTAGCCTTAATTATCCTTTGACTTTATTTTCTCTAGGTAAGTACAATGAAATACCTATGGAGGAAAAATTACTTTATTTGCAGAAATGACTAGAAAAAAATATTCATAGATTTCTGCAAGTTGGTAGATTCTGTCTCTCCAAGGGTTGTGCCTGGCCATTCTGTAGCTGAAAATGTCTCCACAGATTTTTCAGTTACGAAGGCTTTGACTTGATAATCCTTGTGGTGTTCCCATTGGCCTGGTATGCAGAAGTAACAGAAGTAACCTCTTTATCCAAAGAGGTGGCGAAATCTCCATGCTTGAAGGGTTTCGAGGCTTGACTAGACAAAGTCATAACTGGTTTGATCTGTGTTGGCAATAGTTCTGCTTTAAGTGCAAGCTGGATTAGAATCTTCCAAAGGCTTGTTTCAGCCAGAGTTTCTGTGAATTTATGAGAGCATCAGGTTCTAGGCTGCTCTGCATGAAGTGAAGCTGGGATGTGAACTGTGCTGCTCTTTTTGATAGGTCTCCCTTAGTTTTGGTGAGAATTTCTGTATTGAACATAAACACTTGAACAAACAAAAAACCCACAATGAAAAACTGATGAAAATGCTTCCTTTTAGAAAGGCTTCCCAGTGTAAAGTTGTTAGTTCTGGTGCTAAGACTCAAAGTATTTTGGCCAACTTAATGAATGAGCTCAGTTAGTTCACTGGATCTGGTGACAGCATTGGTATTGATCTACTAAGGGTGAGAAGGGACTTGTAATAAACTGCAGACTCGGCACAGACGCAACAGTGTTGGCAGTTGTACATTTACCATAAAAAGACATAATGGCTGTATCTGCATTTTTCTGTTACAAAATCTTTGCTCCCATTGCAGCATCTGGTTTGTGGAATGCCAGCACTGACATGCTGAGAGTGCCGTGTCTGTGTGTGACAACTTCAGGACGTTGCAGATCTTACAAGGGCTTACCTGCCTCACTGCACTCTTTTGCTGTGCCCCAGTTCCTCTGAAGTCCTTTGCACTGTGCCACTTCAAAACTGTATCATGCAGATGGACAGCCATCCCTTCTTCATACACTGGCATTACGATGGGCAAAGTGCATTTGACAGCTCTAGATTGCTCTGATCAGAAACCCAGGTACTTTTCTCTTGTGGTCCAGCTTGTACTACTATTTTGAAAAGATGCCATGTAAGGTACGATAATTTCTCCAGGTGACTTGTGCATATACATTTTTGTCTGGTGGAAGGGCAAAGCTGGTTGCTAATGCTTTTGAATGGCCACTTAGATATTAGTAGCTTACTATTTGCCCATTGCATGTCTGGATGGTGAGCTGGTCCCAGTGCCGTGGACTCAGTTGCATGCCATGGCCGTTGTGCCTCAGGGTAGAAATTTGGGACTGGTGATGGTTTTGCTAGCCCAGATACCCAATCATTTATCAGGGAGTGGTAGAGAGCAAGCTGGTGCCGTGACTGGTTAATAGTCCTGGACCTTGAGCAATGGCAGTTGGCTGGACTTGTAAAGAATGATGCTGGTGTTCTCTTGTCCTTTTCTCCTGCCTTCCCCCGCCAGTTTGGACAGAGAACTTATGTGACTCACCAGTCTTGAGTCTCATAAGTGCTTGCTTGTTGTAACAGTATTGGTATGAATGCTATGTAGTAGCTATGAATGAAAGGGTATGAACAAGATGAGTGAAGTGCTGCCCTCGCTTGTAAGGCCCTTCTGTAAAGACTTTTGGAGAAGGAGTTGTAAGTAAGAGATCTCAGCAGTTTGTGATCAGCAGTGTTAATACTGATTGGGTGCTTGAAGTACTTACTAGTTGAGGTCCCAGAGTAGCATTGACATGGGCAGCAAGATACAACAGTAAAGTTTCAGCGCTAGATAAAGTATGAGCATTAAAAGTGAGTCATGTTCTTATGGACATGAAGTATTCATTCCCTAGAGGCCTTAGGAGGCTATTGAATCAAATTCTTCAAGCTGTGCTCGTGACAGAATTACAAACTGAAGCTGTGTGTGATATGTGTTTGGAGGTATCTGGGATGGCTTCAGGATCTGTGGTTGTCCTCAGGGACGATCATCCTGAAGTCTCATCTCTGAATAAAAAATTCATCCAGTAGAGGTCAGTGGTGCACTGGTGTATATACAAGCCAGTATCTTATGTGCCTTAATGTATGATAAGCGTCAGGGGAAGCTCCCTTCCTGTGCCTGCCACTCTTGTGGTAATCCAATACCCTAGAATAGAAAGAGGGTTTAGTATTTGTAAGACTTGAAATTTGTTTGTGGAACAAAACAACTAAAGAGACAATAACTGCATTAGTAGAGGGGACCAAAAAAGGTTTCCTCCAGGAGGGAAGGAGAGGTGAGGGAAGGCCAAAACTGAAGTAATGTACTAATCATGTTTCCTGTTGCATGACTTTATTTAAATTACTATTGTTATTTAAATGGTCAGTGACGTTATTTGGAGGATTTTTGTTTAGAAGAAAAAATTCAGTTCAACCTCAAATTTCAAAGGGTAAATGTGGTGGCTTTGCAGTTTAACTGAAAGTGGTGTTTTCTGTGCATCTGTGCATGATAATGTATAATGGCTCATGAGAGAAGTAGAAATGTCAAGATAGTCATCACTGGTAGAGAAGGAAGGAAATAAACAGAAGACATGCTGAAAACTTCTAAAGGAGCTTGTGAAAGAAAAGTAAAACCCACATCTTAGTGTGTCGCTAGCCTTTTTGAATCCCTTTGCTGCCTTTTGTGGAATGATGTGAGTTTCAGGGGGCCAGGAAGGATGAAGCTAGTGTAATAGTACAAAGTAAGTGAACAAGAATTTCACCCTGTTCTAAGAAAGGGCTAATTTTGTTGTTGTCTTTTCAAATATAAATTTTGTTTGCTAAAACTAATATGCAACCTCTTTGCAAGAAGATGCTGGATTTAGGCAAGTGCACCTGGGAAAAGGGGTTCTGAGGAACTGATAGTTGAAACCTCTTGGATTCTTGGTTCCCTATTGTCTCGCCTTGTGAGGTGTGAAGGAGCCAGAAGTTTGGATACTCTAGTATCGGTGCTTCTATTTCTTTCACAGATAAAGCACTATCAACCTTTAATGAGCTAGAAGCCTTAAGAAGTCTTAGATGGAGCTTAGCAAGTTGTAGTATACCCTTGCAAGTTGGAAAAAGGACTTGGAGCTTCCCTCTGTTCAAGAGGCAGAAATCTGGGCTTTTTAGCCATCCATTGGTGTGTTGTCAAGGAACCAAATGAGGAACTCGTCCAGAAACAGGATGGATTTCCTGCTGCGGTTTCTGTGACACTGCCTGGAGGGGACTGTGTTTGGACATGTATTTTTTTTTTTTTCTTGAAGTGTTCTTAAACAAAAAGTTACTAGAAAGCAATTTTTGACTAGTTTACCTTTGGTTGGGAAAGGTCTATTTTTTTGCATAATTGCAAAAACAGGCAGAAAGCTATTAACGGAAGTCTTTGCATGAGTTTTGGTATGCATAGGCTGGTAGATTTTTAGACCAAAAATAGCATTTCTAAGGGACTCTGGTGAAGAAAATGAACAGAACTGAGCAGTATCTGAAGTGTGTGTGACTTCTGGTCTCATTCTCCAGCTAAGAGTGACCTGAGCCTTTTCAAAGCTGTTGTCCAATGTAAACAGAATGCAATGCCTCGCTATTTACCCAGACGTGCTCTGCCCAAAACTGAGTAAAAAATCATGGTCAACGATCACCTGTGACAAGCATAAAACAAAAGTGTTAAAACTTGATGTACAGAAATGATTAGCTGGAACTGATTACAACAACAGTACCCTGAAGAGGAAAAAGTTAATGCTTGTAGAAGTTAGCCTTTACAAAAATAAATAAAAAATAAATGCATGTATTCTGGCTTGGAATATGCGATGTTACCTTTACTTCTTTCAAATAGAAACTCAGCTGACACCTGCTCCCAAGCTATTGGAAGTATTTTGATTTAAGGTACGAAGTCTACTTTGAGTGGAAAAGAGAACGTCAAAGCAACTTGCAAACCAGCAGATGGCTCTACTAGTTTTATTAAGGCTTTATTAAGAGGTCATAGACTATGTCTGTATGTGCTCTCTTGGACACAACACAACTACATTGGATACTGAAATAAAATCCTAATTCTCTGGAAGTTAATACTTGATTTAGTTGAGCTACAAGTTCAAGCTAAAGATGTGAAGGCCTAATTAATCTCTGCTGAGGTTTGACTTGCTTCTATTTAATTCAGTAGGAACTGAATCATCTATAAATTCTATCCTGTTCTTCTGTGAACTTTATCACTTTCAGCAGACGGCGATCTAAATGTCTCAGACTGAGTTAATTGCTCTACAGGGACTGGAAAGAAATATGTATTCTACCGTAAGATGAGATGGATTGCATACTTGGATGCCTAAAAAAGATCGAGCAAGCGCATTTGAAATGCATATATATGTTGGCAGGCTAGGTCAGATGAATCCAATTCATTTTGTTTAGGAAATCTGGATGAGAAAGCTTCATATTTTTATTGGACTATAGATTCACTACTTCACAGAATGGTTGAAGTTGGAAGGGACCTCTGGAGATCATCTAGTCCAACCCCCCTGCTCAAGCAGGGTCCTCTAGAGCACACTGCACAGGATCACATCCAGGAGGGTTTTGAATATCTCCAGCGAAGGAGACTCCACAACCTCTCGGGGCAACCTGGGCCAGTGCTCTGTCACCCTCACAGCAAAGAAGTTTTTCCTCAGGTTCAGACAGAACTTCCTGTGTTTCCGTTGGTGCCTGTTGCCTCTTGTCCTGTCACTGGGCACCACGGAGAAGAGTCTGGCCTCATCCTCTCGACACCCTCCCTTCAGATACTTGTACATGTTGATGAGATCCCCTCTCAGTCTTCTCTTCTCCAGGCTAAGCAGGCCCAGCTCTCTCAACCTTTTTTCATAAAAGAGGTGCTCCAGTCCCCTCATCATCTTTGTAGCCCTCCACTGGACTCTCTCCAGGAGTGCCATGTCTCTCCTGTACTGGGGAGTCCAGAACTGGACCCAGCACTCCAGGTGAGGCCTCACCAGGGCTGAGTAGAGGGGCAGGATCACCTCCCTCCACCTGCTGACAACACTCTGCCTCATGCACCCCAGGAGACCCTTGGCCTTCTTGGCCACAAGGGCACATTGCTGGCTCATTCATGGTCAACCTGTTGTCCACCAGCACTCCCAGGTCCTTCTCTGCAGAGCTGCTTTCCAGCAGGTCAACCCCCAGCCTGTCCTGCTGCATGGGATTATTCCTCCCTGGGTGCAGGACCCTGCCCTTGCCTTTGTTGAACTTCAGGAGGTTGCTCTCCGCCCAACTCTCCAGCCTGTCCAGCTCCCTCTGAATGGCAGCACAGCCTTCTGGTGGGTCAGCCACTCCCCCCAGTTTAGTATCATCAGCCAACTTGCTGAGGGTGCACTCTGTGCCTTCCTCCAGGTCACTGATGAATACATTGAACAAGAGTGGACCCAGGACTGACCCCTGGGGGACACCACTAGCCACAGGCCTCCAGCTGTGCCACTGACCACAACCCTCTGAGCTCTGCCATACAGCTAGTTCTCAATCCACCTCACTGTCCACTCATCCAACCCACACTTCCTGAGTTTACCTATGAGGATGTGATGGGAGACAGTGTCCAAAGCCTTGCTGAAGTCCAGGCAGGCAACATCCACTGCTCTCCCCTCATCTACCCAGCCGGTCATCCCATCAGAGAAGGCTCTCAGATTGGTCAAGCATGATTTCCCTTTGGTGAATGCATGCTGACTACTCCTGATCACCTTCTTGTCCTCCAAATGTTTAGTGAGGACCTCCAGGAGGAGCTGTTCCATCACCTTTCCAGGGATGGAGGTGAGGCTGACAGGCCTGTCGTTTCCTGGCTCCTCCTTCTTGCCCTTTTGGAAGACTGGAGTGACAAACAGTGACTCACAGAGGCCCATCTCTTCTGAGGACTCTAGGTGCAAAACCAAATACTGTTTCTGTCTGTGTACGTGCAGGAGTCTGGGCAGGTCTATTAAGGACTGACGTATGGTGACGTGGAGTTTAGCTGGACCTGTATAAATAAGTTCTGCCCATGTAACATGCACTGTCTCATAAAGTCCCTAATGAAGACCATCATTTGTGCCCAAGTACCACAGTCACTTGAGAAACACATGATGGATCGCTGGTTGTTTTACATTCAGTTAATATATTGTTACATTACACAAATCGTGTGATTTGGTCCACACTGCAGAGCTTCTGTTTGCTCCAGCTTTTCTACCCTCCAGTTTGGTGGCAAGCGCAATTCTATTGCTATGTAAGAAGATGTCCAAAAAGAAGCCAAGGCTTCAAAGCTAGGTCAGTAAGAAGAACAAAGGATCCCTCCTGCCCCTGCTAATCATTAGCTGAATTTTCTCTTCTCTTCAGAATGAGCATTTTTTGCTAAATAATAAATGAAGGCTCAGAGGAGTTGTGGCTTGAGTTAACTGTGACAGATTTAACCATAATAATGACTGTATCAAATAGTTGCAGGTTGATTGTGATCAGATAATTTAATCCCACCTAATTTCCGTGGAATTGTGCCTCAAAATGATTTGAACGGTTTTGAAAATGTCTTGCTTGCTCTTGTGGTGTGTTTTTTTTTTGGGGGGGGGGCAAGTTCTAGAGAATCCTTCCTTTGGAGGGTGACATGTCCAGCCACAGCAGTGATGCGTGTTTGATTTGTTCGGATTAAACTCTGGATGCTCAATTTAATAACTACTCAGATTTTCTGGTATTTGTTCTGTGGTTATTACCTATATTAAGGGGAATGTTTGTTTAGGAATGAGTCCTGGCAGTACGTGTGTGTGCGTGTATATATATATTTTTTAATATAGTTAAACAGTGTTCCTGCAGAAAGGCTTCACAATAAAAGACCCGTTGTTTGTAAAACTAGAGGGACAACTTCGGTAAAGGCCTTTCTCTTCTCATTAGACATGAGTAGAAAAACTGTTGCTGATCCTGCACTGGTGAAAACAGGTTTGTGGTGGTGACAAGCCTGGGACTAGGAATAGATCCTAGAGGCATCCGTGCTTGAAGACAGGAAAGATATTACAAGAAAGTGGTAGTGGTAGCAGTGGGCAGAGAGAAATGACTGAAATTAACTTTTATTTGTTTGAGTATAAATGCAAGCAGTGGCGTGGCAAATAACATGGTACTACTAGGTTGTTGAGAATATTTTAATAGTGACTTTAAAATGATAAATATATAAATGTGCGTGTTGTTTCTATCAGCAAACAAATGAAGGAGCTGGAGGAGTCAGGATTCCTGAAAGGAGCTTTGAGTGCAGAGAAGCAGCTGGCGCTCATTAGTGGCTGTACAGACCTGAAGGCAGCAGTAGAGGGTGCTACTTTCATTCAGGTAAGCAAAGATTTGGCAACTGCTAGCAAACTAGAAAGACGATAAAATTGTTCCGTGTAGTAGGTGCATACTGGAATGTTCAACTTCCTGACTCCAGTCAGCCAGTACAGCCATTCTCACGATGGCTGACACTGGCTAAGCCTAGAGTGACTTGCTGATCTCCATGTGTGATGCAGACTACCTGTCTGAGGAAAGAACGTGAGGGGGAGCGAGGCAGGAAACTCTCAGGGGAGAGCTCCTCTGTAAAGCAACATCACATGCACTAGTGCTGGGACTAAAAAGCATTTCTTCTTCTCCAGGGATCTAGATAAGGCAGAGGAAGTAGCTATGCCCAGAAGTGATTTCTCTTCTGACTGTGCAGGAACACAAGCCCTTTCCTGCTTTGACTTCAGACACAACTAAGTTTAGTGCTGTGGAGCGTGTCGCCTGTCTCTGCCTGAAGTGCTTGTTGTGGGTGTTATAAAGGGTGCTTTGTGAAGGAGAAGGAAAGCTGCAGCCCAGAGCAGCTGTCCACATTAGAGTATTAAAAACAGGGTTAATATATAGGGCTGGTTCTATGCTGCTAAGTAAAATTAGTTTGAGGAACAAGCTGAATTACTGGACCTGAGAGTCTGTGCTGCTTAGCTTATTGACGATGGCAGTTCAGGGAACAGTGGCAGAAGGGACCATTTCCAGTAGACAGTATGAATGGGTTTGTGTCAGACTTGGCACCTTAGGCACTAAATGGTCCCCTAGTACTATCCCAGCTTTGTATCATTAACTCTCTCTACATGTGTGTATGCATGTATATTGCACTCCAGGGCTTACCATTTATCCTGTTTCAGGGTATGAATCTACCACTCTGAGCTGCAGCACATCCCTAATAATAAGAGCTAAAAGGAGACAGATTAAGGACGCTGCATGCAGTCCAAAAGAGACTCAGTGTTGAGAATTATGTATAGTGGATGCTTGTTACTTGATCTCAGTACAGTTGTTTGCATCTGCCTGCTCTTTGATCTCAGAGCTAGAGATGGTTTGCAGCCCTATTCTGTTCAGCAGTACGTGTGGTGCTTTCTCCTGGTACTCTCTCTTAGCCTTTCAGCTGAAGGATTTCCCGAATCAGATATTGCTTCTGTCCATTCAGAAGAATGTACTGTAAACTTCTAGCATCCAAACAGCCTATCAGCAGCACTACTGCACAGCTCCTTTTTTAAATCCTGTGTCCTGCTGGCTTTGCTTGATGTCCTCTAACTCTTCTGCTGAAAGACAGAATTTGGAGAGTAAATAGTTTATTCCTACTGAGGATTTTAGACCTCTATCATATCCACTTGATCTCTTTGAATTTGAGGAGTTGTAGTTTTGCATAAAACAACTTTCCTATCTTCAGAAAGCTTTGGAGAACTGCAGCAGGGATTGTTGCTTTCAGATTTCCAGAACTTTCCCTTTTCCAAGTTGCCTTGGTGCATGGAGGGAGAATGGGAGACAGCACAAAGCCTCACATGGTAGTCAAGATGTGAAGGCACTATAGATTTTTTACAGTGGCATACTATGAGAGCCAGCCATTTCATGTTACTGTTTTCACTTTTGTATCGCTTAGCTCTACTGAGTTTAACTTATTGCCTAGTCAGTCTTGTAAAGTTCTTCTGCAGATGTTTGGGATAGTAATGACAAGTGCTGACTTAATGTTATGAACTAGCTCTGTTTACTCACTGCCCACCTGTCTTTCAGATCATTTATGAGTGAGTGTAGCAGAGAGCACTGATCTCTGAAACTGCACTGGTCAGCATCTTCCACTGAGTTGGAACTGACCATTATTCCTACCTTCTGTTTACTATCCCTTTACCAATTACTATCCATGAAAGGACCTCTTATCTCTCACGTGGCCAGTTAACTTCCTTGAAAGCCTTTAGCGAAGGGCTTTGTTGTAAGACTTCTGGAAATCCACATGGATAGCGTCAGCTAGATCACTCCTATTCCCAGGCTTGTTGCCTCCTTTAAAGAATTCCACTAGGTTGGTGAGTCAGGACTTCCCTCTGAAAAAGCTGTTTTGATTCTTCCCCGCTTCTTTAATACTCATTCAGTGCTACCCTTTTCTGCTGACTTGCTTGATAGAGACATCAGGCTTATAATCTCCTAGTCAAGATCTTCTGTGAAGTTCCGCCTAAGGTTGTATCATGTTTGCCACTCGCCACCTCTGTGGTAGCAATGTGTACATTTGGTTTCATTTCAAGTGAACAGTTGTATATCACTGTCAGTGCGCTGGATGTTCTAGCTAGTTTAATTTAGAGCCTTGAGGTGAAAACTGATCTCAGGGCCTTGTTATTGGTTCTTTCTGTTCCTCCATCTCTACTCTGTTCTGTGACTCCTCCAGCTTCTTCTTGTTTGAGACAGACCCTGGGAGCCCCCAAAAGCAAGAGCTTCAATCTGTGTTTCTCCTTTCTAGTCCTTGCAGAAAACTGAACAGTCACAGAGAAATCACTGTTTGTTTTGTGTGTTTTCCAGATATTCCTTGTGTACTTTAGTCATTTCTTGGCCGCATGCATACCCTGGATTCCTTGTCTCCATGTATTTTGAAGGAGGAAGGGATTTTATTTATTTATCTGGTTTTGATTATTCCTCGTATAGGTGGTTGTGGGGGTTTTCTACCTTGTTTTATCATATTCTGGCAAAATAGAAATCCTTCTCTGCCATCTTCATCTGGGTACCTCTTCAGCTTTGTGAAGACTGCCTTCTTGGGTTTAGTAGCCACTTTGTTCTGCTTGATTCCTTCTGCTCTTTCAAACACTTATTGCTTGGTAGGTGCCTGCTTTGTGTTGCTTTGTCCTTTACTACCGCTTCTGTATCTCTTTACGAGTGTCCCCACTTTTATTTGACTGCTTTCTCTTGAAACTTAGCACAGCTGTGATGGAGTTCTTGGCTCCTGTTGATCCTACAGAGATGCTGAGTCTTAATATTTTATGGTTGCTGTTAGAGTGGCTCTTCCACTGTAAGATTTCTGAACCGGGTCCTGTGTGCTACTTCAGATTAAGTTGGGAGCTGCTTTTTTTTTTTTTTTTTTTTTTTAACCTCATCATGGTCTCTTTTAACCAGCTGGTCTATGAAATGGGCATTGGGCTAATGTCACAGAATCAGTACTTGGGTTGGAAGGGGCAACTGGAAGTCATCTGTTTGAACCTACTGCTCAAAGTAGGACCAGCTTAGATCAGCTTGCTCAGGACATGTCAAGTTGAGTTTTAAGTATCTGTAGGATAAAACTTCTAGCCTATTTGGGTGACTTGTTACAATGTTTGATTACCCTCATTGTAAAACTGTTTCCTAATATCAAATTGGAATTTCCCTTCCTGCAACTTGTGTCTCTTGCCTCCCATCACACCACTGTGAACCGCTGAGAAGAATCTGGCTTCTCTATTAGCTTCCTGTAGATAGTTGAAGACAGCAGTGCTGCATTAATAGTGTTTGAATCCCTTGGATAGCAACAGTCTGCCTGGGGTAACTCAAGCTTCCCATTACTATTTTGTTACCTTAACCCTTTTGATATCTCATAAGATATTGTTGTTAATCAAATTATACGTTTAAAAAAAAAAAGTTAAATGAAGTAGATGCAGTACACCAATCGATAGCAGGCCTTTAGCGTGACACCTTGTCAACAGTGCTCATATTAGCTCATCAGTTTCAAAGCACAGCATGAAATTTTGGCTCGAAACAAAGTGTTACAATATATATACAGTGTAAGTTGACAATTGTTTGAGCGAGTCTTTACTAGTTATTTTTAAGGGGAAAAAGTAGGTATAAAAGACTAGAAGCCTAGAATAAGGATTCTTATTTCGGCAGTGAATTGGCTACCTTATGGCTGAATAAATAAAATGAAACTTGGGAAAGTTACCAAGTGTAGCTGTGAAACTGGAAGGGCAAAATGGTCTAGCTGTAACTTATGAGTACGAGTGTATTGATTTAACTTTTTAAAAAGTAAAACATAATTTGCATTAATGGTTGTTGAATGTAGAGGATTCAATTTTCTTGCTTAATGGTGTAACTTACTGATTAACTTGTCAGAAGACTTCCATAAGAATTGCATTTCTTTACACTAGATTTCGGTTGGTTAAATCTTAACTTCTTTTCAAGTTTGGCCTCTGAAAAGCAGGTCCACTTCAGGCTCTGAAAAATTCCTTGATATTTGCACTACTTGAATCAATTGTCCAGACCCTTGTCTTCTATGCTATTTTCATGGGACGTGACTTAAAACAAATGGACAAAGTAGTAAAAATGTGGAACTTCTTAAGTAGCATTAATGAAGTGAAAAAGATACATGAAGTAACTGGAAGGACTGCATAAGAAGAAAATTTAGAACAGTAATGTCATGAACCCTTAAAAACAAGGTATTGACTTACTCGTTTATATCTTCCCTTACCTGAGCATTCTTATGAAGTAACTCGTGTGGGTGATTTGGGGTGCTTTGCATCAACTGCGGAAGGAAATCAACGGGTTTTTGCTCTGTGTATATACCCAGAAAACAAAATTATGAAAGTAGTGCTATTTCACTTCTTAGGACTTTATTACACCATGTGAAAATCAGTGCATAACCTGAAGCATTTAGGTGAATGTGCACTGTAAGCTTTTTCCATCAGTTAAAGCTTTAATTTTAACATATCTTTTTTATTAGCGTAAAACTTCACGGAGACAAATGAATTGGGACTTCTGTACTGTAACGTCACTATCATAGGATTATTATAGCTGAGACTTGTTTCTTACTACTCTGCACTTAATTTTCCTGTGTAAATATATGGTCACTTTTTTTTTTTAATCATTGTTACTGTTTTGTCATATCAAATACTGAACTTATGAGTATTCCTTTTGGTATTAAAAACAGATTTAGGTGGAAATGTCTCCAGTTACAAAATAGTAGAAGTTGAATAGAAATTAGTGCAGCGTTCACATGATCTCTTACCACTGTGCTGTTAAAGTAAAAGCATCTCTTTTAAATGCTTTGTTTCATTATTCTGTTAGTAGATTGTTCCAAAGCTTACTTGCTCTCAGAGGAGGATAATATGACTAACTATTGGTAAGATCTAACTTCTGACACTTGAGCTACTGTGTAATCTGGCAGCAAGCAGGAGAGAGTGACTTGGCTTTACAGCAAGTGCTTACCATGAGTCGCAAGGCTTAGTGGGGCTTGATGAAGCCACATGAGAGGTGCTCTCTGTGAACTCATCAGTCGTACTCTAGTATGGGCCAAAGCAGACTGGCAGGGGCTAAAATTAAGCTTGTAATTGAGACTACTTCTCTAGTAGTCTCTAGTGGAGAGAACATATGATCCTCATGGTCTGAGGGTTTTCTTGTTTCTTTGCCCCCGCCCCCTTCTTTTTAAAGCCTCTGAACAGGTTTTGTTTCTTTTCTTTTTTTCTTTTTTAGAAGGAGCTGGGCATCCCCCCCCTTCCACTTGCAAGCTCTTTTAGACTGGTAATAATAATGCTATAGGTCTTAAGCCTGCTCTCTTTTGGATCTTGTTGGCTGTTTAATCTCTCTGGTAGACATATTTAGAAAAATAGTGTTACAGCTTAAAAAGAACTTTCAAAAAGACATGAGGTGCCTCAAAATGGGATGCCAGCATTGACTTGGGAGTCTTGACAGTACCTGTTCCATGGCTCCTATTAGAGAAATTTATCTTTAAATCTGAATTTTTTTCTGCTGCCAATTTCCAAGCACTAGCTTTTGGTTTACTTTTCTGATGACATTCAAGAACTACTTCTCTTCCAGAGGTGAGGGAATGTCTGTAGACAGCTCCAGGCAAAGCTGAATTGAGCTGCCCTGAGCCAGCAGGATGGACGATGGTCTGGATTGGGAAGCTACATGGCTGTGTCAGTTAAGCACCTCTGTAACTGAAACACTGCTGAAGGACAGAGAATGTGAATAGTGCAGTGACACAGCAGTCCACAACTTTTGGACTAGGGTCTGGTCAGCTCTGAGCATTGGGCAGGCAAACAGGGGTCTGTTTGCTTTCAGCTAGGTAAATATGACCTTAGGCCTGGTTTTATCCTCTCTACCTTAAACACTTAATGGCACCAAAAGTTGCATTTTAGCTTCTGAGACAGCTGATTCTAAATGGGTTAACTGCCTTGACATCTTTGTGGACAATTTGGGAAAACTACATTTCTGAATTTAGGGATTTGAGACAATGTAAGCTCAAAGACTCTTTCTGTAAAATATTTTACAAGTCATTTTAATAACTCTTGTAGTCCCTTTGTACAGTTATAATGACTGTATTTGAGTTGAGTTGAAAGATGGTGCTCCAGGAAGCTGCTTACCAATGTCACCCCTGTGGTGCCGCAGTTGCTGTTACCTCCTCCCGACAGGTAAAATTGCCTTTCTTATTAACTCCTCTTCCAGCATCCAGCTTCTTAGAGCGTTGCCCACAAACTTTCTGATTAGTTGTTTTTGCTGCATTGTCTGATTGTACCTTTTTCCAGGTTCCAGCCCCTTGCTTTGCAGTTATAGCTAATTATATTCCTCTTTCCTAAATCTCATCTGACTGGCAGCTTAAAAAAAGAAAGATATATGATGCTTTAGGGGAACTAAGTCCCTGAAGACTGCTCATTTTCTAACTGAAGTGGAATGTATGGTCAAGGCAGGCTCTTCCTTTAAGTCAGACAGTCAGCCTGTGCCACCTGAACTGAGCCAGGTCTATTTAAAAGTGTAGTTAAGTGCTAGTGTAGAATTTGGTAGGAGGGCTAGTTGATCAGTAGCGTTTAGCAACCAGCATTGTCTGCCATTACAGACTTGTGTGACCAACTTGTCTTTCTTCTGAAGGTACTGTCAGACACATGGAAAAAGGCAAATCTCTTCATATCATGATACTGACCCTAGATGCACTTGTACTAAAACAACAACCACCCCCCTTCGCCCCATACCTGCAAGTTTGAAAAAGTACAAAACGTAGGACAAACAAGTATACAAAAGTTGCAAAAGTACAAAATATTTCCATCTTAAATGCTGAGTTTCACCTCACTGAAGTGGTATTTACTTGTACCGTATCATGTGGGTGGAGACTTTCGTTTCATTTAAGAGCTAGTGATTTAGCAAGCATCAGATTTCACACTGGTATGAACTAATACATTCAAGACACCTGAGTAGATGTCAAATCTTTAGATCTGAAGTGAATTATAGCCCCCATTTTTGTTTTCAAGTAGATTAGCCTAAAAATACCAATGTTTTAGCTGATGTTTTACAACTGCTACTTAAGAAATTAAAACCACAAACTAAAAGGCAGTGGATTGGTGAGGTTAAATTCTATTAAAGCTTTTCTGAATATGAACTTAAGAGTATTTTAAAAGCCTGTCACTCGTAGATTTGCTATAAGACACTTTTTGAATTGTGGTTTAAAATGTAGTTAGAACAAGTTCAAACCCTATGAATCGGAGTTAAATTTATATAGGGGCTCTCCCCGCTTCAGGCTTCTGCTTCTTGGCAGAATAACATAAGAGAGGATCCTGCCTTTACTGGAAGACTCACCTTTAGCTTTGTTGCCCTACCAACTATAGAGTTGTCATAAATTGGGCTTGAAGAGACTTCAGAGGTTACTTAGCTCAACTGCAGCCCCAAGGCAGGATCAGTCATAGCTAGACAAATGTCTCAAAATGGTTTGACCTGTTCTTAAAAACCTCATGTGATGGGATTCCTTCTCTGCCCCTACATAAGTATCTTATTTCAGACTCTACCTGTCCTTACTCTGAGGGTGTCTGTAACTGAAGTCCCAGGATCTGAACGTAGATGACCCTACCTTTCTATTTTACTTACTGTTTTATGGTTATGACAAGTGGCAATGATCTGGCCCCCCTCATTAAAGAATCGTCAGTCTGCTTTTTAAGTAGAAGAGGTGCTGTCCTTATCCTGTTATCTTATGCTTGGTTTACAGAATACCACAGCTTGTTCTGGCTGGGAATAAACACTTGATTGCCCATGTTTTGTGGCTTGTTTTGGGCTAACTAGAGGGTTTTTTACATCTAAAAAGTCCTTTTGTCTACAAACATTTTGTTCATAATCTGGTATTCGAACATGTGCTGTGAATCCCATTTTGGAGCAGAGTGTGTACAGAGGGCTGTGGGAATGAATAGCTGTGAGGTGGCGAGGGGAAGGTAAACAACCTGTTGAGCTTTGATGTTACTGCCTTGCTTGTATCTCATCTTGTGTGGGTTCCTGCCTTTCCCCCAAGTGTTTCGGGGTCTATCTCACTTGATCTCATCTCCCTGCTCTGGTACACAGCCAGGTACTTTCTTCCCTTCCTCCCCCAATCTCTGTGATCCTAGCTGCTGGTGGGGGCTCAAGTTCAAGTCATGTTCTGACAGAAAAATAATGTCACTTTCTAGAGTCTGTGCCCTTATTATTTTTAATTCCTCATTCTAACTGATCAAAATGCTGGCTCTACACTGAAAGATGTGTGTAGCCTGAGGACTCCCTTGGTCATAGCTGTATGCACGTCTGATGTTTCTGCCCTGTGTCCCAAACCTATGGTTTTTGTTTTCCTTGACTCCTGCAGTAGTCTTTGTGCTCCATACTATCCATGGCTTTTATTATTCCAATTTTGCAGTTTAAAAAGTCTCACACTTGTAGACATTCCCAGTACTTGCTTTCAGCCACAGTTTTGAAGGCAAATGTTTTGGAAAGTCAGTGTCAAAACCCTGATAGGGCTGGAAGGAGCTGTTGGGTTGTACATTTCAAAAATGCAAGGGCAGGGGGAAGAAACTCTTCTTCAAAGAAGACCCCATGACCTTATTTCCTTCTTTCCCCCATCCCTCGCTTTCCTGCGCCGTGCCAGGGAAAGGAATTGACTCTTGGCAGTGATTTAGTTCAACATGTAAAGGAGTGTGCCCTATATCATGGAGGTTTTTTCATCTCTTTTTTTCCTGTTGTGCTTCCTTATACAAGCATACCTTGGGGCGACTTTTAAAGGTTACAGCTGGGACTGGTTTTAGTCAGTATTTTCATGAGTGATCTGGAAAAAGTGTTAGCACTCTCCATGCTCAAGGTTGCAGGTGACACTAAGATCTTTAGATTACCATTGCATTTGGCCACCTTAAGGAAATGCTGACAAATCTTATGAAACTGAGTAGAGAAAAGGTAGCAGAAGAGTAGCAACAGAGATCAATGTCAAGAAACATAGACAGGGAAAAACAATCTGAATTATGCCTACATGATTCTGAAGTCGCAGTAGGCAGTTAGAACCTGAAGAAAATCATGGAGTTGTCCTTAACAGTTCTATGAAATCGTTGATGCAGTGTGCATTTGCAGCCAAAAAAAAATAGGCCAGCAAAATGTTGGTCATCATTAGGAAAAGTGTGAGAAACAAGCGGGAGGGTATTGTTATCCTGCTGTATAAAGCCTTGGTGAGCCCACATCTTGCACAGGCTCGAACTGCAGGCAGCGCTTATCTCAACAGGGAGGTAGTGGGACCAGATAAGGGGCAGAGGAGGGTGACTAAAATGATCAAGGAGTGGAGAATGACTAAAATGATGGAGCAACAGCTTGAGAAGGAGAGACTGTAAAGGCTGGGGCTTTTTGATTTACGGAGGAGATAGCTCAGGGGAGATAACACAAGTTATAAAGTCAGGAAGACAGTAGATAGCTGAGTATGAGACTTTTGTTCTCTGCATCCTGCAATACAGGAAGGGAGAAGCTTGGTGAAACTAGTAGATCACTTTAAAGCAAATAGAAGAAAGTACTATGTTACATTGCGGGCAGTGAACTTCTGGCGTTGTCTGCTATGGAGACCTGTGGGGGCAGGAAGTATCAGCAGTTTCATACAGGGTTTTGATGAACTGGGGGACAACATATTGGGCCAGAGGACATTTCTTGGGGAAACCTGAATAGCTTTTGTCTCTGAGCCATTGCATTCATTTTACTTGGTTTGGGGAGATGCCATATGTGTGTGTAAAAAATAAATAAATAAATAAATTTTGAAAGTTGAATTTTGAGAAATGGAGAGGGAGGTAAATTGCCTCATAATATTTTATTTTGTCCATCCTTCAAGCCTCTGAGATAGATAATGAAGGCTAAACATATATATATACGTATAAAGAAAATGTGTGTGTGTGTATGTATATGTACACACATACTGCTACTTTGTGATAGATTTATTTTTGGGGAAAAAAGGTTAAAAGAATAGATGATAAGCTATTTAATGTGGTGAGATCTATCTCATACAGTAAACTACAGTATCTCATACCCTGTCTACACTGGTTAAAAGGCAAAATGGTTTGAACAGGTGTGCTTTAGGTAAATGCAGAAAGAAACTATAACCTCTATATTTAGAGTTTGTGTGGAAATTATTGATAAAGAAGTAAGTTTTAAAAATTTTACATCTGCTCACATCACAGTTTAACAGTATATCCACATATTATTTATCTTCAAAATGTCTGAAAATAAGCATCTACAACCACTTTGTCATTCCGCGGAGGAACGGACGGCATAATGGAAAAGTCTAGAATACTTGCCGGAAAGTATTTACTTTTGAAATGTGTAATTATTTCAAATATTATGAAATTACTAAGCCTGTTGGTAAAAAGGTAATGGAGAAGGTTATGATGGTTATAATAACGTGGCATTGGAAGCAAAACTGGTACTCTGATGTAATAGTTTGTTCTGATATTGCAAGTATGATTTTATTTCTTGCTTGTTCCACTAGCTGAACCTCAAACTTTGCAGTCAAAATGTCATAGTTGTAATTGCAGGTGGTATAACTCACCACCAGGTTCCCGTGTATAACCCTTGTCTCCCGAATAGGCTGCACATCAGGGTGTGATAGAGAATGCAAAAGAAACAAGCTCCTATTTCCTTAGTAGAACGTGCATCTTTGGTCTTCCAGGACAGAAATACAGACTTAAACACGGCAGGAAAAGCTCAAACTAGCATGTCAATGCAAAAGCCTAAGTAGAAATAATAATAATTAGCATTGAAATCCTAATTGTAGTAGCGACCATCTTGTACATTATTTTACTTAAAATGTAATTTGACCTTGTTTGATATGAATTCTATAAAATGATGGTAATGACAGAAACGCAGCAGGTCGTATGCATTCACGAATGGAACAAGCAAATGCAGTTTTGCTTTGATAACTTTATTAACCTCAACTTTGCATATAATTTTGAGGGGGAACAGAATCTGCTGTTAAATTGCAGAGTTTAATTTACATACAGGTTATTTTTCATATTTCCTTTCTAAAGTCAACTGCTTTTTACAAGAATCTTTTTATTACTATTATTTAGATGTGGTAAAATTGTGTGGAATAATCATATTTGGCTACACAGTTGCTAGTTATCGTAATAGTCCTTTGAAATCTGTTTCATGTAACTGGATTTCAAAATCCTTTTTTAGATACTTTTAATGTCTTATACAGATAAACTGAAAGCTGCCTAAAATCCACAGGTCCCTGCTTTATGTAGATTTACGTTAATCAAGCTTTGTTTTAAAATGACGGCTTTCTAAAGTGATTTGGTAGACTGAAAATAAAACAGTTATAAAACAATATTTTCTGTATTCTTTTTTTAAGTAGGTTATGGTTATAGAAGGTCATGCAAGTTTTTTTTTTTGTGTGTTTTTTTTTAAATATAAATTGATTAGACCTCATACTTCCCAGAAAAGAAGCTTTCTGGGATGCAGAACTTGTTTGGTTTTTTTTTTAATCCTTTGTGAAGATCTTCATATTCCCACAACAAGCTGGACCTAATGTGATTCCTCTCCCAGGAGTGGTGGCAGCTGAGATCTAGCTTGAGATAGGTCTGTGCTCCGAAAGTTGCTGCTACATTTGCATGTATGAGAGGTTTGCTGTCACTTGACTCTGGAAGTCAAGTGTTCTATAGAAGTGCCTGAAAATTGACAGCTAAACCACAGCATTGAAATGCTGTGACCACTTAAAGTGCTGTAAAGTGTTTGTGTATAAATACAGGTACAGTGCCAGGATTTGTGGCATGTTTGGAGATCCTGACTTGACTGCACAAGATGACGAGCATGCTTGTAGGAATCAAAGTGGTTATGATTTCTGAATAGTTTACCTGCTACTTGAAGTTCTATTAAATTTAGTGGGAACAGGGAATGCACAGAACCATTAAAATTAATTTTCTACTTTGGTGATATGGTTACAGTAAGGCTACACTTGCTGTAGCAGCAACAGAATGGCAGTGAAGTACACCTTGTGGGGGTAAATGGTGGGCTCTTTGTGCAAGTTAAATGCAGAAGGGGAGTACCTGTCTAGGTGAGCTAGAATACATCTTGTTCTGCCTAGGTATTAATGATGAGCTGGTTGATAGCTTATGGATGAGGATTAGTGGGCAGACCAACATGGGTGGTAATGTCAATATCTTCTACAGACCGCCTGATCAAGGAGTCCAGGCAACTGGAAGACACCTCACATACTCAGGTTCCTGGTGCTCTTGGGGTACTTTAAGCACTCCAGTATTTGCTGGAGAGGTTCCACAGCAGCAGAGCAAAAGAAAACCAGGATGTTTTTGGAGTGTATTGATGATAACTTCCTGATACAGGTGACTGAGGAACCAATGAGGGGAGATCTTTGCTGGGCATGGTGCTTGCAAACAAGGAAGAACTCGTTGAGGATGGGAAAGTTGAGGGGAGCTTTGGCTACAGCAGCCATGAGATGGAGTTCAGGACCCTGCGAGTTAGGAGCAAGACATTAAGCAGAATCACAGCCCTAGACTTCAGGAGAGCAGAGTTTTACCAGTTCAGAGATCTGATTGGGAGAATCCCGTGGGGTACAGCCCTAGAGAGAAAGAGGGTCCAGGAGAGCTGATCAGTTTCCGCCCCCTGAACAGGATGCACCCACGAGGCAGCTGGCTGATGTCTTTGGAGAATAACTCTTGATTATCTTTGAAAGGTCATGGCACTCAGGAGAGGTTCCTGAGGACTGAAAGAAAGTAAATGTCACTGCTGTCTTCAAGAAGCAGGATTCAGGAAACTACACGACTGGTCAGCCTCACCTCAATCCCTGGGGAGGTAATGGAGCAAATAATCCTGGAAATCATTTCAAAACATGTAAGGAACAAGAAGATGTTTGGGAGTAGTCAGCATGCATTTAAGAAGGGGAAGTCATGACTGACCAACCAGATAGCTTTCTGTGATAAGATGACTGGATCAGTTAATGAGGGGAGAGCAGTGTTTACCTTGATTCTAGTAAGGCTTTTGCTACTGTCTCTTACAGCATCCTTGTAGACAAAGTGAAGAAGGACAGGCTAGATAAGTGGGCGGTGAGGTGATGGGACAGAGTGAACCCTCCGCAAGTTTGTGACCATACAAAACTGGGCGGAGTGGTTGATACACCTGAGGGTTCTTCTGTTCAGAGGGACCTTGACAGACTGGAGAAATGAGCCAACAGAAATCTCATGAAGTTCAAGAAAGGGAAATGCCAAGTCCTGCCCCTGGGGAGGAATAACCCTATGTAACAGTACATGCTGGGGGCTGACAAGCTGGAAAGCAGCTTTGCAGAAAAGAACCTGGAAGTCCTGGTGGGCAACAAGTTGAACTAGCAATGTGCCCTTGCAGCTAACAGCATTCTGGGCTGCATTAGGAGGAGGGTTGCCAACAAGTGCTCAAGAAAGGCAGTTGTTCACCTCTCTTTTGCACTGGTGAGACCACATCCGGAGTGCTCTGTCCAGTTCTGGGCTTCCCAGTACAAGAGAGATGTGGACATACCGGAGTGAGTGTAGCTGAGGGCTGTAAAGATAATTAAGGCACTGGAGGGACACACAAGGAGGGGCGGAGAGAGGTGGGATTGTTTAGCCTAGAGAAGAGAAGGTTGTGGGAGAGGTCTTACCAGTGTGCATAGATACTTGATGGGGGGGGGGGAGGGGGAGAAGTAAAGAAGTCAGAGCCAAACCCTTCTCAGTAGTGCCAAGTCACAGAGAGGAAATGGGCACAAACTCAAACACAGGAAATTCCATCTGAGCATAAGAAAAGAAAAAAGTTCACTCTGGAACACTGGAAAGGGAGCCTCCTTCACAGAATCACAGAATGCTTGAGTTTGGAAGGCACCTCTGGAGATCATCTAGTCCAACCCCCCTGCTCAAGCAGGGTCCTCTGGAGCACACTGCACAGGATCACATCCAGGAGGGTTTTGAATATCTCCAGCGAAGGAGACTCCACAACTTCTCGGGGCAACCTGGGCCAGTGCTCTGTCACCCTCACAGCAAAGAAGTTTTTCCCTCAGGTTCAGACAGAACTTCCTGTGTTTCCATTGGTGCCTGTTGCCTCTTGTCCTGTCACTGGGCACCACGGAGAAGAGTCTGGCCTCATCCTCTCGACACCCTCCCTTCAGATACTTGTACATGTTGATGAGATCCCCTCTCAGTCTTCTCTTCTCCAGGCTAAGCAGGCCCAGCTCTCTCAACCTTTTTTCATAAAAGAGGTGCTCCAGTCCCCTCATCATCTTTGTAGCCCTCCACTGGACTCTGTGGCCTGTCAGCCTCACCTCCATCCCTGGAAAGGTGATGGAACAGCTCCTCTTGAAGGTCATCACTAAGCATCTGGAGGACAAGAAGGTGATCAGGAGTAGTCAGCATGGCTTCACCAAAGGGAAATCATGCTTGACCAATCTGATAGCCTTCTATGACGGAATGACTGGCTGGGTAGATGAGGGCAGAGCAGTGGATGTTGTCTTTCTGGACTTCAGCAAGGCTTTGGACACTGTCTCCCATCACATCCTCCTAGGTAAGCTCAGGAAGTGTGGGCTAGACGAGTGGACAGTGAGGTGGATTGAGAACTGGCTGGATGGCCGAGCTCAGAGGGTTGTGGTGAATGGCGCAGAGTCAAGTTGGAGGCCTGTGGCTAGTGGTGTCCCCCAGGGCTCAGTCCTGGGTCCAGTCTTGTTCAATATATTCCTCAATGACCTGGAGGAAGGGACAGAGTGCACCCTCAGCAAGTTTGCTGATGATACTAAACTGGGGGGAGAGGCTAACATACCAGAAGACTGTGCTGCCATTCAGAGGGACCTGGACAGGCTGGAGAGGTGGGCGGAGAGGAACCTCATGAAGTTCAACAAAGGCAAGTGCAAGGTCCTGCACCTAGGCAGGAATAATCCCATGCACCAGTACAGGCTGGGGACTGACCTGTTGGAAAGTAGCTCTGCCGAGAAGGACCTGGGAGTGCTGGTGGACAACAAGTTAAACATGAGCCAGCAGTGTGCCCTGGTGGCCAAGAAGGCCAATGGGATCCTAGGGTGCATTAGGCAGAGTGTTGCCAGCAGGTCGAGGGAGGTGATCCTGCCCCTCTATTCAGCCCTGGTGAGGCCTCACCTGGAGTACTGTGTCCAGTTCTGGGCTCCCCAGTACAAGAGAGACATGGCACTCCTGGGGAGAGTCCAGCGGAGGGCTACCAAGATGATTAGAGGGCTGGAGCATCTCTCCTATGAAGAAAGACTGCAAGAGCTGGGCCTGTTCAGCCTGGAGAAGAGAAGATTGAGAGGGGATCTCATCAACGTGTACAAGTATCTGAAGGGGGAGTGTCAAGAGGATGAGGCCAGCGTCTTCTCCGTGGTGCCCAGCGACAGGACAAGAGGCAATGGGCAGAAACTGAACCACAGGCAGTTCCATCTGAACCTGAGAAAAAACTTCTTCACTGTGAGGGTGACAGAGCATTGGAACAGGTTGCCCAGAGAGGTGGTGGAGTCTCCTTCGCTGGAGATATTCAAAAGCCGTCTGGACGTGATCCTGGGCAATATGCTCTAGGTGACCCTGCTTGAGCAGGGAGGTTGGACTAGATGATCTCCAGAGGTCCCTTCCAACCTAAACGATTCTGTGATTCTGTGATTCTGTGAATGTAAAAGCATTCAAAATGCAAGAAATCCACTGCTAAATGCTTTCCTGGGCTGCTTTCCTGTTGTGTTCAACTGAAAAAAAGTGTTGTAAAGGTTCATCACTCCATAAAGAGTTCCAGCGAAGAAATGTTGACTCAGTTACTTTTTGAATATGTAGCAGCCAGAATCTAGTCAGGAAGTGGGAACTCACCACTGAAGAGCGATGGCCTTCAAACTTCATTGTTCAGTGATTTTTCATGCTTGGTGACCACTGGTAGGCTCCGTACTCGCTACTGAGGTGGCTTAATGCCACTCTCTCTGATGCTATTATAGGAAGAAGGCTTGCTTGTTGCTGAATATTTAATATCTTTTACGTTCTCTATGTCGAGTTTAAATCTTTGGCTTTTATCTTACGTTGTTGTGCTTGTGCTGCCGTGTTAGGACTGTAGCACTGTGTGCATACTGGTTGCAGTGCTTTACTTAAAGTATTGATTTGGTTGTTTCAACTCACAGTGCTAATAAATCCATGGCCTTGGCAGCAATTCCAATTGTCAGTGTAAAGAGAAGGTGTTTTGGAAGATAGTATTTTGGAGAGCGTTTCCTAGAAGGTGATACAGGTGAGTCGCTACCTTGGCATATCCGAGAGTGCCAGCGTTTAAATATGGGTAAATGAAGTTGTGCACTCAGATTAAAATGAGCACATGTAGGAGCACAGATGGCCGGCACAACACTGTGGAAAAGCACGTAGAAAAACAATGATCCACTGGATTTAGACAGATAAAACTTCCTAGCTTGCTGTGTACAGACACTCAGGGGGTTGTGTCATATGAGTGCAACTTTTTAACCATGAGCTACTAGACCATGATCAATTTGTTTGAGTGTCAATATTGTCTGTTGGGGAGACAGTCTAGTGTGTGCTTATCTTTGTAGGGTTCCTTAAGACTTCATAGGCTGGTCAAGTAGTTGCTATATGTTGTCTGAATGTATATTTCGATTTTTTAATGCCTGTTGCTTGTCGGTTTTTAATACAATGTAACCTTTCTAGGACAGGAATTAACAAACTGTCATGTTCTGATCAGGTTGTTACAAAAGATGTCTAATGAAGTTCAATTAAGTTGAAAATCAGATTAGTAGCAACCTTGTTCAGGTGCTCAAGCCTCTGAATAAAGGTGTACTGTTTGCTGCAAATGAGAAGTGTGATCTTCTCTACAAAAGGACACGGGAATATACAGTATCACTTAAAATGCACTGAAGTGTACTCTAACCTTGTTGCACTCATTCTTTGAGAGACTGCATGATAGCTTTAAAACCGTATTTTACCTGCTTACTGTTTGATCTTTTTTTTCTCATGGTAAATAGAATAGCTTCAGACCTCTCCAGGCTTCATAATTGACAGCAAGTGAAGTTCCTGTTTAATAGATTGTTTAGAGCTTAATTTCTCCTCTGTTCTTAAGGGAATTGGTGTCTCTGAGAAAATAATTGCATGCTTGATGAGGACAGAAACTTTATTGCAGTGATCCAACAACCTGAATACAATTGTGACCACTATACAAGCAACTGCAAGCAAATGGCCCATTCAGAAACCTTACGTAACTGTGTCAGGTTTGAGTTTCCAGCAGATTTGAGTTTGCCTTTTTGATTATCATCTGATGTGAGAGGAAGCTTAGAATTTCAGGTTCACAATAAACCTATTCAGTGCAACTCTTTTATTAGTTTGAACAGTATCTGCAAAGTTCTCTTCATCTTTGGCTTTACTAAAAGAAACTATTTAAACTTAACCAACAAGCAGGGATCCAGGAATTATGAGCAGAGTATCATTTTGTTTTGATAAGGAGCTCTATTACTTTGGGCTCTATCTGGAGCTCTTAAATGACCCTGTTTATCACTTCTACATCATGGAACTTTTAGTACAGTTCCATGCAACCTGTTTATTTTTTAAGAAGAGTTCAAATTACTTTTAACTCGTTTATATCCAGTCTGATGGAAATTCTAGCCCTGGGCATTCCTGCTACAGAGTCTATCTGAAGTTACACGTATTAAACGAATAACTTCATATTATATTAAATGTATAACCTTTTCCCCACCTTCATTCACTGAATAGGAAGGACAGAATAAAATGCTGATAGGTGGGAAAAGGTTAGGGTTGGAAAAGCATGGAGAGGTATTTTCTCTATGTTTTAGGAGGAAAGCTGAGATTTTGCAAGTATGGGATCCTGTTTGAATTGTGCCTGGTTCAAGAACAAGAACACAGATAGCAAGTAATTGTTCTAAAAAACAGATAGGGGAATGAAGGTAAGTTGTTTTTTGAAGGGAAAATTCCTGTTCCCATTTTCTCCTGGTGAGGCTGAAGTCTGTCCTGCTGATTGTGGGATCTGCTGGACTTATTCTCCCGTATTCTTGTTGCTCCCACACTGGTGGACTTCCGTGTGCTTTCTTTCAGATAGCTCTTGGGGATAATTCTAAAATTGCAGTGACGGTGGCTGTCTGCTCATACTTGTTAAGCTTCATACCATACTTCAGAACTGAACGTGCTCAATAGCTTTGAGGAAAGTTTTGATAGCGTGCATTCTGACTCAGAGATCTTTTTCAGAGTTGAAATCAGTGGGGATACTTAAGCTTTTTAAGTCTGCAGCTCCCCGACAGATATTTCAGAGCAGGTTCCAGAACTGTAAGTTGGTATTTGATGCCTTAGTTCTGGAGATGGTAATCTTGTCTTTTGAGGTATGATGTAATACCTACCTCTTCATTTCCATCCTGACTGAAAGAAAACCTCTTCTAATTTGAGGTTCTCTATAAAATGGAGAATAGGTCTTACTCCTCTGTACTACATTATCTTTCTGTGCGTGAATAGAAGTCTGCTTATACAAAGCAGAATCATCTGCTTTGTGTTAAATCTCCTGTGGTGTGTGGTGATCCATCTCCTGCTCTGGAGAAACTCTTGTACTTTCCTTTTCTTTATATGTGGGAGGGTATTTTTGTGTGTTATGGCTCACTGGTATATCTAAGCTGATTTATCTAGGTATTTAAAATAGATGATTTATGTGATTCCCAAGGTATTGAAGTACGATCAGTGAAGTTTGAAATGTATGGATGAATGCTATTAAGCTAGAAGACTTCTAATAGTGTTTTTTGTTTTTATTCCAGGAATGCACTCCGGAGAACCTAGATCTGAAAAAGAAGATTTTTGGTCAGTTAGATCTTATTATTGATGACAATGTTATCCTGAGCAGCTCAACCTCTTGTCTCTTACCTACCAAGTTGTTCACTGGCCTTAAACATGTCAAGCAGTGTATTGTGTCACATCCTGTGAGTACGTTGGCACGTTTTATTTCTATGTTACTAGTACAGCCATTTAATTATTCTGCCTCCCAAGCTCTTTCTTGCAGACTGAGAGATACTGAAGGATATTTGAAGTGCTTATATGCCACTGTGTAGTGTGTGGGGCCTGACTTTTCAGAAATGCTTTAATTTGGTTGTTCTATGAGCAACAGCGTAAACTAAATTGAGAGGATGTGTGCACCTTTTGTACCATTGACTCAAAATACTTTCCATGTAAGTCATTGTGCTTATACAGCTGTGTGTTACTCAAACTAATGTCTCTCAAAATAGAAGAATTCTGTATTTTGGAGTCAAACCTATAAAATTCCCTACATTCCCATTGTAACATCCATTAGTTTTTTCCAGTGTCCTTTTCCAGCTGCCGCTGGGTATCAGCGAGGACCCAAACAGGAAGTTGCTTGTGCATTTCAGCACATGCAATAGATAGTTGAAGGAGATAAAAGACAGAAGGTTTTCGCTCTGGTTTCATCAGACTTTGGATGCAGAAGCTATATACCTGAAGAGGAAAAGCAGGTGGATGAAACAGAATAAATTGTATTTGAAGCTAAATGTTCATGCTTTTTGACTGGCTGGGACAAGGCAGAGATGCATAGGTGGCAAGACTAGAGGTGGCAGCAGAACCCTCAAAAGGCTGAAGGGCACTCGTCTGTGACTCTGTAGAGACTGGTGTGGAGCTGCCAGGCAGCTTTATCACATCTTTGCTCAGCATGGAAGAGCATTTTGTCTTCACCACTGCCTTTCCGCTTCTGATTTCCACTACTGAATAGCTAATGAGTTTGCTAACCTAATGTCAGTCCAATATTTGACAGACCAGTTAGGAGGGTTGTTGTCATGAAAACCTGCAGTAACTGGAGACAGGTGCTGTTCTGCTGTCTGCAACTTGGTAAATGAATTTCATCTCGCTAGGACATCCTTTGGAGGTTGTGACTGGGAGGTAATTTCCCAGGCAACACAGAAGGACTTTCTTAAGAAAGATAGTATGCAGTCTAGAAAGGTAAACAGCAGGGCTGGGATGACTTGCCCCCTACTCATCTAGGAGTGTGAAGAAAATGCCAATTCCCTGGGCGTTCTCAAGAGTGGCAGTACAAATATCAAAATACAGCACTACTTTAGTGTTATGTCTCTCCATCTACCTAAAGCCTAATGCTGCACTATCAAAGGCTTTGGTCAGTCCCTTTCCTACTCTTATCTTGTGCTTTGGAGTGATTGAGAAGCGAAAGGAACAAAAGCATTGGTTTCTTTCCATATAATTTAGTTTTCATCCCCTTTTAATTCCAAAAAAGAAGCCAAGTTAGGCTTCAAAGCATGTATCTGTGCCTAGGCTTAGGCCTTCTTATGTCTAAAATTTGGTAGTCCCTTATCACTTATTTCTAGGGTCATCACTTTCTGTAGCGCGAGAAGAGATAATGACCCCGCTTCTGTGTTTCTGTGTTAAGTAGCTATGACCATAACTAAGATTTCTTACCAGATCATGGATCTCTTCATATTCTTACTGATTTATCAGTCTTTCATTTTATGTTACTCTTTCTTACTGTTTTCCCAAGTCAGTCGTACTGGTTGACCTGTTTAGTTTGAGCTGCAGTCTTTGTAAGAGCCACTTATGAAAGCATTTTTGATAAGATCTGGGAAGGTAGGTAATCCCTCCATAAACTTTCTGCGTTGCTGTTGTGAAAGTATATATTCCATGAGATGAAGTGACTTTTTTTCCAAAGTAAATGCTTCAGGTTGCCCTAAAATGCCTAATTATTCTGAAATGCCTTTGCAGTCTGATTGAGGCTATTTTCTTAGAAATCTTGGCTTTGCTTACTGAGAGGTGAGTGTACTAGTGAACCTGTGAGCCGGTGTACACTTCTAGAGACCTTTCCGTATCTGCTGTGTCAGGAAACATGCTTGCTTTGCAATAGCTGTGCTCTTTGGTGTGTTTGTGTGTGTGTGTGTGTGTGTGTGTGTGTGTGTGTGTGTGTGTGTTGTTTTTTTAACTGTGACCTTGCTAACATTTTGAACAAGACGGCTAGGATGTGGGGAGGGATGGCTGGAAGAAGTAAGCAGCTCAGGAAGAAGGTCTGAAAACAACAAGCGTGAAATTTGAGATATCAGAAAAATTGAAGGCTAAAGTTTTAAAGCCTCTGGCACAGATGGGTCTGCTGAAGAGAAATGGAATCAAAGGCCCAGCAGGCAGAAGCAGCTCATCACTTGACTTAACATAGCAATACGCTCAATAATTGGAAAAAGTAAAGGAAATTCGGTAGTGCAGCTGTATGATAGAAATGCACATGGTACTTACAGGCACAGCTGTTCTCTGCAAGCAGTTTCAGGCAGTGTGTGGGTAGAGCTCTTCTGCATAGCAACTTTTTTCTCACGTACTGTATAAACCTGCTAGGTCAGCTAGAAAATGGAACTAGAGGAGACTGTGTGCCAATGAGCGAAGTCCCTTGCTGTGCAGGAAGCCACATAATAACATTACCTTAAAAATATATGAGGTTCTATCTGTTAGGTTTTTTTTAACTCCACTACACCTATTGGAAGTTGTTTCTCTCTTCTAGTTTTGATTTCAGTTATATTATTGGTCTACTAAAATTCATTTGATATTTGCTGATAGCTTATTGTTTGTGTTTGCTTTGGTATATCCTTTCTTGGCTTTCATTTTGTTAGGCTAAGTAAGGTGAACTCTTCTACTCCCTTAAGAAAGGCTTTGCATTTCCCTTCTCATTTTTAGAAACCCTTCCACCTGCATTTTTACTGCTTTTAATTTTTACCAGCATCCATTATCTCACTACCAAGAAACTGTCTTCCTAAGTCTCCTCAGCTTGCCCATTAGCACACCCGTGTACTCTTTGTGCCAAGTGCATGAAATAAAATATTTCAATAAGATCACTGTCAAGAGTAATCTTGGAAGGAATTCATAATAGCCTCCGTCTCTCTCAACAGTTCACTTGTTTTCTTCCTGATTAGGACCTGTGATATACTTGCAGGTTAGAAAAGCCTTCAGAGAAGGCACCTTCTTTGGTGCTTGCAGTGTTTGGGGTCTTGCTGAATTGCCTGGCATGGTTTTGTGACTAATTGTCCATCACACTGTTCTCAGCTTTGCTGGTGGCACTGCCAAGGGGTTTCGGGTGAGAAAGGTTGTGCTGGAACACAAGGCACTTGAAAGGCAATGAAGTAAATGTGTCACGTCAGTAGTTACAGCAGACATAACCTTATGGCAGACTTGCATTTGTCAGTTCCTGCAGTAAAGGGGACCTTTAAATACTGAAAGGAAAGAACAGACAGAGAGGAAAGATTGCTCACGCACTGCTGTGACTAAGTCCTGTATTTGCATTTACATGAGCACGGTTAAAGAAAAACAGTTGACTATAATGGAGCATGGTGAAAGAATCAGTACTTAATTACCATCCTTCGTATTAATGTTATTTCTGATAGTCAGTTATGACATGTCAGGTCTGTCTGCTGGCTGGCAATGAGTGCGAGAGCGGCATTTAAGACCTTAAGAGTATGGCGTAAGGACTATTACTTTTGGAAGGAGCGTGCGTTATGTACTGCCCGGAACTCTAGAGACCTAAAGAACTTATAGCTGTTTCTAAGATGGTCTTTAGAATTCAAGAAGTTTAGTTAGCTGTGTATTACTTCAAAAATATATTACACAAAGGTCTTGGTTTGATAACAAATGATGTTGGGGAAGAGTAAGGAGAGGTAATTTTTTTTTTTTCAGTGGGTACAATGTTTGAAGGTAACTTGTTCTGTAACTTTTTTGGAAGTATGTTTTATGTGATATCTGTTAATAGGATTAGCATATATTAGGCTTGGGCTAGTAGCAGCTTATCTCTGAAGTGCTGCAGCTTACAGGTGGTGTGCAGCAATAATTTTGTTATAAATTTCATGAATGTCTAAAAGAAAACACTTTACTTTGCTCAGAAAGAGGTGTGATGGCCATGTGTTTTACAACAAAAAACAGCTTGAATATTGGCAAAACATCAGATATTCAGTATAAAGTCTTCTAGTACTGTTGGGCTGCACTGATCCTTAAAGCAGCTCAGTGAATTTTGCTAGAGTTAAACAGAATTAGATTTAATCATCCAAGACTGACTGTCTTTTTATTTGAATTAATACTTCAGCTCTTATTGCACTGGTGAATGCTTTCTGGGCCTAGAGATCAGGCTTGCTGTGTTCACTAGAACATACCTGCACTACTAAAAAATTACAAAGATACTTTATATTAAGAGGGTCTATTTATCTGTTGATAATTAAATCTGTTGATAATCAAAAGCAAGGCTTTTAACACTGTCTCCCATCACATCCTTGTAGGTAAACTCAGGAAGCGAGGGTTGGATGAGTGGACAGTGAGGTGGATTGAGAACTAGCTGTATGGCAGAGCTCAGAGGGTTGTGGTGAATGGCGCAGAGTCAAGTTGGAGGCCTGTAGCTAGCGGTGTCCCCCAGGGGTCAGTCCTGGGTCCAGTCTTGTTCAATGTATTCATCAGTGACCTGGAGGAAGGCACAGAGTGCACCCTCAGCAAGTTGGCTGATGATACTAAACTGGGAGGAGAGGCTAACACAGCAGAAGACTGTGCTGCCATTCAGAGGGAGCTGGACAGGCTGGAGAGTTGGGCAGAGAGCAACCTCCTGAAGTTCAACAAAGGCAAGGGCAGGGTCCTGCACCCAGGGAGGAATAACCCCATGCAGCAGGACAGGCTGGGGGTTGACCTGCTGGCAAGCAGCTCTGCAGAGAAGGACCTGGGAGTGCTGGTGGACAACAAGTTGACCATGAATGAGCCAGCAATGTGCCCTTGTGGCCAAGAAGGCCAATGGTCTCCTGGGCTGCATGAGGCAGAGTGTTGTCAGCAGGTGGAGGGAGGGGATCCCGCCCCTCTACTCAGCCCTGGGGAGGCCTCACCTGGAGTGCTGGGTCCAATTCTGGGCTCCCCGGTACAAGAGAGACAGGGCACTACTGCAGAGAGTCCAGTGGAGGGCTACAAAGATGAGGGGGACTGGAGCATCTCTCCTCTGAAGAAAGGTTGAGAGAGCTGGGCCTGTTTAGCCTGGAGAAGAGAAGACTGAGAGGGGATCTCATCAACGTGTACAAGTATCTGAAGGGAGGGTGTCGAGAGGATGAGGCCAGACTCTTCTCCGTGGTGCCCAGTGACAGGACAAGAGGCAACAGGCACCAATGGAAACACAGGAAGTTCTGTCTGAACCTGAGGAAAAAAACTTCTTTGCTGTGAAGGTGACAGAGCACTGGGCCCAGGTTGCCCCGAGAGGTTGTGGAGTCTCCTTCGCTGGAGATCTTCAAAAGCCATGTGGACACCATCCTGTGCGGTGTGCTCTAGAGGACCCTGCTTGAGCAGGGGGGTTGGACTAGATGATCTCCAGAGGTCCCTTCCAACCTAAACCATTCTGTGATTCTGTAATTAACATTCTTCTTTTGTGTTTCTTCTTGAGGTAAATCCACCTTATTTTGTGCCGTTGGTTGAAATTGTTCCGCATCCAGAAACAGATCCTTCAACTACAGAGAGAACATATGCTCTGATGAAGAAGATTGGTCAATCTCCTGTTAAATTAAACAAAGAGGTTGAGGGGTTTGTTCTGAATCGGCTCCAGTATGCAGTGATAAGTGAAGCTTGGAGACTTGTGGGTGTATGTATAATTTTTTTTTTCCATTTTTATGCACACATTGCCAGTTTTATAAATGTGACAAACAAGACTGTATATTTAAATTTCCTATCAAATTGTGTCTTCTTTGTTAAACAGTCCCTTTTGTACAAGAAAATAAAAACAAATATGTAAATTAAAAACAGTAGCAAGTTTGGACAGTAAAACAGTAGCAAGTTTGGACAGTAATAAACAGCAAAATTATGAAAAGGAAAGTGATATGATGATAACACTGCCCTTTATCCTGCTTTCTTTTCAGAATACAATAATTTTCAGGACAACCAAAATTAAAATATTAACAGCACAGAAATCAAAATACTAATTTTTTTTCAGGTTATCTCTTCATTTCGTGTTACTTTCTGAATGTTGCTGGCCTACTTTTCAGAGCTTATGAAAATAATATTTTAAATGCATTCCTCTTTTGCCTTTTAGGAGTTCTTCGGTTCAAAAGCTATTTGATACTTGTAGGTAATGACAGATTTCTCCTCCTCTTGCCCATTCAGACGTCTAGCTTGGAATCATCTGTTTGTGCCACTTCAGCTTTTCCCACAGCTACGTGTTCTGTGCTACAAAGTCTGATCTTTCATCAAGAAGAGCTGAATTATGAGTCTACTGCTATTGAGATTGTATTGTTGAGATTAACTGGAGTTTGAAGAGAGCTTTTTTTTTTTGTCATGCAGAATGTTTTGATTTTTCAGGCTGTTTAAAACAAACGTTTGCGCACAAAAATAGGTAAAGACTTTAAAACTAAAGTAATAGCATATCATAAACAAAGCAGCTATTCTTCCAAAGCAGTACCTAAACATAGTTGCTGGCCTCATTTTGTGTACCTTCAGTTAATTGTCATTAGCAACTCTATGCAACAATATAAAGTAGATAAGAATACATAAAGCCGTATTGTTAGGAAGTCATGTTAAGAACAAAGATTTTTAGAAAAAGATGGAATGAATAATAGTGAATTATGAAAGTGAGATGAAATTTATTCAGGAAACCCAAAACTCAAATTTGAAGTTGATGAAATACATATTTAAGCCTCTTTTAACACACCAATTAGCAAAATACTGCAGGAGTGGAAGCTAGCACTTACAGCTGAGTTCTTTTAAAAGAGTTCAAAGATTAATTGAGAAACTGTGGACCAGTAAATCTGATAATGTATAGGTATATTAGTATGAGATTCTGGGTCAGAGAGAGTATTGGGGAAGTAGTGCCTTAAGCATCTAGTAGGATTCTTTTATGTCTCTGAGAGACATAAAATAAATTGTGGAACTCTCTGCCATAGAAACCTTGGATGTTAAAAATGTGAATGGGTTCAAAGGATAATTAGGCAAAATCATGGAAATGAATTCCATCAAGATCTGGATGTGGAAGCAACCTCCGTCTCTCAAAGCCTCTGACTACTGACTGCTGAGAGCTGAGAGGATACATATCATTGAAAGTATCAGTCTGTATTTGCTGTTTGTTATGGAAAGATTATAAGAGTCTTTTATGTACTACTCTCAGAAAGAAGGTATTGACTTTTGTGTGAGCCTGTGCCATTATTATGAACCTTGATGGACACTTTTTGTTTGTGGGGGTGTGCTTGAAGCACTGACAGACATGCAAGTTGCTTTCCTTGTGCTTCATCTGAATTTTGAGTTATTTTTCCTCCGTGTTCTGTTTTTGTATAATTTTCCTGCAGCGATACGTGAAGCTTAGAGACTTGTGGGTGTACACGTAATTTTTTTCCATTTTTATGCACACATTGCCGATTTCATAAATGTGACAAACAAGACACATTTAAACTCTAACAACTTTGATGGCCTTATTTCCATTCCAAAAGTCTAGACAAATACCAATATATCAAAGGTATAGTTTCAGCTGTGCTACTTTGAGCTAAATGCTGTCTTTGATAGAGGGAGAATCATTGTAGATAGCAGAAAGGTGCAGGCCTGAGGCAGTTTCTATCTTTCCACTATTGTGCTGCCAACTTATTTTAATGCAAAATTGTTGGTCTTTTCCACTGTCAAAGTAGGAAAAATGTTTCTTAGTTCTGATTTTTCAGTCACTTTTCAATCCTTATGGTTAAGGGGTAAAATATTGAAAATATCAGCCTCACCAACTCACAGTCTTTGAAAAGCTCCTAAAATTCAAATTTTACTCAATGTTAATCTAAATGTGTTTTTCTTCCCTTGTTGTAGTAGGCTGCATTGATTCTTTCTGGTAATGAAGCTTTCCTTACCCTAAGAAGCTCTGGGGTGGAAGCTAAACTAAGAATATTTGCAGTAGTGACATAGCAATACAACATTCTTGTCCAAAATGACCCTATTACTAATCCTTCTGTGGTTAGATATGTAAATTGCTTGTGTTAGATTTGGCAATCTTAAGTCATCTTGGATGCAGAACACAGGCATTCTTACGAAATTGCCTGTGAATGCTTTGGTACTTTAATGCTAATGATTGTATATTACTTTTAACTATTGTAAAAGAACAATGGAACAGAACCATAAGACATAATTTCAAGCTCACTTATTTTATTACTGATTGTAAAGGTCTGAACAGGTATCTTTATATGTGCACAATTGTTTATTATTACCTGATCAGTATTCCTATTTCTGCTCTAAGTTTTCTTTGAAATTTTTTTAATATGGTGAGTGCTTGGAAAAATCTGCATTGTTAATAGAGGACTACTGTATCTGCACTGCACTGTATCGGTTCTTTGGCATGTAACAAAAACAGATATTTTGAATATGAGGGCCGTATGTGAACCAAGAAAGAAAATAGTGACAGTCTTGATAAGTATTGTGAAGTCACTTGAAATAATCTGAAATCAGCCCCTGTATGCAAACAGCTATCTATTTGTGAGGACCTTGAGAGATCAGCTTGAAAGTTCTCAGCAGAGTCCTCACATCAAAAATAGTTAGAGTAATAGCAAGGGAGTGGTTTTGCACATGCACATACATGCAGGTACAGCTGTGTTAATAATGCTTGTTTGGAAAACTTTATCAAGAATAGACTGAACAGCTTGCAGACTGTGTTTTAGTTCTCAAATGTAGCTTGGCAACTGATGACTTCCTAGTCCCTCTGTTTTCTTTAGTAGTGCTGTGTTGGGATGTATAATGGTGAGGCATGCGACATGGGTCATATGATGGGAACAGGCCATACAAAGCTATGATTATGTCTTCTGGTGGGCGCCGTATGAATGTGGGGCTCTGTAAGCAGTGCAGTACCAAAGCCTCTATCCCTTGCTGTGAATTCATGTGCTTAAGTATAACTGGTTGGTGGTTCGTGCATTGGGGTCACCAGCTTCTGCCGTATGGGACTAAGAGTAGGAGAGGCTGCAACACAGCCAGAAGTCTGAGGTAAGGCCCTGCCCACAGGTCTGGGTCAGGTTCAGCCTCTAAATGGTGTTCAAGCTGCATGTAAGCATAGATGCTGGAGCAGAGAGAGCAGTGTTACTCAGGGCAGGGTGACGAGAAGTAGCAATGAGCATCAGAGTGCTGAGGTCTCCAGGAGCATACACAAGCAGATTGGGATTTTGAAGCTGGGTGCAAAGAGAGTGCTGTGAATGTGGGACTGGGCCAGGCTTGGGAATGGGAAGCATAGAGTTAAGGTGGTGAAAAATTAGAAAGCATGGGGGTTGTAGGAAATCAGAATAAAGACTGATTTGGTAACATACAGTTAATACAAGTGCATGCTCAGAATTTTGTCTGTATGGATATTTTGGAATGTGGTTTAAAGATGCACACGTTTGACTATAGCAAAAGCTATAGATTCATTAATGGGTCTAAAAGAATGAATTCAAGAAAGTGCTCTCCTTGGAGGCAAACATGCTACAATGTTGGATCCAAATTAGTCTTTCATGTGACAAGATATCTTTTTGAACATTGTTTTGGCTTACAAGTCACAATAGCGCTCTCTGGCAGTGCAGGTATTTATGGCAGGAAATTTTTGCATCACTTATCTCTGGCTCCCCATGCTCCATATTTGTTCCATGAAAATATAGCTACTAGGAACACTCCAGTTGTTTCTTCGTCTGTGTATCTCTTTAAGGTCATGTATCTAAGAACTTGCTATATGAAGTTAACGCTGAAGCATCTAGCATGTATGAAGATGAAGTTCTTGTAGGTTTTTTTATTTATGTTTTTAATTCTTCTGTCTCTGTTAAAGTGTAGTAAAGTATGATGAGACTTATTGTGAGATACCGAGGCTGAAGATCCTTATTCCTCTGATCTTCCTAGTCTTCACAGCCCTAAAGTTTGGTATTATAAGATTGGAACTATTAGAATAATCAATAGTCAGTAGTATGAAAAATATCTCTGCTTTCTTTGTTATTCCCTATTATCATTTATTTACTCTTTCATGCTTCCATTGACGGTTGTCACTCGTGTATCTGATGTAGTTCATAACTCCTTGGAGCGGAAGGTTATCTCCTGTATTTGCCTGGAAAGCACCCGATGCACTGCTGATAGGATTACTTTTGCAGTAAATCCCATTTGCAGATTCTTAACAGTACAAATACTTTTCTTAGTAGCATGGAATTATGTTGCAAAAGGGTATTAGTTAAAAAGGTGGAGTCTATCTAGTTCTGAAGATACTCTGTAAAGTTTTAGTTGACTTCATCCAGAAAGTAACAACCAAACTGTTTCAGTGTTGCATTAGATCAAAAGTTTCAAACCATATTTTGAACATGTAGGACTGTCCTTTTACTGATGATTGGTGTCTGGAAGCTTATCTAAGCTTCATTTCTAAGCATCATCTGGAATTTGCAAGGGGGTCATGAAATACAGCAGCAGCAGTAGTGAGAATACAGCAGTTCTTCAGCCCTGGTCTCCTTTAGGAGATCCACTGCTTTTGTGAACCAGCTAAAATTATTGTGCGTGTTGGATCTTTGATATGTGTCTTAAGAGTCTATATTTTCTTCTATGTAAGCTTTTGATACTATTTTAATATATCCTTTTCTTTAAAACTAGATTTTCTTGTAGATTGTAGACACTGTAAAAGATCAGAAGAACGGGCAGCCCTACCATTAAGGGTTTGGATTTTTTGGTTAAGCTTTTGGAAAATAAACAAACAGTCATGATTTGGTTGTGTGTTCATTTTCACAGCCATCAGTTGTGAACTGGTGAAGCGGTTGGCTTCAGTCCCTAGCTTATGTATCTCTCCCTTTCCAGGTGACTAGCTTGGCAGTCCTTAAATATTGGCAAAACTTTTTATTTCCAAAGTCATTGTTGTTATTATTATTATAAATAATAATAATAATTGTATTATAGTGTTACCAAGGGGACCTTTACAAAAGATGAAGAATAAGGTAGGGGCTTAACCGTCTAGTTAGGAAGGGTTAAGGAACACCCGTTCCTTAAAAAAAGGAATGTCATTAAAGAAAGTTCAAAGAGCCAGAGAGAAAAATTGTGTTGATACCAAGTTTTTTTTATAGGGTGAGGTCAATGAGGGTGTCATGCAGGAGGATAATACAGGCAAGGAAAGTAAGGATGTGTGAAGTGTGTGGGAAAAGTTTCTTGAACATGATGAAATGGAAAGAGATAGAGTCGGTTGAGGGATTTAGGAGAAAAGTCATTTACTCAAAATGACAGGACTGGGAAAAGATCTCATCAGGGTGTGTGCTGAAGGGACTTGATCAAAATGATAGTGAGGGGAAGGGCATAACAAATGCTGCAGAGACAGAATAATTAGTCGTCATCAGAGAAAAAAGACTGGATCTTGGAGATATTATAGAGGATGAAGTGGCAGATTTGGAGACAGGAATTGTGTGGTCCAGGAGGGAAGTAGAGTCCTAAGTAACTCTATACACAGGCTGGAGCGAGTATGAGAATGTGATTAGTTGGCAGCATCAGAAAGAGATCGGTTTTTGGCCATGTCACGTTTAACATGATTGCAAGCCATTGTCAGCGACAGAAGTTGAGATGTGGGTGTGACTCGCAGATGTACAGATTGTTCATTGAAACCAAGCAAGTTGGTCAGGGCTTAAAGGTGGAGACTGCAGAACCTCCACAGATTTTGAAAAGGGGAAGGGGGCCCCTGCATAGTGAGAATCACTAGCAAAATACCAAAGGAAACCATGGGTGACCTGGAGTAGGACAATACTGTGGCATCATAGGAGATTAAAATCTCTAAAAAGATGTGAATAGTGGTGTCATAAGCAACCTGGAGGATCCTGATCTAGCCTACATCTTGAATGAAATGTGACTGGCCATTGGGGTCACTGGGGATTTTAGTGGAATTTATTTTAAATTAAGACCTAGTTCCTGTAGCTGTAAAAGTCTGTTTCCGGTCAACAATATTTTAACTCTAACCATTTCGGCTTCCCCGTGATGAGTGCTCAAGGGAAAAGCTTGCAAGAATGGCTCCTCAGGATTAAGAGGTTGAAAAATCCCCTTGGGGAGGTTGTGTTTCGTACTAGACTTAATGAAATGGTTGGAAGTCTTTCTTGTTTTCTTTTCAGCATAAACACCAACCTTATGGAAGACACCTTACTAACCTAACACCCACCCTGCTGAATCATTCCACCACCTTATGATTTCCTTAATATAAGTGGGAGTAGAATTGTTCCCTAAGGGAAGATAGTCAGACTTGTTTCTCATTTATGTATTTTTCAGCTCTGAAGAGATAAAGTAAAAGGCTTTTGTTTAAGAGAGTCTGTGTGACAAGGAGAATTTATAGAATAATATGAGACCTCAACTGGAGAGGTCTGTCATGATCTTTCCTTCTGTTAGTACCAATTTTTGTCTTTTAGAAGCTATAGCCATAAATTTACAGCTATAGCCAAAAGGCCAAGAGCAAAGCACTCAGCCTGTGATACTGAGGGCACTTGATCTTCAAATGCCAGCATTGAAACTGAGGACAACAGTATCAGAAGAAATAAATGAATTTTTTCATTTATTCAATTAATTAATTCATTCATTTAATTAATTTGCAATCTTTCTGAAGCGTTCCTAGAGTCTTATCTAGCCTATTAACTCTTTACTGTTATGTTTACAGTTTTTAACTACTACTGTGTTTCAGATGCCTGTCCGGAACTTGGTTCTTGTGGTTAAGTTTTTGCCCACAAATCCGTGTCAGCCAGAAAAAAAAATCACCCACTAAGCACAGCTTTACCAGCATAACATGCTGTTTAGATGAAGCTATTCCCACAGAAGAGTGCTTTTGTTGACTTTGCTTATGTCATTCAGATAAGTTGTTTTACCATGTCAAGGGAAAAAACTCTTTCACAGAGCATATGGTGCCTGAACTAGACCTGCTGGCACTGGTTCTGTAATATGAAGACAGTCTGAGGCTTGCTTTTAGTTCCTGCCTTTACACAGACCTTCCAGTCTGCCTTTACACAAGTCACTTTACCATGGCTGTGCCTTAATTTTAAGTAAAAAAAAATAGTACTTCCTTATTTCCTTATCCCTGCCACTTTATGTCTAATTGAATTGCTACCAAAGCTGTGTGTTCCAAATATGTTGGCTAGATCTTAATAATAATACTATAATTTCCTTTTCAAGATAGAGTTCAAAAACCACCTGCAACAGTGATTCAGCCAGGCTTGTTTTTGATCAATGCCTACTAGCAAATTGAGACTTGAGGCTGAGTCCTTTAAAAGGTTCTGTTTAAGTCTTTGATGATGAATCTTGATTTCTGTGGCCAGCTGTAGAGGTTATGTTGGTCCTTGGCTTATCATTTTCTTTCAAAGTAATAGCATTCTGGAGGTTATGTGGTTGATAAACACAGGGAGATGCTGTGGGTGGGATTCAGCTCACTTAAGCTGAGGTTTCTACAGAGTAGACATAGAGATCCAAGCTCCTAGCTCTAGTTTTTCAGCTGGTAAAGAAGGTTAGGACCTTTTAGGACACAACTCATCTGACCTATTCTAGGTGCCTGCTTTAGGATGCCAGTTGCCTTTTTCTCTGTAGTGATTATAAAGGGAGACTGGATGTCTTAAGTTCAGATGTCAATGTCTACAATTGGTAAGGAAAGTTCTGTCCTTTGTGGCCATGTTATGAAGGGCGCATGTCAGACTGGATCCGATGAGAGGGAAAGTTAACAGAAAAAGTCCTCTCTTTGGCCAAGCAGATGAGTATACCTGCCTGGATTCTGCAGCTCATAAGGGACTTCTGGAGAAAGAGGCACAGAGAAGGCAGGTAGGGAAGATTTTTCGTCTCAGTGTAGGGTAAGAAGACAAAGTAGAAGCAGTTCAGCATCTCTCCAGCCTTCTTAACAACAAGAAGGAAATGTTGTTATGTCGCCTGGGATAAAGAGGACAACTTCTTGAAACCAAGTTTTATCTGATAGAAGTGGGTAGAACAGGTATTAGTTCATATCTTTCAAATAAGTAGAAAAACAACCTCATATAATAAATATTATTCTTCTCAAGTAAAGTTCTAAGGCAATGAACTGTAACTCTTTTTTATAAGCTTTCATGTGCTTGCCCTAACCTGATGGGGGTGTTGGCCTTCTTGTCAGTGATACCATATGGGCGTAACAGCAATGCTCAGCTTTTAACAGGAAGAATTCTTCATCCTGCGTGCTCCATATCCTGCCAGCTCTGGGATTTGAGGCTAGCAATGAACTCAAGAACCTGGGCAGGTTGAGGCTGAGTAGGTTGAATGTTTAATGAGTTATTTGGTAGGGAGTGGCAGTTGTATTGCCTGTGGGTTTGGTCAGTCTTTTTTGATCAACTTGTGCAGGTGGCTTCAGGGGTGGCACAGACTTCTGCACTGCCATTCTGTCAGAATAATGATTCTGCATTAAAATCCAGAACTAGGAGAATATGAAGGGAGCCAAAACTTCCATAGTTAAAAGTGTTGGTACAGTACTTGAATTTAGCTAAAACTATTTTGGTCATTTAGTATTAAGACTGTCATGTTAACTCTGTCTTCTTGATTCTCAGTTTCTAAGGAAAAATATGTTAGTTAACATAAACAGCTCAATTTAACTGTAGCACATGAATTGTTGTAAGTAATAAGTATCAGACAAACAAGTATGTACAGATAGTACATATTGCATGCAAAATAATGTGTAATCTACCCTAAAATTTAAATATAAAATATTGTCCAAAGTGTTGAATTCTACAGTGCAACATTCCTACCAGTGTATTAAAAAAGCTTTGCAAATTAGTTTACGCTACTGGTGGTGGTTTACACTACACCATAGGAAGGCTTGTATAATAGATGCACGTTTCTGGCAAACAGGTCTGTTTGCAAACTAACTACTATTTCTGGCCTTAGTTTCTATTGCTTCTTAAATTTTGCCAAAATTATATACAAAAAGTCAAGCAATTTTGTATTAAAACGTAGCGTTGACAAGTTTTCCTATTCTACTTTTACTATTTAGGAAGGAGTAGTATCTCCTACTGATCTAGACCTTGTGATGTCTGATGGATTGGGAATGAGATATGCATTTATTGGACCTCTGGAAACCATGCATCTTAATGCAGAAGGTAGGTAGTTGAAAATGAGTTGAATGTGCAGGGAAGGCTTATTTTGCATAAAACTCTGGAAATGTGTAACAAAACAGGTTCGAATTGATGTAAGTATGACTTATTTCTCATTTTGTTGTAAAGAGGAGTAAAGGAGAATATATCTAAAACTTAAATGGTGCAAGGATCATCAGATGGAAGGAAGTAGATACTGACTATCCTGTTGTAAGTGATCAGATTAAAGCTGAGATCTTAAACACTAGCCGCGTACTCCAGACTTCCAAGGTTTGTCCCAGTGCATTGTAAATGTTGCTGTACACATAGTTCAGGACTATCTGAGAGTCAGGAAAATAAAGTATTGGAAAAATTCATTTGATTATCCGGTGTGAACAGAAAGTCATTTTCTCTAGGTAAGGTGCCTTTTGCAGAATTTGTAGCACAGGCTCGGTGTAAATACGGCTGGAACTTTCTTGCATGAAGCTGGCTTAGATCCTGGCTAAAGTGATATTGCTTCTGCCTGCAAAACACTTTGCCTACAAAGTTGAATTAATTCAAGTGAACAAATAGCAGTTTGATGTCTGTCCTGTTGCATAATCAAAACAGATTTTAGAAGTTTTGGGAATTGTATATATTAAACCCAATTAAATAAAAAGTAAATTGCATACAAGCAAATCAAAATTGCAGGTGAGGGTTACAAAGGTTTAAGCAATGAGTGTAACAAAATGTGAAAACTCCTCAAGAAGTGAAGATCAACTAAGTGCATTTTTAGCTCTTTTTATTATGGGCTATCTCTTTATTGTTTTCATTTGTATGGCCCCTGACATGATGAGGCCTTGGTCTTGTAGGCACTGCAGCAATGCATAACAATACAGTAATAAAATAACAATAAGAAACCAAGACCAGTGTACAGTTAGAAGCATTATCTATGTCTACTTTTTGGTTAGTCACCTGGCAGAAACTTAACTTATGTCTCTTAAGACTGACTGGACAGTTTTGACATGAATGTGCAATTCTGGATCCTCTGTCTGGGTTTTTTAGGTTGTCAATTTAATTACATACCAGTAAATTAAATGTTAAAAAGTGTTTACCCTTGTGCATTGCTAGGGAAACAAGATCCATCCTCTAAGTGGAGACATCTTCCTAAAAGTTTCCCCCTTCTGATCTATTGATATGTTACAGTTTTCTGATCTTCTCCAGTGATTTTAAACTTACTCGATATAATGCATATACATTCTTTAGCTACAATAAAACAAATGCATGAAGCGAGCCTTCAGCATAGCAATCCACCTGGAGTCTTGCAGGCCTGGGCTGTCCAATCCTGTCCCCATTACTCCACTAATCTGCCATTCTCTGCAGTAGCTTTCCAGGCACAGATTCTTCCCATGTACATGTGAGGTTAGGTAGCTACACCCTCTTTTACAGTGTCCAAGTGAAATTTGTATGTGTCATGTGTAGCTCTGAAGTACCTTTTTCCTGTAAGGGGTAGTGGCTAATTGCGCTTATATGTACTCTTGAGGCTGTGCTGGGACCTGAACTTCTAGGTAAGGATATAGAGTGGAAACAGAGCTTGGAAGAAGGGATGCCAGTTTGAGGAGGTGATGTAGACTGGTAAAGTGGTGTTGAAGGTTGTTTGGGTTCCTAGTTTGGGTAATTGGAAGTGTGAGGAGAATTGGGAGAACGTTTAGCTTGGTATTCATAATCCTGTACAATTTGTTTCTTAAAAGGTGGCACCCCATTGTATTTCTAAAGTTTTTTTGAGATTCTAAGGCCCATACATCTTCATCTATTTCATCTAGTCTAACTTTCCCATTTAGTTAAAATAACGTAGGTGTCTGGGTTTCTGAATTGGTCTGTGTTTTGTAATTAACAGCTGTTTGACTCTCTAGTTGGTTAGCAAGCCTGTGGTCAAACATTTGGTTCCAGAGAAACTATTTAACTGTTCAATGAAAAGATAATCCCTCCAATCGGAACTGAAAATAAGAAAGAGGGGAAAATGGTCCCTCTGCCCTGACCATTATGTCATGAGGAGCTTGCTGTTTCTTTTCAGAATAATGTGCTGAGCTGCCTCTACTATAGCATAACAACTGAACAAAATGCTTGTTAATACCAAAAGGTTGTAAATCGGTTTCAGAGAAAAAAATCATGCTTGGGAATCCTTTTTTTTCTTTTGAATTGAAAAAAAAATCCATGTTTCAGACTTAATTCTCTAACAATGTTCGTTTGAGATGTATGAAATCATATAAATAATCTGGATTGGTTTTGATGTTTTTTCCGGGAGTGCCCTTCTTTGGCATTTGATGTTCCATCATAATCCAGTTTAGTTTCCTTCCTCCCATCAGGAAATAGTCATTGTTACAAAAACATTTCCAAAATAAATGTTGCATCTCAAACCAGTTTAGGTGACATATGCGACTGGTAGGTTACTTAATCATGGCAGAGATTATCCAGCTTTTGGTTAATGGTAAACTTTTGTCAGGAATGTTAGTATTCCAGATCAGAGGAGGAAAAATCATGAAAAATAATGCAAGAAATGGATAAACCAAAAGAGTAGTCTGGGGTTGGCTTGCAGTACCATTTAATCAGATAATACTTTGCGATTGGGAATGATACAAAACACTAGAAGTCTGTTGTAGCTGTATAGCTATTTTAACATTTTGTCATACTCTCAGTTTAAAATAACCGTGTAATGGCATAATTAGTACACTTGTGAACTGGGCCACTTGCTGACAGGGTGATTTTTTGATTGTTCAGGAGATTTCATCATGAAAAGGATTGCTTCACTCCCAGTCTTGCAGATGCGTTGTCTTTTGAGTCTAGAGCTACTCCTGTTTACGTGCTGGCAGGCTGACTCAGGCTGTTGCTCTCACCAGAGACAGTTTTATATCAAAATTGCTGATGTCAGGACACACGACAGCTTATGGTCATAGTTCCATGCCATGGCCAGCTTCTCTTGGTTTCCGTAGTACTGCTTCCCATAATACAGAACAGTATGATCCTCATTTATTTGCTCAAGATGATCCTCCCTGATGCACTGTGGTAATATTGTCTATTTTCCATCAGTGGAGAGACGCGGAGATGGAGATACGGCACCCCTTCCCTCCTGCTGGTCAGCCTATCCAGCAACTTCACCAATTTCACAGCAACTGCCTTTCTTTTCAGCCTTAAGATACTAATTCCCCTAACTCTTAAACTCACTGCCAATAGAAGGCAGCTATATAGCAAATAGAAGGAAGGGTGGTAGGGATGCGGGAAGTATGTAAGAGAAAAACGCATTTATTTGTGGGCGATCTGGGAAGGTGAAGAAGTCTTTTTTTGCGGGATAGTATAAGGTTTTTGTTTGATTTGAAGAGGCAACGTTATTTCAAATAATGTTGTTTCTTCATGTGCAGGATGCATACCTCTACAGCTTCCCATGAACCTCTTAGTCACTAAAGCCAAGTTTACCCCGTGTTAGTTCTTATTTCTTTCCTCCATACTGATAAATGGCCTTATGAAAAGGTAATACCCAAGCTACTTTAAAGTACCAGTCAATCCATGCATGGGTAGTAGGAGTTGTGAATATACAGCAGTGTGCAGCAGCTTTGAACACCAGAATAAAATACCAGTGTCAAGTCACTAAAAGGAGCACAGGCAGCAAGAGCAACTTGGGAACTGAATGGCAACAGACAGGAAGGAAAATCCTTAAAAACATAGCACATCCAAATTACGTAATATGATAACAGTGAGTGTTTATTTTGTTTTCAGTAAGCTTTATCTTAGAGTTTATCATCTTACAATTTGACCTGGCACCATCACAACAAACGCTGTTAAGTCTTTTACAAGGAACATCAATAGACTTTAGAGTCATTTTACCCACTTATTTATAATGAGACTATCTTAGCAGACACAGTGTCCCTCCTGTATGTGTACCTAGCTATCTGTGAATCTACTGATGTTGCTTCAGCCTCAAGATCATATGTTCTGTTTCTTGGACATCCGATTACTTTTAAGGCCTCGGAAAAAAATCATCTGTAAAACTAGTCCGTTATATACAGGGTTTTATATGTTTGCAGGAAAAGTTCTTCGTATATGTTTCACAATGGGCTGTCTTAGAACAGTTATTTCAGTGGGTTATTTCAGTGAGCTATAGTTGTAATTTAATCTGGGTCTAAACTTGCTAATGCTGGCACAAGAGCTAGATATGGGGAGCTTGAAGGCTCTTCATGGCTGTTCTTCTTTTGCATTCATAAAAAGACTATTCCAGAATCATTGTCTGCCTATCATTCACTGTGGAATTTGTGTAGATGTCCACAGGAGCTGCATGGAGATTGGGGCTTAATATAACGTGGTCCTTACTATAACCCTAAAAATCCAGTTAACTAGGTATGACTCTTCATATCTAAATTTATGTTTCTCTTACTGCAAGTGGGAACGCCTGCTCATCTTAGAAGCACCTGTCATGAATGATAAGAGGAGAATGACTATGCTGTATGAAAAACCACAAAACTTCAAAGTGAAAGAGGGAAAATCATAAGCCATAATGCAGAGCAAGGAGGATTTTTCTTCTCTGGCTAGGCAAAACATAGCCAAACATATTTTTTAATACTCAGTTACTGTACAAATATATAGCTATTAATACATTCTGGTTCAAAGGCAGATATCATTTTCATCATTATGTCCACTCGTTTAATGCTGCCATGTAGGGAGCAAACCAAGCTTTAACCCATTTTAAGAGCTTTTGTACCACAGACAAGCAAGCCAAAAATGTGAGATTCTTTAAGTTAAGGTAATCAAATCTAAAAAAGGAAGATTGCCTCTCTTTCTGTCCAAACCATGTGTTTGGCTTTACGATAATCAAATATCTCTGTTTAATTCAAGAGCACTTGTAAAAGGTAGTACTGAGATGAAATACCACAGTGCTACATAATCATGTTCAATTCACTTCCCAGTGGGCTGAAGAAAGCAGCTCATAGTACTTTTGGAATTGCTGTTTGCCTCTATGCTGCCTGAGAGCTTGTCTGTGTGGGAAAGTTACTGCGCAGTAATCTACGGCATGAATTTTTGAGCAAACTGACTGCTCTGCACCACTTTCCCTCTATAGACTCTTAGGTGTGAAGTGGTTCTCTCCACCTGCTGAAGGGAGCACGTGATTTCGCGCAGGCATTCTTAATGCTTTCTTGCTCAAGTCCTTATAATAGAGTTCTGCCTTCTAAAGCAGTCACCTTGGTGCATCTGTCTCCCTTGCGCTAGAAAAGAATTTGGATGGTCACCAAGCAACTCAGACTGTAGAAATGATCCCAGGTATGAAACTAATCTAGCAAAAAAGTGATCCATATAAACTCAGTTTAATTCCTTGATCCAGGTCATGTCAGTTCTGCATAGGTTTTTGTGCATCAGTATTGAGATAGTAAGACAGAGCCAGCGAGAATAAACTTTTTGCTTCAGTGCTGCCATTAGCTTAGGGTAGTTGAAAGTATTAATGGAGCTATAGTCTAAGTGAATTCATATGGGAATTAATGTGGAGTAGCAAGTGTCCTGTGAATTCACACCCTAAGTGCATGCATCTGTGTTTAGACACACCCTTGATAAAGATGGGTTTACATTTAGAAAGTTTTTCCCATAGCTGTAATGTCTAAAAATATAATTCCCTCAACAGCAAACCAAAGAGGTTGGGATTTTTTCCTCTGAACATATCCTAAGCACGACAAATTCCTCTATGATGTTCCTGAAATATGCCCCTTCTTTTCTGTTCTAGTCCATACTCATCATCAGTCTTACTGAGTGCAACGTCTTTTTAGGTTTTACCTGCTAAAATCAACCCCACCCCAGTCTTTTCCAATTGTTGATGCTATTACATCAGTGGCTTGACCATCGCACCTGCTCTTTTTGAGTCATTACAGTGTCTTCTCATTATGTTGTTCATCAGGATCAAGGTCGTCAAGTTAATTCTCCATATTATGAGGCACCCTCTGTTTTTGGTGCGTTCCCCATCCTTGCCAGTAACATTTGCCTCTCTGTCTTTTTTTTCCTCTTACAAATACCTCAGTGCCTTCCTTGTTTTGCCCGTGTGTGCAGTGTCTTTGTCAGACTGGTTTACCAAGTTCCCTTACTTGCATCCTCCAGCCCTTTTGCTTGCTGTCTCTCACGAAGAGGAAGGAAGGAGACGTAGTCTGCAAGAAGCTAACATATTTGAAGATATTTATATATTGTAATATGTGACCATAACACCATTTATGTTGTCATGTTTTCCCTCCTTTTACCCCACTCCTCCTATCACCTTTCTGTTTATGACCCTCACTTGTGAAGAGGTCTTCTCAAGGCAGTAAGAATTTTATGCGTGTTCCTATGCTACGTGTCTGTCCTGAGTTACCTTTCCTTTCCTTTATCAATGCCCTGTTCATCTTCATGCTGCAACTAGAGGCATTTCACTGATAGCCGTGTTTTCACAGGTCCTTCGGGTAAGGACCTGCAAACTAGAAGCATGGTTATGTGAACAAATTCTTGTGGGACAGGCTGAGAGATGTAGGTTTACAGTTCGTTAGCTATTTTGAAAACTGCCTGGGCTCTTTTCAAGCTAAATGTTAAGTAGCCTGTGTCTCCTTCAGTGGTGGTATAAAAAGCCTTGCATTTCCTAATGGGTAGAATGCACATGGACAGCAAAAGAGCTTTAAATCAATGCCCTCATCTGGCTTGTGATAACTTGTTCTTGTAAGTATACCATACCAGTCAGAAACACTGGGAGGGATTCTGACATTTAAGGAAGTTAGCATATTCCCCTTTTCATCTCAGTAATCCTGTGTTTACTGCTCCCTTAAAATTCTTTGTTACTCATTCCTCTTCCTCCTCTCTTCACCTCAGATGTAAACACATGTAATGGAAGAAAGGTTCAGGGAATTCCTATCAGCCCGGGAGGCATTTCTTTCCTGTGCTCATAGTTCTCAGGTGCTTGCTGCCACCTCTCCCTTCTTTTTCCTCCCCCTGCTACATGGCCAAGAAGATGAGTGTACAAGAAACATGGAGGCTTAAATGAGAGCCAACAGACCACATGGACAAGAGGAAACTTATCATCATCTGGGTGCTGCCAATTGTTTCCCATCTTTCTCTACTTCAGATGCATTTGAATCATTCCTTTTCTCCAGTTGGAGATAGTGGGGCACAGCATGGGTATAGAAGCTGGATGTAAGGAGAGATGCTGAGTGTTTCTAACAGCCCCATTGCCATTTTCTTCCTTTTTCCCTAGCTCGCAGGTACTGCCCAGTCTGTCTCGCACTGTTTACAGATGCTAATTCTTCCAGCTCTCGTTGCTGTCTGGGCAGTACCAGCAAGGATTAAAGTTAATGACTGTCCTGTTTGTCTTCCATCTTCTTGCTCCAGGGCTCCAGTCAAGTGCTCTTGTCATCCACCTTTGCTATAGTCCTGACCTTTGAACCAAGGGACTCCTAGGTCTAAAGGCTTTCAGTCAAATATTTGCCTGTTTTGAGTTTGCAGCTGAAAAGCAAAGAGACTTTTCCAGCAATATTCCCTGTTGCTCAAGTGCCACCTTGAAGCTGGCAGAATGAGGTTAATCTTGAATACTTAAGCTAAGTTAAACGTTACACTACTGTCGTCACTGAGACTTCATGCTGGGAGATCTATCTTGAATTAGCTATTTTGAAATCAATCTTTTTATCCGTAAGCAGGACCATGTGTGTATTCTAAATTATAGATGTGCTTCCTTCACTTGAGACTTGAAAGTTTTTTGAATGCAGTGTCCACCCCTTGTTTGGCCTGCAGCATACAAAGTGGGTTTGCATGTTGCCATTTCAGACACAGTGTTGAGATGAATTATACTGCTGCTCTTTTCCAGACCCATAGCATTTTGGTTTTTGCCTTTTCCTGTTTTGATGACTTTGCATAAGGATTCTTAAAAATTATATATTACGTGCCAGGACTGAATTGCATCACCCAACCTGCATTTGGCACATCTCTGTTGCCTTGGTGAGATACATCTACCGAGAAACTGTTCTGTGACTCATTCAAGCTTTAGGAGAGCTGCCAGTGGGAGCTCAGGTTCCAGGACTAACTGGCTGAATGAGCTATGAAGGCCATCTTAAGCTGAGGAGTTCAGAGCCACCAGGTGAATGGAGCAGCTAAGTCTGAGCATTCAGCCTCCCCCAGTACTTTTGCGAGTCTCTTTTAGAGTGAGGCTCCTGTAAAAAATTTCTGCTACACAGACTTCTCTACCACCTTCTCCTGACTATACCAGGATCAAGACCATGCAGATCCATGGTATTGTTATTAGAAGCTCACCAGGAATTTAAGAGGTTCCCCTTGGCTTTTGGAAAATTACTGAATCCAAACTATACAACACCGGTCTAGGTGTCATAGAGCTGTGTCAGCTGCATCAGCACCAGAATAGTGTGCTAACTGACAGTGCTCTCTGTTTATCATTCCTTCTGTTACTAATTGCTCATGCAGATTTGCTTGAATTATAATGTTGACTTGAATTGCCGCTTATGCTTTTGCAATTGTCCATCTGGCAACAGCTGCTGACAGCAGCTGTGTATTAGCAAAGTGTACCCAAGTCCACATAGTTCTGCACTGTTCAGCATCAGTCATTTCCACCTGACAACTGCTGCATTGTTCTGCTGGGCACCTTCTATAATATGGCATGATGTGGGGACAAGCATTTTGCTTAGACTCCTCACCATTAGATGAAGAAGCTGACATCGGCAAAATAAAATGCAAATGTCATTGTCCTGTGGTTGGTGCTTGAGTCTTATCCAGAACTGCCTTAAGTTCCCAAGATCCCTCCTGTGGATCGGTGTATCCTTTGATCTGAGCTGGCTTTTTTCACTAGAGTCTGTGAGCCCAGCTGTTAAGAGGTACTTGCAAAGCACTTCACGCTAATGACAGGGTATGGCCAGTATACAGTGATAACCAGCGGTCCTTTCTAGAGTTTTCATGGAGGGGCATGGTCTAAGCTCATTCCATCAATGAAGAGGTGGAATCATGTCACAGCCTGTTCAACTTCCCACAATAATCTTTCTTTTCCTGAATCTCACTTCCTGTCAATGATGTTTCGGAGCCCACTAGGCAATTTGAAGGTTTCTGGCTATGTGTCAGTCAAGAATATTGAAAAAAAAACTAAGTTACCATACAGTTAGAGTACTAGTATATCTTTATGTCCACCTGACCTCCCTTTTTTGTATTGGAGAAGGTGAGAACATGCTGGAGCATGTTCTAGAGACAGTTATGCTAAATGAATAACACAGGGAAACAGTCTGAGTGCTGATTGACACACTCTTTGGGCCAAATACACGCTGAAGCTACTTAACAAAGCAGCTGTTTTTCGCAGAGCCTCCTTCCTTCGGACACTGAACTCCAGTTTGGAAGAGGGTTGAACGCTCTCAAACATCTTTTCAAGTTGCTGTTGAAGCAATGGACATATTTTCCCATTCTGTCGCTTCAACTGTTTATCTGAGATGGTCATCATGACTTCAGAGTGCTGATCTCTTATAGGAAATGTAATCCTCCATTGAGTATCTGTCCACTGAAAGTTCTTCCGTCTTTGGTCCAGAAACAGCAATGCTCTCCATGCTCTTACTAACCTCGAAGGCCCTTTAGAATGCCTGTACTTCAGCAATTTCAGGCTATGAGGCATACTGAACAGTATAAGTGTTGTAGTTTTGATTCGTTGCCGCTACTCAGAGGCTTCTGTTCTTTTCTCCGCCTTCAATTTCAGCTATTTAGGGTTAGAGAGGTGTGACTTCTACTGTATTGACATCAAATAGCATTGCATTCCAGGGAACTGTCTGCCAGGAAAGGGACTACTAAATGACTCTTCACCTAGGATGCATTCTTTCATGTGGTAGTCAGGCCACCCCACTTACGTTTCTGGCATTTTGTGACTGGATAAAACCACAGCCAGTTCAGGTTCATGATTCTTAGTCTGTGTGTGATATCTTGACCCTTCATGGAAGAGCTGGGTATTGTCACCACTTGCCTTAGTCTTCTGCAGCTTTCTCTTTATCATTGCTTTGATAACTAGCTAATCAAAGGAGAATGAAGGGTACAAATTATTCCATCTCTAAGATTCTTGATTATGTGGTAGTTAATAGCATGAAAAACTCTAGTAGATATATGTGTCTGGCTGAATGACCGAGTATTCTGTTTGGTGCAGTTATCATTCCAGTTCCTCTCTAGTGCCTCAGTAGTAATTATTTTGAGATTCCTACTGAAGATGATGGAAGGTGGACTTTTTCTTAATTCAGCTAAGGTCTGCTTAGCTGCCATTTTATCCATAGTTCAACAGTTAGCTGGTTCCCAGGTTCTGTGACCTCATGTTTTTTAAAGGCCTGATCAAAACATTCTCCAGTCAGAGACTTTATTCCTTAGTGGGATTTGAGCCTTCAGCTACAGATTCTAATGGGTTCTTTGTTTAAACTTCCAGCTTCCCTGCTCCCTTCCTTGTCTATCCATTGAAGGTCGCTCTCCTGATGGCCATTTGTCTTTGCTAGGAAGATGATGAAAATGTTGACCATTATGCCTGATCTTCCTCTTGCTCTGTTCTTTGAAGCTGTAGTGTCATAGTTCCATTTTAGCTGAAGAATTCATTCTGCTGATTTTCCCCAGACCTCATGCTGAATCTGTATTTCACATATTTGATGTCAGGAGGCTGCTGACTGTCTCTGCACATCCTGACCCTTTCAGAAGTGTCTGAGAGTCTTTGTTTCCACTGCTGAAAAGCACAGCTGCTCCATGCAATGGCTGTCAGAGCAAAGTGGGTTATACTCGGACCTGCTATGAAATTGCTGGAACAGAGCTTCCTAAAGAGACGGAGCCATTCTTCTGGCGCCCACACGATTCTGGTGGCAGCATAGAGGAAAATCTCAATTCCAGATATTTGCTGCACAGCTACTTGGAGTTCATTTCATGCTTTTACCAGAAATTACAGCATCTTTGAGGCTTTGAGCGCTGTTGTAGTATGCTTTTGTCTCACTTTGTCAAGTGAATCCCTTCTCTCCCTAGTAATCCTTAAAGAGGGTCCTATGGTCATAAAAAGTCAAATCCCTGTCACTGACATCAGTTGTACAACCAGGTATTGACCTGCAGGATCCATCTGTTCCTCCCCAAACCTTTACCCTTCACTGGTAAGATTGAGTAGACACCACCTTGGTCTCCATGCCCTTGGACCTTGCCTCAAAAGCCATATCACTCTTGATGTACTCAAGGTCAGTAAATAAGTAATAACAGGAACGCTCCAACTTAATATGATACATACCAAACAGGTGGAGAGGAGAGAGGAGAACACCCTCTCTGTGGACGTTGCAAAGGGAAGCTTTCTGGTCTCAATTAACAAAGCATGAATATACCCATGATTAGAATATAAGTGTATACTACACCCCTTACATAGTATTATTACCTGCTGGTATGTTGCGTTTATGAGTTTTGCAATGCAGATATGTCCTAAATTATTTTTCTACAACCCTTAGTGGAAATGCTGTGGATAAAATCCATTTTTTTACCTGGTGGCGTTTAGTTATCTTAAGCATAAGAGCACACTTCCTGCCCCTATGATCGTGTGTCTTTCAGCATCCCTGCAGAGGGCAGGGATCCTATCAGAAAAATGGCAGATGGTTATGTATTTAAAGGCTGTTAACACACGTACAGGGGAAGGTAAACTTGTGACTGCAAAAGGAATTGCCTACTTTTTGAGTCTTTGTCTTCACAGCTTAAAAGTATTCTTTAGCATCAGTTTGTGTGCATATGAGTGCATGTGAACTATTAATACTGAAAGCATAATTTACTTTGATTTAAGACAGTGCTTAAGTACAGACAGTATTGTTGAAGTAGGAATTTCTGTTCATGTGTAATTTTTCACTTTCATTTTTAGGTATTTCAAATTACTGTGAAAGATACCGTGAAGGTATGAGACTTGTTCTGAACACTTTTGGACCACTTCCAGAATTTTCAGGTGAAACTGAGCAGAAAATCAGTCAGGTAAATAAACAGTGGGTAAATGCAATGGCACCTAGAACAAAGATTGTTAGCCTTTATTTTAACGTTTGCCATTTTGATTCACTGTTAGAGGCATCTGTAGTTTCTATTTCTTGTGTGAATGTGTACTTTGAGTGAAAAGATCAGTATAGAATGTATCTACTAATTTAAATCCCTTTTTAAAGCTCTTTGAAATACCTTGAGGCAACGCAGTCTAGGAGCAGAGTAGCATTATTATCAGCCAGACGAGTGGACTGCTAACAACTATAGGGTATTGACACTAACCCCCCAATCTCCACTATCTCTTATCGTTTTCATCCTATATCCCTATCCTTTACCACAATATGCACAGCTCCAAGTTTCCTTTTGTACACCAAGACTTTTCTCCCCAAGTTTTCTTCTTCCATCTTATTGCATAAGCCCCATAACTTTTTTCTTCTGGGTGGGCTAGAAGGCCAAGTAAATTTATTTGTGGATGATGTGATGTACTGTCTTTAAACAATCTATATTTTGTGCTGATAATGAACTGTGGTAGCTAAGATAGTCGCATCTTTCTGTTTTCAAAGGTCAATTAGAAGTTCTACCTCCATAATGCGTTCTTTTCCTGTATTTGTTTTCCTCCAGTGCTGCCTCTGAGTAGGGCCTAGAGCTCTGACTGTTAGGATATTTATTTCACATGCATAATATTTTTTTTAAGTATCTGGTTCTTATTCTTGTTCTTCTGTCCTTTACAGACTAAACCCCTAGTCTGTAAAGCATGCATGGACATGCTTAACATTTACCGTGCAAGCAGTCCAGGCAGAGCACTTGCATGCTTAAAAGTAAGATGTGTTTTAAGTGCTATGCTGGGTTGAAACTCAGTTTTCTATTCTTGTTTCTAAGCCCACAGTTTGTCTATAGTCACCCACAGTTTGTCTATAGTCACGATATATAGGCTCTTTTGTGCATCTGTAGGAATTAGCTAAAGTATTACCATTTCCTAACTCTCATTTCATAGTTGTCTTTTTTAAGGCTTCTCTAAGGAACATGTGCATATGTCAAATTGTTCCTGATTAGCTGTTACAGATTAATTCTATGTATGGATGCACTCACACATGAATTTGGTTTAGAGCACATGTTTAGCCACATAAAAGGCCAGGTTGCCTCCTTCCCGCTTTATAAAAGGTTATTATCAAAAAGGCTAGACAGTGGCTGTATGAGGCAAACTCGGAAGAGGCTGACGCTTTGATGTTTCTGTAAGCACCTTTATTGCTACATTCAGGCCAACCTTCTTCAAGTGGGAGCACTTTTCTTCTCAGACAGGATAACTAATTTCCAATCAGCCATGTAAAGAACTAGTGGCATATTGCTTATGATAGACTAAATTACGATTTTTGTAAAAAGTTCTTTGGTCTGAAGCAGGAAAACAATCTTGATAAGAAACTTCTTACTCAGAACAGGAGATTTAATCATCTTTAAAATTTTCTATTTCAGGCAATGTCGGAAAAAATTCCAGTGATTCCAAAACACCTGGATTCCAGGAGAGAATGGAGAGATGAATGTCTCGCTCATCTTGCCAAACTGAAAAAACAGATGAAATCTGACTGAGGTGCACCTTGCCTAACAGGAAGGACCAAAGGAAGAACAGGTCTTCATAAAAAGCAGGCATTTTTGGTGATGCAGAAGAGGTGACTGAATGTGCAGGGAATGATATGCACAAATGTAGAGACCAATGAAACATTTGGTCCAAATTTATCATGATGTAATTCATGAATAACTGGAAAAAATTATGAAAAGTTCAGTTAAAACTTTATCAAATTATTATATGTATGCATTAGATATGTGAGCATTTAGTAGCTTTAGCTATATTAATAATGTGCAATGCTGGAACACAATCATATTTTAAATAATGCATTTTTAAGCTTGCTTAGAAATTCAGAGTTTGAACAATATTTGGCTATGCAGGGATCTGAAATAGGCAAACATCAGCTGTTTGTCACTGGAGAAGAAAAGCCCTCACCAGCCAATCGATATGACAGTGAGGTTAATTTGTAAAGCCTTGACTGTAGATAGGAGGAGGTTGCATTGAACAAAGACTAGATTCACTGGCCATTCTCCCAGTGAAGTGAGAACTCAGCAGCAGTAAGGGGCACTTCAGCTTAGCTCCATAACTGTTCCGCAATGTAGGGGAAAGAATTATTTTCCCTTCCCTCGCTATGGCACTTATGTACCTCTGTGATGAGTTAAATGTGAGTGAACAGAACAGAGTAGAGTTCTTCCCTTATCGCCTACCCCAATTCTATAAGATTCATCAGAGACCTACTCCGTTTTTCAGACCATGCACTTGATACCCCATGACTTCACCCCAACTTATGTCAAATGTTTGATGCCATCAGCTGGTATTGCTGCATAAATATGTGTCCCATTCTAAGACTTGTCTATGATAGATAAGATGTTTTGATCTGACAGCTTGGGAGACACCTTCCAGGCTATACAACAACCTTTTGAGTGATCTTGAGAAGCCAGTTTGCCTCTCGGTTGCCTTGTCTATTTTGTACATTATCTGGAGCAAGGACTGTCTCTGTAGGACTCAGCGGTAGTGAATTTAACAACTGTGGTTGCAGGAATCCCCCCACATATCTGCTGCTTTGCTTCCCTGCACAGGGAAACGTGCAGTGGCTTAGGTGCAGCATTTATGCTTTACTGCTGCCCCTTTCTACATGAGTCACAACATTTGTAGAAGGACGGAGTACATATACATGGTGATAGTAATATCTTCCGTTGCTGCAGTGGCATGCTTCAGTCCACAGCAGACAAAGTTTGACGATGAACGTATGTGCCCTATAATATGGTTGGACTTTGATCTTAGCTAGAACCTGTGGGCATTGTTGTAATACAAATAATAAGAGTAACTTGCAACACAGCATAGCATCCACATCACTTGAGTTAAAAATATTTGAATTTGTGATAGCTGGTCATGTAACTTCAGCCACAGCACAGATTCAGAAGTGTTAAACTGATTTTTTAAAGTTTGGCTCAGGGGCATTTTAAATCTTGTTCTTAATGGAGGGTGCAGACACACAAACAAGTTACTGCAAATTAATTAGTTACCACAAATTAATTAGTTGCCATGTTGTAAGCTAAGCACCAGCAAAATTGTGTTGCCTGGCATAGGTGTTGGGGCAAGAACATGTCTCTGTATGTGAAACATGGGATAGGATGCATAGCACAGAGGTCTACAGCTGAGCAGGTTGTCCTACGCTCCTTTAATAATCAGTGGAGAGAAAGAAAAATGCATAAACTCAATTTGTTTTATCCCAGTATAGAGCTAAGATGGTCAGGTGTATCACACCCTGAAAGCACCAGCTTCTTCTATTGCCTCGAATGGGAGCAACAGTGACTGGCTCAAACTGCCTTTAGACATCTGAAGTTGGGGAGGTCAGTCCCCTCTCTTCGTGCCTTATTAAGCAATAGTAAATTAATTCTGAGGCTAATTTCTGCATTTTATATATGTCTTTGTATTTTAGACAAGGCCATAGAAGGTTCTGATTACTTTTAAGATTAGAACTGTTTTGCTGTGCGCATATGACAGTGTCATAGCTAATTATCTTGCATTGCTTCTGTTTATTTTGTGATATTTTAAAACTCAATCACATCTTCAAATATTTGTCTCCATTTTTATTACTTGCTTATGAATAAAAAATGTAATGAGAATGGTATTAACTTCTGTGGTCCTGTGTGATACTGTAGCATTAGCACTATGTATACCTATTTAGGAACAAGTGCCCTGGTAAAATAAGTTGTGGAAGTCAGTGGGAGTAAATGGACAAGAAATAACGTGCGTTCTTGTATGGTTCATACGTTGGTGACCACTTGCTGTGTGAGGGAATAGTTTCCTGTCTTGTGAAAAGCCCAAGAAAGGCAGTGGAGAGGGCCAGTACACTTTTGTGCAGAATGACACTGGCGCCTTTGCACGGTCAGGTGTATAGCAAAACTCACCTTAGAGCGCCAATTCACACAGAGATTCCCAGTTACAAGTGGGATGGGAAGCTTGACAGAAAATATGTTTTAACTGACGTTTGCTTAGTGTTTGAAGCATGCAAAATTAATAGTTGATAAATGCAACTAGAAAAGTAGTTGCAAATACAGCTAGAAAATACTACAAAGTGTTAGCAGAAAGAATGAGAGGGGCTCAAAGTTGTTCTGCTCCTCTTCCAAAGGAGCTGTATTCTACCCACAATTAACAGTTTACTCAGCAGTTGTTAGACTGTGTCTAGGTAGTGCATCCAGTTTGGGGCCCCCCAGTACAAGGAAGACTGACAAACTGGAGTGAGTTCAGTGGAGACCACCGAGATGGTCAGGGCTGGAGCACTTGCTCTGTGGGGAGAGGCTGGGGGGGAGCTGGGCTTGTCCAGCCTGCAGCACAGAGGGCTTTGGGGGCACTTGACAGCAGCCCCCAGTGCCTAGAGAAGGTCATCGAGGGGAGGGAGCCGGGCTCTTCGCGATGGCATGTGGGAAGACCAGAGACAATGGGCACGAATCAAACAGGAGAGGTTCACCCTGGATATAAGGAGAGCTTTTCCCCCATGAGGACAGTCAGGCAGTGACACAGGTTGCTCAGAAATGTTCTACAGTTTCCGTCCTCAGAGATTTTCCAGACCTGACTGGATTAAGCCTGTTGCAATATGGTTTGATCTCAGAGCTGACCCTGCTATTAACAGGAGGTTGGTTTGGAGACCTCCTGAGGTCTCCTCCAACCTGATTTATCCTACATTTCCAAATTTCATTTGATTTTGGCCTAATATGTAGAAGAATTGCTCTGACTTAAGTAAATGAACTCCAATGAATTTGTACAATTAATTTCAATTGTCACATATATTCAAGATTTTTTAATCAATCTAAATTTCTAAATGAAATTTAAGATTGTTTGAGTAGAAGTAAATGTATCTGCAGTCAGGGCTTTTTTCATGCATTTTCCTAGGGTAATTAAACGAGTGTCGTTAGATTGGTACAACTTTTCACATATAAAGAAACCCTTACAGAAAAGGTTGATCCCCTAAAAGTACCACTTTGTTGATCCCCACCCGATCATCACTCCTGATGAGTGATAAGTGGCATATTTGCATTGTGTAGCATCTTCACTTCATGAGGCTACTGTGAAGTGTAAAGGGGAAGGTTTTTCTGCTTAACGTGGAATTCCACGTCTTTCCAGAGGCAGGAAATAAGGAAAGCTGCCTGCACTGCAAAAAAGGACTACTTCCTTTTGGAGATTTTTCTCAGGGTTCACTCACTGCTGTCAGCTGTCTGGCTGAATTGGCTTTTCAGGACTCAAATTCAAGAGCTTCTATTCCTACTAGAAAGCATTTTTTTCCCTGATCTTTCCTCCCCATTCTTGTCTTTTCTCTCTCCCCTGTCTTTTCACCCTTTTCACTTTTTCCCCCTGCATCTCTTTCTGTGGTCTCAGCTTCTCAGAATAGTCCATCACTAACTACTTCCAGGGCATTTAGCAGATTAATTTGCACACGGTTCTGCTAATTGAACACTGAAGGATCCCTTCTGGGCAGCAGCTTGTCAGAGCTGGACTGCTTATAAGATATAGTTCCTGAATCTGTTAAATTAATTGGTTTAATTATTTCCTTCAAATTCATGTTACTCCTTTTAACCCATTATTTTTTTCCCCTCAACTGCAATAGACTTCTTGTGATAGATAGCACCTGATGTGTTATGAGGACTCTTTTCCAACTGACAGCAGCAATCCTGTAAAATAGCAGAATTAGCCCAGCTGTGGTCAAACATTTATTGTGTTTGATTTTTAGCAGAAGAACCGAGGTGAATGTTCAAGTTGCTACCTTGTGATAAGCTATGAGGTTTTTGGGGGAAGAATTTATCTCGTGGTTTTTTTTCTTTATGAAATTGCATATTTTAAAGTCCTGTATTATTTTTAATCGTTACCTCTATAGAACTTTCTTGCAGTGTGTTTTTCTCTGTGTTATTGATTTGATATTTATTGTTTTCCTTATTAAGTGTATTTTGCTATTAGCTATTGCTTCTTAATAGAAGCAAAGTACTATGTGTTCGTACCAAAGCCTTTGATTTAATATTCTAAGGCAATTATACCACCTATTTTGTGTAATATAAGGAAGAAAGGAAAGATATAGGGAAATACTTAGGCATTTCTTGAAGAAAGTCCAATATCTCTGTTTCCTAGGTCTCAGGATGTAGTGGAAGTAGTTGAGCATCTTGCAAAGCAGGAGTGTGAGTTTACTTTCCAGGTTTTGTAGTTATTTCTCTGTTGAGTGACGATAGTTTGAGAGTTAAAATGTGAGTGTTTTGTAATTGCCACATTATGTAATTGGAGTGTTATTAAGAAATGGTGTTTCCCTATCTGCACTATGTTTTAGGTAAAAATCTACTGTGCTTCATTTAGGAAGCAGGGTTGCGGCTGCATAGCTTGTTATTAAGCAAAACACAGAAGAAAATCATTTTTGGTTCAAATGATGTCACTGTAAGCCTCAGCTTTCAAAAGGAAGTTGTGATCTGCCACAAGTGCATAGAAGGCTACATGCCAGAATTGCATTGCTGTAGCTCGGGGTTATGAAGAGGTCTCTGAGAACGTGTAACTGTGGTCACCTCGCTCAGATGGAGATACAGAGGACAGGAGCCAGGTGGATTTGAACCTAGGGATTGGCATAAGCAACAGTAGGAAAAACAAATGATCGTTTGCTTTCAACAGTGTGCCGGGTCCTAAGTGAGTATCTCACGAGTTAGTTTGGATGTGATTAGACTAACCAAATGTAAACACCTACGTTTGTTCTAGTTGCCTGCTCATCTCCTCATGTTTCCCCAAGGTCCAGTTCACAGACAGGGTCGCCCTCCGCTTGCTGTATGCATGTGGATTTTTGAAGTGTGTGCGTGTGTGTGTGTGTGCACACGTGCACTGTTAAAAATTGGTCAAAGTGAATGAGGCGACCTTGGGGGAATAGAAAATTGACCTCAGGGGAGATGCATGTTTGACTTGATAAAGCTTTGTATCAAGCTAATGGCCAAAGATTTCTTTCAATTTTCTTCCGTGGCTTCAAAAACAGAAGGGAATTCTTCCCTTCAGTGTGTTATTTAGGTTTAAGTAGCGATATAATTTGATAGTATGCCACTTAAAGAGAGTTACCAGCTGACTGGTATTTCTTACAACTCATTTTTCTGGTAGAACTTTCTTTCGTCCTCTCTTTTTCTTTTTACTATCCAGCTCAAATTTGGAAAAGTCGTCTGACAATCTAATACAATCTAATATTAATAGTAAGGGTCAGAGTGTAAATACTGATTTTTTTTTTCTTAATTATTTTTTGTATCCAGGGGTAGGAGAGAGAGAGAGGCACTTAAATCTAGTTTATTTGCTTAAATGCATGCGTATGAACACAAGAGCAATATTCAAAAGGCAAGACTTAGTTGCATGTCTTGATACGCATAAAGACTTAAATATTACTTACAGGACCCGTTGGAAAACACCAGTAGCAAAGCCTGATTTCCCCACTGTTTTGTCCTTGGGAGTGTACAAAGCTATTGGCTTGGAAGGGTCAGTACCCGCGTTTTACACTGATACGAATGACGCCATAAGATGGACAGCCAGGGCTATTTAGATCTCTCCGATCTTTTTATAAACTAGAGGCCAAAAAAGAACTTAGCATTTAAATAGCAAATACTGTTGTACCAACAGTTTCATAAGACTTGGAGAAAAAAGGCGCTGGTGTCCTATCTTGGAGCTTCTTTGAGGCAAAACAGAGCAACCTTGACTGCTTGACCCCCAGAATTTGCTGTGAAGCTCTGGTTTGCACGTGCTGATAGGTTGTTGTGAAATGCTGCTGCGTGGTTTCGGCTGGCTCTGAGTGGAAGCCGGCTGCAAGTGAAGCCGCGGACAAATGCGGCTGCATTGCCAGGGTTTTGTGTGTAGCTCATCAAGAACTGGTTCAGTGTCCTCCTGCCTGTGAGGAAAAGCATGTGCCCTTCCGGTTGGAGTGGAGCATTTTTAAAGGACAGCTGTTAGTGAGGGCACTACTTCCACAAAATTCGGTGGACTGAATACGTAAAATGGGATAGTTTTCTAGTTTGCTGTAAAACTGCATGACTTATTTTCTTAACATATATTCAAAGAAAAGCTCCCTAGGGCTGCACATCCCTCAGGATATCCCCTTCCCAAATTAATATGGGCACATATGAGAAAACGTTCGGATGACAAAAGTCCCAGAAATCCTTTGTTCTGCAGTGATGACTGGCAGGTCCCACTCTCGGTCTGTGCCAGGCAGTTTAAAGCAGCAGGAATTAATAGCAAGCTTATTGGCAGGACTTCCCTACAAGAAGTAAACCTGGCTGCTGCATCAGATCTGCCCTGCCTTAAGCCCAAGCTGTGAGGCCTGGGAGGCCGGCAGGCTCCCTGGCTCCTCCTTGCCTCGCAGCTGGAGCCAGCACTGGCGACAAAAATGGCTGTTTTAAGCTCGGTGCCTCTGTTTCTGAGCATCCATCTTTTAGTTCCCGATGCACTTTTTGCTCCTTCCGCGGGAGCTGTCTTTAACCAAGCGTTGAAACGAAGGGACGCCTGGAAGAAATGGCACTTAATGTGCGTGAGATTGCTTGTGACTTCCTGAACCTGAGTGTAAACTGGAGATATTACTACTTCTCTCTGTAGAGTTCTTTCAGATATTTAGGTGTCAGACCTCTCTGTGGGAGAACTGGAGATCTATAAAATGCCGACTCCTCTAGAAACTTGCCTTCCGCTATCTGTTAGTAACAGCGTAGTCTAACACAGGAAGACCTAGAGCCCATGCCTGAAGGTGAATGTAGATCTTTGAGCAGAAGTTAAACTTATTTTTTTTAACAATTCTATAAAATGAGCTGTAGATTTACCCCAAATGAGGTGTTTTTCTTTTCAACTGAAGTCTATCTGGTGTTTACTGTTACGAATTAATGCACTGCCCGAGGCCTCTGTAAGGATCCAACACCTCTGTGTTGGCACAACCAGAGAAGACGCTGTCATACAGAAAACATTAATAAACCTCTGTAATTTAAAATATTGTGAAAACCTTCCTTTGTATTTTTGATGTGTTTAAACTTTATCATCAGGTCTGGCACTAATTTTTCCGATAATGTAACAGTACATACTTTCCATATGAGGCCACTGTTGCTTGTTCATGATCTACTTTGAACAGATATTACATTTAAGTAATACAGTGGTAACGTTTCTTGCTGCCCAGGGAGTCAGTGATGAGGCTGGGAAATCCTTGCTGTCAGTCTAGCTGATGTTGCTCAAGAGATGAGGTTGTCATTTAACTTGGGGTTCCTGGGAACTGCCTCGATATAGCTGGTTCTTCAGAAAAAAATTTTGTTTTTTTTAGCTTGCCTAATAGTCGCTTATATGTAAAGCAAAGCTGTTGCTCTTAGCAGAAATGATTTACTGTTCGTTGTGCTTCACTAAGGCAACTACCTCAGTGAAAACCTTGGGAAGTTTCCTGTAGCGCAGATTAGTTTATAGGGTGTGAATTGCTTACTACATGCAGCGGCAGACATTGTACAGCAAAGTTACTGTTCGGTTTTACTCCCAGCTGCGTTGTTGTGGATCTTTAATTTTCTCTTTAAGTCCTACTGAAAAACTTCATGTGGTTCAGTCTGTCTGTTGAGTAGTCAGTGGTAGTATAGAGTGTATATGTGCTGTTAAAAACGAATTACAGAGGATAATGCGAAGAAGGCAGACAAAGAAGTGCAGAGCCTCTCGCATACCACAGCACCTTAAGACCACAAAAAAAGATTTTTCCTACACTTGCTCCGCAGTGCCATTTCAAACCCATGGGGTAATGGAAACATGTAACTGTGCCATTTCAAACACATGGCGTAGTGGAAATAGAGAGTTGTGTAATCGTGCAGTTTGACTGAATGGGCAGTGCCTGTGCATAATCCAGATCATACAGAAGTTTATGGAGTAGCATGGGGCAGCGTTGTGTAATTCTGCAAGCCAGAAACATCTTGCATTTGCTTTTCTTCCTAAAGAAAGGAAAAGCAAAAGTTTATTACAAACATGATCTCCCCCTCCCCCCCTCCATCAAAGTCCATATTAGTGCATTGTAAAGGGTGATTATATGTATTTAATCAATTTTTGAAGTCCGAATATAGCTACAGTTGCTAACAGTGGCAGCATCATACTTCTCTAGCCCCTCAGTTACAAAACAGAAACTATTAGTAATAAGCATGTGACAGCTAGAGGAAAAATATATAAATATAAAAATACTGGAAAGGTGCAGATATTATTTATATCACCAAAAATGAAAATGTGTCATTATGTAAAAACCTGAGTTTTAACTTTTTGTTATTTTAATCTGATCTTAGTATTTGAATATTTTATTTTAAAGAAAACTATCGTATGGGGATTAATGCAACTATATTTGATCAATAATAAAAGTGAGGTACTTGTTTGTCTTAATATTGCCTCGCTGCATTATATGAACAGTGTGTTTGCACACAGCTTCTGGTTTCAAGTCTCTTCTTGCAAAAATTATAGTTCAGACTCCTCTCTGCAGTGCTACCTTGGGATAGTACTCCCTGACAACTCATCACACTTGCTGTAATAAAACGTGCTGTGGCAACCTATTCAGATAGTGGTTGCTGAGTATATGTTGAGATAATTATTGTCGTGTCTGCTCTGCCGATGCAGAGTAAAAGAAAGTGTGATTTCCAACTACTGTCTCTCCTGTAACCTGCTGATTCCTGAATGCCAATACAAGGATCTTCTGCTGATGCCCAGCTTTGGTCTGGTGGTGCAGCTGCAGTTCTTCTATAGGCAATATGGCCCGATATTGCATGTTGGACAAAGATATACGGTGCATAATCCTGAATTTTTCCTTTTCTTTGGCCTCACGGGTCTGTGTCAGGATCCAGCCTGACTTGCTGCAGTTTCTGTAGCAAGAGTTTTGATTGTAATGTCATAATAAGCCAATCTACTCAGCCAGCTCATGGGAATCCTTGTTGCAGCTTGTTGCATAGCTAGAAACCGGCACTAATAGCTTGTCCTCACCGTCTTGTCTTCCAGCCTGACAAGCTTGGACTATTCAGCTGTAAAATCAAAACTTTCCTTGCAAGATGCATTCACCCATCTGGATCGCGTCCAGGCGGGTTTTGAATGTCTCCAGCAAAGGAGACTCCACAACCTCTCCGGGCAACCTGTGCCAGTGCTCACTCACCCTCACAGTCGGGAAGTTTTTCCTCATGTTCAGGTGGAACTGTGAACTAGTCACTGTAAACTAGTCACTGTGAACTAGTTGCCCATTGGCAGCAACTTTTCCGAGTCAAGTTCCTCCTGCAATGACTCTGTGCATGTTGCTGGCGGTAAAGAGGCAAAGAGAGTCTTTTCCGAATTCTCTCAGTTGATGAGGATGTTTGGCTTCGCTGATTTAATCTCATGATATGTTCCAAGATTAAGCTGCTCCCTGGTTTTTGGCTGACTCAACACTCCTCTGTCAACTTGATGGCTGCTGAGATCATTGGTGAATGTTTTCTCTGTGAGCTTTGAATCAAAGTTACTGGCAGAGGGCATTGGTATACCACAGGTATTTCTGTATTTGGAGTCACAGGGCTCGAGAAGTAGGACCCTGGTAGAGCGGGTGGCTCCTGCCATAGTAAATGTTATTCCAGTTCCTCATTGCTTAGCTCATACTCTTCTCTTGCTCCTTTAACTCTGGTAAAAACACTTGTAAGCACTTCTGGGTTTTATTTTATTCTACCACATATTTTATTACATTTTTATGACCACACTCTGCCTCATGATGCTACTACCTTAGCTGTTGCATAATCACCATATTTTGTGTCAGTGCTGCTCTCATTTTCTTGTTCTCCTTTTGGACTTCTGCCAACTCAACACCCAGAAGTCCTCCTTTCTTTTTGCTGATTCGTACAGTCTGCACTTTAGAAAGTAAGAAATGCCCTGTCGGATCAGACCAATGGTCCATTTCTCCCAGGTGCCTGTCTCAGATAGTGGCAGGAGAAGATGCCATTTAAGGAGAGCACGTGAGCCCTGTCACTTTTTTGTGGTTCAACCCCATCATACTCTCCGCAGCTGCTGGATGAGGGAAGTCAGTAGTATATCCCTTTAGTATCTGGTTTTTAATTTGTTGTCCCTAAATTTGACTCATCCCTGTTTGAACCTGCCGATGTTCCACATACCTCCTCAACTTCCCAGGGCAACAAATTTCTGGAAGTTCACAGCCCTCTACGTGAAGCCAAGTTTTCCTCTGTTTTAAAGTGATCTCCTGCTACTTTCAGTAAGTGACCCTTATTCCCCACATGCCACAATATTAGAACTAGCAGTTTTATGTTCACATTTTTTTCCACCTTCTTCATGCTTTTGTTAAACTTTAATCGTATCCCTCTTCAGTCTTCTGCTCTCCAAACTGAAGTCATCTCTTCCTCTTTTTTATTCTTTTCATGAGAAATTACAAAGTGCTTAATAAACGCTTCCCCCTTTTTGAGCATATTTCTCTGTCCGGGTATGGGACCAACTACAGTCACATAAACTTAGGAGCAGCCTCCATCCTTGGTCAAAATTATCAGATTGCCTTACCCAGGAAAGCCACAATAGTTGGGTGGAGAAAGTATAGTCCCCACAACTAAATTGCAAGCTGACTTAATTAAGGTAGGTTTATTAGATGGGAATTTTATGATAGTGTATTTTCACCTTTGGCAATAAACTAACAGTAGCATAGCAGCTACAGCAGGGCTGAATAACACTGGAACGCAGCCTGGGACAGAGGTAGGCTATTGCCTCAGCCCGTGCCAGCATCTCCCTTCCTACCCAGGAAGGTGGATAATGGTCCTGTGTCACCCACCACATTTCTCTATGCCATTTATACATACACTGAGCACCTTTTCCAGCAGTCCAATTTATATGCAGCTGTTGCCTTATACAGTTTCTGCCCTGCTATTCAGCCTTTTTCCTTTTTCCTCCTTTTGCCTTCTTTTTCCCCTTTCCTGTTTGGGGCTTGCTTACAATCTTCCTGTTCTTTCAGCTGCCCACTCAGTGCTCAGCTGCACCCTTTGCATTTCCATTTTTCCCTCTAGTGCAGCTCTTGGCAGAGGCAAGTACACATCTGTGACAGCTGGTTGTCCTTGGGGAACCATGGCTGGAGACAGCACAAGGAGCTGCTGCAAGGAGCTATGCGGGCAGCTGAGCTGTGTGACGCATCCATGGAAGTTGTTTACTCGAGCTACAGTCTTAGCCTTCAGCATGGCAGGTTAGAAAAGCCTTATTGGGGACGTAATTGGGGGCCTGCCACCCTAAAGCAAATGTAAACTAAGCAGGTTTATCACCTGCTGCTTGTGCTTCCATCTCTCCTTCTTAAAATGCCCATAATTTTATCTGATCATGCATTTCCCACTCTTTTATAACTATCTACTTGAGCTTTTGTTTCCTTATGTGGGCATAGATAGGTATACTGTTGCATTCACTGCTTATGAAAAAGGTTTTAAAATATTTTTTCAAGCTTTTACAAGATTGTACAAAGTTCATCTCAGTTGAAAATACGAGCCTTAAAGAGAGTTTTGCTCTTGGCTTAGATTACCAAAAAAAAAAAAAAAAAAGTCTTCCTAAATATAAATTAAGCAACAGAACAAGCTATTTAAAGCAGTTGCGGAAGGTCTTTGAGGTCTTTTAGGGAAGATTAGATACATATCTCCTGGAGGTGAGGCAGATATAGTTAGCATAAATCAGGAACCCTTCATCCCTATAAAGATGCAAATTAAAAACAATTAAACAAACAGAATTGCCTAATTCTTACTATAAGCATACACCCAATGATCACGCAACCAACAATTAGTTTATCTAGCAAAGAGACCATGTGGAAGACCAAGAAAAAGGTGGGGTGACACTTGATCACAGTAAGCTAAAGGTTGGATCTGTGAAGGAGGTTTCCAAGGAGATATTTTGAGAAAATGTCAGGTGTTTGCAAGCAAAAAAAAAAAAAAAAAACTAAAAGCAAAACACCACTATAAACCAGAGGAGATATAATCAAGGAAGCAATCCAAAATACACTGGTGGAGGAAGCTGAAGAAAGGCGTAAGCAAACATGATAAAGGCACACAAGCAACAAAACAAAATTGTTATGGAAAGGTATGACAGGTCAAGGCTGCTGAGACATCGTCATTGCACAAAGTAATGAAGAAATCACCAAGACTGGGAGCACGTATTTTTTAGAAAGGGGAAGGCATGAAGGAAGTGGGAAATATAGTTGAGATACAAAAATGTAACTTGTTACAGAAATACTATCAGGCCAACAACACCAGCCACAAGGAAAGGAATGCTGCAGCGATGCAGGGAGCGTGAAAGTTGCCCTGCGACGGAGGCCTGGACCCCGCAGTCCATCCCAACATGAGCACTGGCATGCTGAATTAATCAGGAAGCTTGCCAGGAAAAATCAGTGTCAACACGGAGGCTGTGGCAGAAGAGGGAGCAGAACAAGGAAATGGCTCTAGAGCAGGGAGGGAATGACAGTAAAACTCATCGGAAAATGCCACTGAAAAGCTCTACATGACAAACTGCAGAGACTTTTCCCGATGTTGTGGCGGACGAGCTCAGCATCTCAAAGGTACATCAGGATCAGTACTAGAAAAACCTCAGTGAAAGGAGCTGCTGGTGGTGTCCCATGAGTTTGAAGGCAGCGGCAGGCAAGGAGCAGTGTGTGTCTGCCACCGGCAAGAGAGGAGCCAGGAGGCCCTGGGGTGGGCATGCTCCTTCCTCGCGGGAGGGCACGTGCTGCAGGACGCAGCATGCCACAAGGACAGTGGCCAAATCATGCAGACGCTCAAATGATGCCATAGCTTTCACGAAAAAAAAGCACAAAGGGAATCGCAGTTCTCCAAGAGTGCATCAGGGCTTGCACTTGGCATCATCTTCTTGAGCAGAGACCTGGCGTGGCAGAGGCCGCGTCTCAGCACCGGGAGTTCCTTAGTGGATGAGGGCGAACAGCAATGTGTCTGAGCCACAGCTGTTAAACCGGGCATTAGAACCTGAAGACGTTCTTTGAAACTGTTTTTTCGTATCAAAATGAAAACATGTCCAATCCTGTGTATAATGCATCCATGGATATTATCCTACAGACAGAAGCAAGCAGAAGGTTGAATAAAGTAGAGATATATATTTGAAAAGACTGCAGAATTAAAAGAATTGGTTGAAAGACAAAGAGAAAGCTGTGAAATAAAAGTACATAATGGGCTACAGCTGAAAAGAGAGATGATATGTAAAGAATGTCCTGAATTAATCACTTCCTTTCTGTAAAAACTTGGGTTTGGCAAAAGGCTATCATTTAGCAACCTAAACTGTTCCTTTTTTTTTTTTCTTACAAACATAAACTACTTACTGGGGGTATTATTTCTGTCTGGCTCTGCAAAATAGAGATTAAAACAGTATCTCATTTAATATTGTCTATAAGTATATGGAAATAGTTGGCTCCAGATGCATTACAGAATTACACTTACAGAACTGATGTAATTTAGACCATTGAAAGTGGGGCATAGTTGGTGTTCAACACTTTCCTATAGAGCAATGATCCTTGTTTAACTCTATGGATCTTATCAAGTGCTTGTTCAAGCCAAGTTATGACTCTTGCTAAGAATATTTAATGTCGTGTTTCAGGCGATGAAATGTAGAACAGGAAGGGAACTCAAGGGACTGTTCAGTTCCACCCTCCGCGCTGAGGCATCCCGCCTCTTTCCCAGTGAGCTGTGCCAAGACCTGCCTTTCCTCAGCCCTGTGGCCGGAGGCATCCTGGTCCCGGGAGCTCCCAGGGGTTTGTGTGAGGACTCCTGAAAGATCTCTGTGGAAAGGGATTCTCCAGCCTCTTCCCATGCTCTGCTCCTTGTATGTTTTGCAAATGATTCATACTAGCCAGTCAAAATGTTCTTTGTTGCAAAAGGAAAACTGATTTCTTCACATCTTTATCTCAGCAGATGATGCCAAGTCCTTTCAGTTTTCCCTTGCGAGTCCTTTGGTCTACGTTCGTCCTCATCCTTGTACGCTCTGCATGCTCCTCGGCCTGCCTAGCTCTGCAAGCACCACGTCCAGACTGGGACCCAGTCCTCCAGTTATCTCATTCAAAGATCTTGGCATATATTAAATTACACCAAATCAATGCTCATGTCTGTGCTAAAGGCACGAAGACAGCACTTGTCTTCTCCCGGTCCTTCTCAGATGCCTTTCCTTACATTTCAGAGTGATCAGTGATGATCCCAGCTGAGCTCTGGGGCCTGCTGACTTCCTGCTCAGGTTTCCTGCACCCATTGCCCCTGCTCTTGCATGCTGTTATTTTCAGTGCTGTCTGGATGGGCAGAGAGTGATGGGTGGGGGGTAGGGAGTGGATGATAAGTGGCTTTATCCTCCTCCTCCCTGAAATCTGCTGCTGGGCACTTCTGGCTAGCGCGGGAGGAAAGCCTGGGCTGGGCTGGCTGGGAGTCACTCTGAGCTCCTGCTGCCTCCCCAGGCTTGGGGCAAACTGCAAGGTATGGCCAATGCCATGTCCACCAGCTCTGTGGAAAAAAAAAGTCTTTCCCTCTCGGCGCATGTCCACCACCGTTGTGCAAACACAATCCAGTCTGGAGTAATGATCACGTCCAAGTTTTGCTGGTAGATGAGTTGCGTCCTCACCTGTGTTAGCGGAGGCCTGCTGCAGCTGCCAGCCCTGCTGCACAGCCCAGGCAAGAGCTTAACAACTTTGGAGCAACGCTGCGAGCCACAATGTCATTGCAAAATGGGATGAGTCATTGCAAAATGGGATGAGTCATTGCAACATTAAAAATGAGTGAAAAAGTCTGGAGAGAATTAACAATAATTTAATGACACTGCAAACCCCAATAGAGAGCTGAGATAGGAAAGGCCTACTGTGCGGGCAAACCCCCAGCAAGCCACCGTTCCTGTCCTGATTAATAAGCACAGCTTAAATATACTACATCATCTTACTGACAGCTGCATTAACATCAGGAGGAGAAAACAGAAGGTGGAGGTGAATAGAGGAATTAGGCCTAAGATAATTACCGGGAGTTAAAAATAATATATATCTATGGCTACAGCGATCGACCAGGAGTTCCCTTTAAAGGCTAAACCCTCTTAAGGCACAACTGTAACCTGCAAGCTATGCACTGAATGATATGCTCTGCTTGGGTCGCTTCCTTCTGCCTCTGTGTGTCGGGCAGGACCGACCCTGCCCAGGCTGCCACCGGGAGGAGCTGCGTAGTCTGAAAGCAGGTCATGCATGCCCCAATACCATGCCAGTGGTCCCTCTGCCAAACTTTCAGACATCACAAAAGTCTGCCTTGGAAACTGTGCAATTTTTTATTTTAAAGAACACTCTAGCTCTTTTCAGTGGAGCATTTTGGTATTTTAAGTGAATTTTCTTTTTTCTTTAATCCACAATTTGTAGAATTATGAATGTACTATGGGAAGTTGTTTTTGTTTTGGCACCTTTCGTTGGTCTGTGTTTTTAGCACAGACTTTCATATACACCAGGTGACCCAAGGCGACCTGACTTTTTAAAAAGTGAACTCTATCATCAGACAGCATTTGTAAAACCCAGCAAACTCATGAACAGTATTGCACAACCATGGCTTGGGCTTTGGTTGGCATTTTTAAATAATTTTGAGGTTGTTCTGTAGGTGCTGTGCTAGAAGAAGTGCCAGTTCTCCTGCTGTAGCAGTATTTTCTAGTTATTTCTTTCCTAGGCAAAACCTAAGTCCTTCTATGGTGTGAAATTAGAGCTTTTGACTATGAAGGGTGAGGCTGATTGGGAACACAAGAAATGCCATGTTACCCCGCTGCCGCGAGTTCTGGTTATGAGCACAGTGGTGATTTGCTGTCAGTCCCGGTGCTGTGCTTGGCTCACTTCCACCGTACACCCACATCTTGCAGTAGGGGCTGCAGTGGTTTGTGGCATGTCTTCACAAGCTCCGTGGTGAAGTCAAGTTTGCACCCTGGTGGGACAGCCAGTTTTGCCCTATCCTGCCCCACTGCGCAGCATAAACCTGGCAGGAAAGGCTCCCTTGTGCGGTTCCCAAATGCTGGCGCGTCCCCGGCGGCGGCGCTGCTAGGGACGACAGCTCCATTCGGCCTCTTTGAGAGAGGTAAGGTTTTATCACATCACCCTTAGCCCTGGGAAGGAAAAGACAGCTTTCTCCTCGTTTTGCTTTGGCAGTGAGTGCCCATGCACCATTTGCCTGCCCAGTCTGCTTCGTCCAGTGCAATGGCCACCGAGTGAGCTGTCACCTCCTGCCACTGCTCCTCGTGACAGGATATAATCAACATCTCTCATCCTGTTCCTGAAAGAAACTCAGTCTCCTTGGCTTCATGATAGTGCCGTCTGTCCAGCACCACCAGTGCTGTGGGGTGTCACTAGGCAACTTGCGTGGCCGGGGCAGGCAGAGCAGCTGGCAGTGAGAGACCTCTCTCCCAAAAAGACCTGTGCCGGCGAATATCAGAGACATATCCAAAACTCAACCAGGCCTCCTGGGTCCAACCCTGCCTCCCCACAAGGAACCACTTCCTCAGCAGGCAGCAGCCAGCCCTGGGAGGACCTAGTGGCCTACACTGATGTGCGCAGTTGCTTTGATACACCATTGCCTGCTGCGGCTTCCCTGCAGCCGACAGCTCCAGGACCTCATGAAGGTTCCCTTCTGTAAAGGCAAGGGCAGGGTCCTGCACCCGGGGAGGAATAACCCCATGCAGCAGGACAGGCTGGGGGTTGACCTGCTGGCAAGCAGCTCTGCAGAGAAGGACCTGTGTGTCCTGATGGACAACAAGTTGACCAGGAGCCAGCAGTGTGCCCTTGTGGCCAGGAGGGCCAATGGTCTCCTGGGCTGCATTAGGCAGAGTGTCGCCAGCAGGTGGAGGGAGGGGATCCCGCCCCTCTACTCAGCCCTGGGGAGGCCTCACCTGGAGTGCTGGGTCCGATTCTGGGCTCCCCGGTACAAGAGAGACATGGCACTACTGGAGAGAGTCCAGTGAAGGGCTGTTAAGATGATGAAGGGAGTAGAGCATCTTTCATATAAGGAGAAGGCTGCGAGAGCTGGGCCTGTTTAGCCTGGAGAAGAGAAGACTGAGAGGAGATCTGATCAATGTATACAGATATGTAAAGGGAGGGTGTTGAGAGGATGGGGCCAGACTCCTCACACTGGTGCCCTGTGACAGGACAAGAGACAACAGGCACCAACAGGAAGTTCTGTCTGAACCTGAGAAAAAACTTCTTTGCTGTGAGGGTGAGTGAGCACTGGCCCAGGTTGCCCCAAGAGGTTGTGGAGTCTCCTTCGCTGGAGATATTCAAAACCCTCCTGGACGTGATCCTGTGCAGTGTGCTCTAGAGGACCCTGCTTGAGCAGGGGGGTTGGACTAGATGATCTCCAGAGGTGCCTTCCAACCTCGACTGTTCTGTGACACTGTGGGGTGGGGGACAGGTCACCCGTGGCACAGCAGGAGGGGGCTCAGCTGTGGGCTGGCCATGGCGCAGCCCCCCTGCCGGCCGCCTGTCCCCGTGGCAGCACAGCAGGGGCGCGCAGCGGGCAGGAGACCTCCCGGAGAGAGCTGCGGGCCAGGTGGCGGCAGCTTCCCGCCAACTAGCACAGGAGGTGTTGGGCTGACCCGCAGGGCCTGCCCATCCTGAAGCCACCGTGGTGCTAACTAGGCCATCAGGGGCCATTAGTCATCAGCTCTTCCCTTGCTTCATTGCCCGCACCCTGACCAGACACGTTCGACTCGCCTTATGCAAAAGCCGTCCCAAGGGCTGGCGGGCGCCAGGGGGCGGCTGCCGCACCCGCTCGCTGCCTGCGAGGGCAGGCCCCGGCCAGGCCCGCCGGCGATCCTGCCTCCGTCCCCTCTGCAGACGGACGTGGCGGTGGCAGCAGCGCCTGCGCGGTGGCTATGGCAGTGCCTGCTGTTCGGGGACTGTCCCTGGCGCCACTGTCCCGGAAATCCCACCCGGGGCGACAGCAACTCCCTGGTCCCTGGCTGGGCTGCGCTGTCACCATGGAGGGTCCCCAGTGCCTTCTGTGCCGGAGGAGGTGGGAGCGGGCTCGGCACCTCTCCGCCTCCCACTTCCACCGTACCCTGGCTGAAGCCCAGGCCTCGTGGTTTTTAAAGACCACGAGGGGCTTTGGTTTGGACTTACCTCCTGTGCAAGTTCTTATCTCGACTCAACCTACAGGTCAGACAACTCCGGTCGCAGAGCTGGCACGTTTCCGGGGCTTATGCCCACACCCCGGCAGCGTACGCATGCCAGCAGCCCTGCCGCAGTCTTTCATCATCGGTTACGCTTCAAGCTTCTGTAATCAGACACGGTTAGCTGAGTAACAGTGGGAAATATTTACCAAAATGAAATTTAGGAGCGTGAACAAAAAGGAGAAGAAGGATAGAAGGAAGGAGAAAAGAACTGAACATGGAAACTCAACTTTCTTTGAAATACGCGCTGAAGTTCATTAGGAAAAGAATTAGTTCTCCTTGTACACATTGGCAGCTCTATGCATGAAGATATAGCTCATGCAATGTGTTCTTTGACTTCTGGTTTGCGTGGTAATTTGACCGTTAAATTATTTGTTTCTTTCCTCTGTCACATATTTAGCTCCTGCTTATGTTGAGAGAGGTTGTTAGGGAAGCTCTCAAGAGGATTTGAAGTGTAGAAGAGTCTGGGATGTTAGAAGTTAAGTTCTGGATAATGTTTCTACTTTTTTATTGTTTTTTTCAGTAAACATCCACTAATTCTTTCCCAGAGTTTCCTCCTATGGGATATTATTTTGGCTACGAATCCACCCTCAGGAGGTGGCTGAGATTTGGATACAGATTGCTGCAGGCAGGTGTTGCCACAAACTGGGATGCCCCTATGCACAGGTGACCAATCCCAAATACCCTTCATCAGCAAAAAACAGCTCTTTATACCAAAAATAGCTCTTCCTCAGGATGCTTTGGTGCTTCTAAAAGCAAACAAGACCTCCTCCTGGGCTTGGCAGGTGCTGTGAGCGGCCCCTCCGCTGGCCTGCTCCCCCCGGCTGCTGGCCCCATCATTTCTCCTGGCTCCCAGAGGTGGGCTAAAGCCCGCTATGGGCTCCTGCGCCTCCACACCTTAGTGCAGGACAGAAGAATTTATCATCACATTTTTATCATACTTGGGGAACAAGATTAAAAAAAAAAAGAATGATAACACCTGGACAGTCTTCAGTAGAAAAAAGATGACCTTAAGACACAGATTCACAGGTCACAGGCCTCTCTCCTAGTCCTGTGCTGTCTTACTGCTTGGTGCTGACTGCTTGGTCACTCAAGCTGTTTTCTCTCTGCTGTGGTGTTCCTCATCTTGAAAATGGAAATTTCTGCTCTCCCACTGGGGGATTTGGTTGGTTAATCGCTGTGGGTTTCTCTGAGCTCTGGAAATGGAAAGCTGCACTGAAACTCTGTGCTGTGACCGTTAGCGCTGTCCACAGCTCTGGTGGGATTCAAATGAGATTTCTGGTTTCATTCCCTCTGTAAAAGTTGCTCATCTGGCTCCTCTGGACACAGATTGACTTGTGACTATCATCTCAGTACTTAATGAAGGGATTAATGGACATCTTTTCCTCCTCCTTGCCCAGGTTGTTCGTAAAGGCAGCCTGGACCCTTCAGGGAGGGAGCGCAGCCATGGATCTCATCAGGGATCTCCTTCAAAACACTAAAATGGATTCCTGAAATCGCGCTATTGCCTTGTGAATATCTGATTTGGCATGGGATATACAGACAGCTTTGTGAACATGGAAAGTGTTAAAACTTATCTACTCATTGTATTGCAAAGGCAATGCACTGCAAACTTGGGAAAATATTACCAGTGTGGCAAGCTGCATGAATTTTGCCCTCAAGCAATAAGTAATATATGAATTACTTTTTAAAATTAGTATTCCATGCTTGTTAGGATTTTTTTTTTCATTAAATTCCTTTGCTACTTTCTCAGGATCAGCCTACAAGCTGCTGACATGCATTATTGTTCTTTAAATTATTGCATACTTTCCATTAGACCCGTAGGGATCAGGGTCCCCTGTACTAGGTTTCACCCTGAGAGACTGTGATCTGCAAGACAAGAGCTGCGGATGAGAATTGAGAGCAGGCTGGAGCATTTGGGAAGCACGTAAACATGTGCTCAGCTACACCAGCAGCCCCCAGTTAGTGAATGTCAAGGTGAAAGCATTAGCCTGGCTTTGAAAGGGTAAAAAAAGTTGACACAAGGTGAGACTTAAATAACTTGCATCAAGTTTTTCTTCTTAAGACTCATGTCTCATGCCAGAGGGTCCCCCAAATGAAAAGCCCTCGGGGACGTTTGTTCTCTGAAGTTACAAGAAACTGAGTGGGGAAACCAAACAGTCGTGTGATTTTTCTGAAAGGGTTCGGAAGATCTTTTATACACTCACGACAGGAGCGACGGGTGGGAGGCGACGTGTCGCAACAAAGCTATGGAGTATAAGCCCGTCTCGTTCTCTCTCCCCCATAAGCGTTGCTGTAGGCTGAGGAGATGGACTCAGAGGCACAGAAAGGGGCTGAGATCCTGCAGGAATTTTCCCCTCAGTGATAGGAGAAATTCTGTAGATTTAGAGATTGGGCCTCATTTGCATTGAATCTATTTCAGATGGGCTGTTTGCAGGGCTAATATTTATAAAAAATAGAAGAAAAGGAAAACAGAATAGACTCCCTGGGGGCGTAGCAGAAGTCGGAACAGAGCGCTCAGGCACTGCTTGACAGAGGGAGATTACAGGTAGCAAAATGGCAAAGACAAGAAAATATTTTCTACCCCTGCTCAGCTTGTGGCATGGTCCAGAGACAGTACAGGTTTTGGAGAAGACCTGAATTTCAGGCCTATCTTTGACGCAGTCAGTGCCCATGTGTAAGCCATGACTTCGCATCCCCCTTAGGACAGAGGAGGAGAATTTAGTCCCTCTCTTAGGCGGCTCAGTAGGCATGCGGCCAGCCGGCTCCCTCGAGCAGTCGTTGGAGGCAGCTGTGTAAGGCTGGTCCTGGATAAAGGAGGATAAAGATAAGGCTGGGAAAATCACAGAAGCACCCAAACAGACCAAAACTTTCTGGATATCTTGTGCCTCACTCTTCTTCTTTGTGCTTGCATTTGGGACAGGGATTTCGTGCAGGGGACTCATCTCTCCTAAAGGCAAGGGAAAAGAGTAATTATTTACGTCTACCTTATTCTCTCCTTCTGCTCCTCACTTATATACTTTTCTTTTACAAGTAGGCAGTGACTTGTATTATCTTACTGGTGCAGTTATTTTATAGTTGAAGAAAGGGCAGAGTTTGATATGAAACACGAGGTAAAGAAGGAATTGCCGATGGTCAGGGGCCACGGTGACAGAAGACGTATCGGAACAGAGAGAGCTCCTCTGTTCACTTAAAATAGACGAGGATTTAACAAAAAAGACCAATAAATTTCCCCTTTAAAAATTCAGAAGTTACTAGAGTCTATTCAACAAAGAAAAATGCGTTCATGGGAAGGGAGAGCCAGTAACAGCAGGCCTGCGCTCATACTGAGTGGTAAGAGAGAAAGAAGCAGCAGTTTCCCCTGAGGGTAGTGGGATTCTGGAAGTTAAACGGAAATATTTGTAATTGTGAAGAGTTAAAAGGCTTCCTAGGCACTGTGGCTTACCTTTCATATCATGGACATGTTGGGATAATGTATTAGCCCTGTGGCACAGTGGAAACAGCCCATCAAAGAGCTTTCTTTCCAAGGCTCCATCTTCTGCAGGGAGACTGAAGAAACATGAGAATGGGGAGGTGGGTAAGCGTGGTAAGTGCTCAAGAAATTCCTCATGGGGATTATTTACATAATCCTTCATCTCTTCTGTCGAAAACAACTGTTGTTAAATTTAAGTCAATTCAGACAAAAATGAAGATGTCTCAGTTAGAAGTGGGTTACCCTTTACATATTGATCAAGTTTCCTGTTCTCTTTTCTGCATTTGAATTACTCTGTTAAACTTGCATTTAAGATCTTTCTTTAATGTGACTTTTGGCTTGATACAAAGTATAAATAATTATCCTGCTCTAATATCATCTATATTCTATGTGCACTCCTCCTACAAATGTGGCGCCATGTAATCTACACAAGTATCGATCCTAAATTAAAAGACAGCATCAAAATCTGAGTCACTTCTGCTACACATTATTAAGCACCCATTTTGGTTAAGCAGGTGATGCTTGCCAGTCCCATTTCATATCCACCATTTTCCTTTTTCTAGTTTCTTTCCTGCTGGAGAGGACTGCATACATGGCCAGAACACAATCTGCTATGTCTTTGCATCTGCCTTTCACTTGGCTTTAATGTGGATTTTCCCTCATGTCTTGTGTCAGAGACACTCCTGTGTCATCAGGACATCATTCAGCCAATGATCTCCCCTCTCACCCATCTCTCCAGCCCCATCTAAGACTGGTGGCAGAAAACCTCACACACAGAGGCTGGACTCAGTAGTCCAAAACAAGTGTCAGCTCCTGGTTTTGTTTTCACTGGGTGGAGAAAAATCTGCAAGCAAAGCAAACCCGGTTTCATGGCTAAGAGGCAAATCTTTCCTCCTCCGCAGCCACAGGAGATCCTGAACATGGTGGAAGTGAAGCAGTTTTGCTACTTGGTGGTGAGGGAAGGAGGAAGAGGAGGCAATCATGCAAGGGGCACCTGACTTCTTTGTTTTACCCAACAAGGCAGGTAGACCCCGCAGCGGGAGGACACCTAGGAGGCAAAAGGTTTGCAGCAACAGGAGTTCATGGACAGGCCTTGTTATCCCCAACCATATGAAGTGTTGAGAGCCAGCAAGTTGCATAGATTTTAGCCAGTGCATAATATGAAGGGGTGAGGTCCCACAGGCGTGACTGGGAAGAGGAATGCATCCAAAAACCCATCCATCACTGGGCTGAAGGATGATGGTGTAAGTGGGAGGAATGTTTCCTTGGGGTCAAGTTAGTCTGACAGATTAGCCACAAGGAAGGATGTTCTCTTGTAGTGTGAGCACGCCTAGCTTGGATTCAGCGGGGACCTGTAAGCTTCATGAGACATCAAGCCTTCCCATAACCTAAGTCACGCTGGTAATCCCTACAGTGAAGATTACCACACAGAGATGTACCCAAAGTAGCAAAGCAGAAAAATTGGGATTGCTGGGATTGCATCCCTCATGAGCCACAGGTACTCCACAGTCCTTCTTGCAGTTTTAGAAAATAACATCATCGTGCCAAACCAGGAAAATCAGAGGGTGTGACTGTCCTGCATTGCCCAACCTCTGCCCACTCAGCCCATGTTCACTTGGTGGTTGCGAAGAGGAGAGGGCTGGCTGGGGACTGGGGCAGGAAGGAACAGCGGGTGGCTTGTGAGGAGCGGCATTCCTCACTGCAGTGCCTGACGGGAGGCATTGGCTAAACAGAGACTACCCCTTTCTACTGAGGATGCATTAGATGAGAGGTGCTCCCTGGCCACTGAAAATCAACAGTACTGGCTGAATGAAAACTCTTAGACAACACTAACAGGCTCAGAAGAAATGCCACAAATATCCTAATAGATGCTGGCTGATCATAGTACCTATCTCTGACAGTGGTCCACATGTGCAGGTGATGGAAGACACCCAACGGTTACATTATTGGCCTTTCTGTAATGACCTCCTATGGGTCAGTGAGAGGGATATGTTTCTTACTTCTTTAGGTATGATCTTGTCTAGATCACGAAGCATTAATTTTTCCTAACGAAGTTAAAGAGAAGCTATGATTTTTACCAGGACTATACTGAAGAGACAGGCCAGCCTACTCTGGACCATCCTGTTAATGAGAAGAGAAATTAAATTCTGCAGCTTTGATTCTTGCAACAGAGGATTGTTGTGGAGAGGGGTGAGAGCCCAGAAGAGATCACTTCCTCCTTTCTCTTCCTCTAGGGCTCAACAGGCCATTCCGGTCATTCTTCCCTGAGAGGAACAGGGAGGACTGTTAACACCTTAATTAGTCATTTCATTTGCATACTTTAGGTCTGTTTAAAGTTAGGCCAGTGTGTGAGTAGTCCTTGAGCTGGGAAATGCTTCTAGCTTTTTGCTCAGCCCCTACCTTTGCTGCAGAGTTTGTTCTGCTCAGCTTGCATGAGAGCTGTTTTCTTATGTGCTTTGCTTTCGAGATGCTTCTGTGAGCATATGGGGAGATGTCTCCTGATCGAATACAGCAGCTGGCCTAGCGAAATCTTGCACTTGATATAAAATTACATCAAAGCATTAATTCAAAGTTACAGTCCATTTGGGGTATTTCACAGAAAGCCATTATTGTTTCGCCAAGGCTTGTTGAGCTGCTTGGTTAAAATGCTTATGAGAACAGGCAAAAGCTCTTAGTTTTGGCCTGAAAGGTGCAAGGTACAATGGAAAGTCCCAGGCAAGAGGTAGGAAGAGGTGTGGGCGGAAGGAAAGAAGATGTGGGAGGGTAACTGCCAGGAGACCCCCAGGAACCTCAGTCATATGGAGCTTGTCGCAGCTGAACCTGACATTTTCTTGAAGGGCTCTTAGCTACCCTCTCATCCCATTGGTAAGGCATGAGGGAGTAGTATTAGTATTTAAACTTTTTCTTTTTAAATAGATAGTAAGGAGAAAACTCCTGTCATGTCTTGGAAGCCCAGCGCTCCCTAAGAGAAAGACAACTCATAAGACCTCGCCCAACTGTCCCAGGAGAGATGAGATGGGCTAGGAGAGCCTGTTTCCTTTTTATCCTGGAAGTCAGGCAACAGGCAATAAATTAATGTGGAATTTACATTAATGGGGATTTACATCAGTTGTTACAATTCTTATTATGACATGTCATAATGTCATTTGTTAGATACCATCATTTACAAAGTGCAAATGCTGTCAATGCAGTAGATGATATTTGAGCTTATTTTCTTACAACTTATTATACATTTGGAAGTGAATATGCAGCTGAAGTTATCATCTGATGGGGTAAAGCCAAAGGCCTATAAATTCACTCCAACCACAATCAACCTTTCTTCCAAAAGAAAGCATGATCTTTTATGACTGAAAGACATATATGAAAGCAAAAACGTGTATGAAAGCGTAAGAGTTAAGTAAAGCACAGTGAGACTGTGTAATTATGCAGTTTCTATAGATAGCCATGGGAGAAGAGAGCAAAGTGTTTAAAGGAGCTAATTCCATCAGGAACATTTATGGCTAATTCATTGCGGCTCTTTCTTGGACTTCATAAGCACATTGTGTCTCTAAGGGTAAATTATGCAGGCCTTTCAGTTCACAGTTAAGGTTTAACATATAGAGCCTCTGTCCTGCACAGTACACTTCATAGTCCTTTGCATAAAACACTTGCAAGCATTCCATAGTAAATAATGGTGGAGCAGGAAAAAAATGCAAATCTGGAAAGGACGATCAGGTTTTTGAGGTATGCTTCGGATGCTATGAAACTAAAATAGCTGAATTAGAGGGATATATATATATTTACTCTGCCTGACTGAGCCGGTGAGGAAAATGGGCAGTTTGTGCATTTATATAACTCTGTAATCTTGCCCAAAGTCATCTGTCTTCCTTACAGGCTGTCAAATAGGAGCAGATGCAAACAGTTACACTCCTTTGGCCAAATTCTGCTGTTATTTAGATCCAGCAGCATGTGTTCAGCTACTCCAGATGTAGACTGCTATGTGGCCTCTTGGCTTTTGCTGTTGGAAGTGTGTGTGTGTCTGTGTGTGTAAGAAGCGCGAGATCAAGCTAATTTAATTTTCTGTGACCTATATTCTGTGACCCTGACGCAACCCCTGTGACGTTGTGTCTAGGAGATGTCCCCAGCGAGGTCCCTGCTGTTCTGCAGGGACATTTCTTGGAAGCTGGCTCTATTTCCATAGAGTCTAACCACGCTTTCCAAATTAGGGGTATTCAACCACCCCTGCTCAGCGTCAGAAAAGATAGTTACCAGCATGATTTAACTGGAAATTTTTCAGTTCCTGAATACACTGTGGTGACATTTGCAGGTGGTATAGTTAGTGCACACGCATGGGAGCAACAGGACTTTTTGTTAAGATGTATATCTAATGTAATGTATGTAGGATGTGGCCTTTTCAAATCACTGTACTAATGTTAAATAGGAGTTGGAATGTTAGCAGGTGTCCTATATTTATAAAAATCATCTGACATAGGCCCTACTAAGGCAGGACAAGAGGATGTTGGGATGGAAAGGGAAGCTGTAGCAGAAGCCGTTGTTGCCACCGACATGGAGCAGCGGGAGCTCCCTTTGCGCCAGGGATGTTGGCTGGAGCTGAACGTCCCGGCCAGGCAGTGGTCCTGGCTCCCATCTGGGCAACCTGGAGAAGTGTCTTGCCCTTAACGGCAGCGCTGTAATTTGAACCAGAGAGGAGGGAAAACCATGAGGTGAAGAGAGAGGAAGAGAGAAAAGGCTTCAAATTTCTGGACACAGGGAAGAAAAGACCTCAGCTATCTCCCAGCGTGTTTCCATAACTGCCATTCGCCATGGCGAATATCTCACAGGTGCTGTGCAGGGAAGCAGCACCCGTGCCCCCACTGTGCTGTGGGCATGGGGCCTGCACGCTGCGGAGGGTGGCAAAACTGTTCAGGGAGACATCTCTGAGCTAAACCCATGCCAAAGTGGGGAGTCACATCACCGTGCAGTGACAACGGCTCTTCCTTGGGCACAAGTGAAATGGTTACAGTCTGAACCTGAGAAAAAACTTCTTCACTGTGAGGGTGACAGAGCATTGGAACAGGTTGCCCAGAGAGGTGGTGGAGTCTCCTTCCCTGGAGATATTCAAAACCCGCCTGGATGTGATCCTGGGAAATATGCTCTAGAGGACCCTGCTTGAGCAGGGAGGTTGGACTAGATGATCTCCAGAGGTCCCTTCCAACCTAAACGGTTCTGTGATTCTGTTACCTCCGAACTTTTTTTTTCAGCTTGAGATGAATCTGTTTACATAAACAATCTTGTAGATTTGTTTTCTCTCCCTCCTTATTAGAGCACATTCACACCAGAATGATTACATCAGCGCAACGATACCAGTGAAAACTTCTGATAACACTGTAGTGAAGTGATTTGCACAGAAAAAGCTTCATTTGTAATTTCTGAAGGAAGTGTATAGTGCTTTGTATCAGTGTTTTCCCAAACTGCAGAAGACTCTGAAGTGCAGGGTGGGGCTGAAACAGAGAACAACTTTAGGCTGCCATTAACATTTCAGAAAAGGACAAAATAAAGGTAAAAGGCCATAAATACTTTCTTTATGTTACTATCTATGCAGCTGTTGTTCTTGCCACAGGGGTGTTTTACAACTACAAATGGAAAGGCTGGTTATACATTGAAGGGCAGTCGTCCCTATTTCTGTCTTTCTGAACATGTGCTCCACACTACAAAAAAGCCTTAAGCATCCATATTTTACATATATCAGCTCAGTGACGTGATGACTTTTTAATGGCACCTCTATCAGAAAGATGCCTTATCAAATTGGAAGATGTCAAGAATCTGACACCCGCTGACTCCAGAGCTAATTTTAATGTTATTTTAATCAGTGTCACGGAGAATGGAATGGAGAGTCTGCGGCCCAGTCCTGCTCTCATAACATTTTGTGAGAGGTTTGGCACCAGTGCATACCTATGTGCACTAGTAATGCAAGAGAGATTGCCAGTGCCTGCACCACCTGTAAAGTCAGAAGACCTTCGTAAATCAAACAAATGAGCTGAAGCCAATAATAGGAGGACCTTTAAAGATAAGTTCAAAGGGGGTTACTTATAGAGGAGAGAGAAGGGATGTTGGGTGGGTGATATGGCCACAGTATGCTGTCAGCTGATGCAGAGCACGGGGATGTTGCTGTGTGGCGTTGAGCGTGGTATGCAGGAGCTGCACGTTGCGCCCTGCCTGCCGCTCAGCGGTCTCCCAGAGAGAACCGTGCTCCGTGTAGGAGCCTCTAAGAAAAAGACAGACAAACTGAAGAGAATTTGTAGCCGATGAAAACCAACACTCCGATATTTTTCATGAAAAGGAAAATTACGTGACTGATTGTCAAAAGGCCAAAGACCCAGATCTCCCAAGGTATCTTCTAAGGTACTTTCAACAAGCAGTGGAGTTCAGCATCTAAAAAATATAGGAGTCTGAGCAAAAATGCCCTAGGAATACAAGTCCTATTGGCTTTTACATGTGTGCAAAGAAATGTAGAGACAAGTTAATTCACTGCAAGTGAAATTGGAGGAAAGAGTGGTAATTGTCTATAAACAGATGAATGAGAGAGATCATAAAAAGCAAAGGGAGTGTTTACTTCTAGTACCTGAAGAGGACAGGAGAGACAGTATTACGCCTGAAACCAGGCTTCGTCTGGAAGATGATCGATGAAAGGTAACAGACAAAGAGGTGATGCAAGAGGGGAGAAATGTGTGTTCAAGCATGGTCAGGAGTTGTGGGTTGTTCTCCCATAAAGAAGCACATTTAGACCATCAGTCACACAGTGTTGGGCCCTTCAAGGTTGGAGAGGAAGCACTGGAGGAACAGGCTGGAGAGGTGTCCTTGCAGACAGTGAGATTCTCCCTTGAAGAAATCATTGACACATCAGTGAAAAGAGGCAACCAGACGAAGGAGGCGCCATGCGCCCCGGAACTGTGCCTGGGAATACAGAAATCAACTCTCTATTTGGCCACTAAGTGACAGGAGATACTCTGCAAGGACAAACAACCCCTCCTGAAATTTCTTCCAAGGCACTTGACAACTTAGGAGAAAGAGACAATGGGTAGATATAAAGAACAGGCAAGGTCCAGAAAGAGTGGTGTGGCCCATAAGGCGTGGTTGGTGCAAAGCCAGGAGGTGTATGCGCTCACATGAGATATTGAGCATGCTGGACTAACAGTACAGGTAGAACTGACTTTATCTGCACGGCACTGAGGTGGCCAAGGAGAAGCCTGGACTCACTTTGCTCATTAACATGAATTCAGACTTACAACGTGATACACTTACCTTGAAAAACAGTAACTCTCTTTTTGCAGAAGCATGTGCCTACTTCTAGCATTGACATGGGATGAGTAGTGGAGCAGAACAGCAGACAGAAGAGGGCAAGGTACACCTATGTCTCATTTTTCTGCTGAATGGACACAGAAGGATATGTGGAGGGATTAGCCAAGGAGAAACGGAGAGACCGGGAAAGGAAGTAAGGGCCACAGAGTAGACGGTCAGTGAGAAACCTGAACCATCTTCTGAAGATCACTTTAGGTGAAAGCTAAAGGCTAGAGTAGCAAAACAGATGAGCAGGATAAAGAGCAATCAGAGAAGATATCCTTGCAGGGGACATAGAAACCTCAAAGGAAGTGAATGGATGCTGGGTACGTAAGAAAGGAAGGAAGGAAGAAGAACAAAGAGCTGAAGAGCAAAGAGCCTGGATGATGCTAGGTAACGGGCAACAAGGGCAGAGGCTTCTGAACAATACCTTAATGGAAGAGAAATCTGGGTACAAGGAAGTAGTGGAAATGAAGCAAAGAGGAGTGCATCAGGCAAGTGCTGATGCCTACCATAGGCTTGCTGGGCAGAGTAGGATTAAAAAAATACACTCTAGGAAGGGCAATCTAAGACCCAGGAAGCAAGTGAAGTGCAAAGCCTTTGGCAGAGCTCAGGAGGCGTTTTAGAGGAAGTGCAGCAGGGATGGTTGCTGCGGGACACAGTGGAGAGAGCTCTGGGAGGAAGGCTGGAGGTAGGCCTGGGGCTAAAGCCAGGGAAGAGCAGAGGAGGAGGGCTGGGGAGTGGAGTTCCTTGGGATGAGAAAGAGCTACAGGAGCAAAATGGAGAAGAAGGAAGGGAACAGAGGATGTGGGCAGTGGATATCAGAGGGCAGGTGCCATGAGAACAGTGGGAATGGTGTGGGGGAAGGGGCAGAGGTGAGCCGCGTGACTTAGGAGCCATGAGCCGTACTGGCAGTTGGCAGCAGGAGCTTGCTTATCCAGCAAGTCGGACAGCAATTAATTAAATTGAATCAGGCAGCAATCAGTCAGTTAAATCGGGTAACAATGACTCAATTAAGATGAACTGGGGAACAATGAACTTATTACATCAAAGGAGAGAACAACGAACCAATGAAATCAGCTGGAAGCCTCCACGGGTACATCCGGAGCCTGGGCTAGCTGCCACGGGGTAGAGGGACCCTTGGTGCAGCAGGCTTTTCCAGCAGGACATCACAACGGCGACTGTGCATTGCTGCTGACAGCCCTCCTCGTCCCCCTTCGCCCAGAGAAGGACGTGGCAGACTAGCAACTGGTCTGATGAAACATTTATAATAAACCAAAGGGGTGGGGAGGTTGAAACTGTCAGCTTTCAAATTAGCCATAGCATTGCAGAAATTCCTGGACTGCATAAGGATGGAGAAAGCCCTACCTTTCAAATCAGGCTGATGCTGGATATCAGGAGATGGGCTGAGAGCCTTTGGCAGGAGCCTGGAGATGATTTAGTCTACCCTACCTAGCATATATGAGAGGGGCACTTTCCAATGGAGTCCTGGAACAGCTTGATCATGAGACTGTTTCTAGTAAAACAGCTGCATGGGTCCATTTTTGAGATAAAGAGTGCACATGATACTGACTGGTGTGAATGTAGGCTGGCCGTGTACTGGCAGCGCAAGGAGTTGTTTTCATCCCCTTTCTGTGGTCCCCCTTATCATTTGGGTTTAGGGACTTTCGAGGGTGAGGTTTGTTCATTTATTTATTTATTTATTTATTTATTGGTTCTCTTCTGTTGCTTTTTCTATCTGCACAAGCAAGGTGTGCCACTGACCTTGCTGAGTTACCTTACACGAAAGGACCAAGTTCAAGAAGTGTTTATCCTGGGATATTTCATGAATATCAGTTCACTCAAAATAAAGGAGGCAACATCTCACTGATTAGGACAACCCCAGGGCAAAAAGATAGGGGCGACAGCCATCTGTCCCGTTATTCAAAGAAAGAGCAATCCTAATTGTTCTGCAATAATACTTGTAAGGCCCTTTCAGGTGGGAAAAAAAGCTTAGACACCCGTCTAATAGCAGTGCAAGAGCATGAGGAGCTGTAATGGTTAATAAACAACTATATTATACAGGCAACCTCAATGACAGGACATGTTGTCATTAAAGTAATTATATTGAAAAGGAAGTGACTCTTTGGGTGTCGCTTCTGGGTAGATGAGGTCCTGGGATTTGCCAAGAATGTCCAGGCCAATATAACCCTATAGAAATGTTGTCACTACGTTAAAGTGAAAAGAAATGATAGGGAACAGCTCCCTGAGCAGCGTACAGCAAGGACGGTGTTTGACTCAAGAGCCAGTAGAGTATCAAAGCCATATGAATGCCTGTTCCCTCCTAATAAAATGTACTATGGGAGAGCAAGCACTGCGAGACATAGCTGCACAACAGTTCCACAGCTAGGCACTGGAGTTAATTTTCTTTTTCCTTCCTCTGGACTGCAAAAATAGTCAGAAGGCTACAAGAGTCTAATTAGAAATGTGAAGGTTTGGAAAGAAATCAGAAATGTTCAGGAGGAAAACAACTCCTACTCCCTGTCTTCATCCCAATTTTTAAAAAGCAGTGTGCCATGGAAAAATTGAAAAGAAATTTCTTTCTGATTTTTTTGTTCATTCTTTCTGAATAATACGAAGATTGAGAAGATGAATTTCTGCTGTGGAAATCTTTGATCTAACGAAGTACATGAAAATGAAGTTAAAATTTCAGTCAAAAGTTCTAGCCCTCTCAAGCTCTGGTTTGATTAGTGTGGTCACAAGGAAAACATGAACTACAGCGGCATTCTAAAGACAGTTCTAGTGATTCACATGTTTTTTATGGGGTAGCCAGCTTTGCTTGTGATTACGGCCTTAAAGATAACGGTAATGCACTATCAAAGACACTAGCCTACTCCCTAAATTTAGGCTTTATACTCAAAGTTACTCTTGATCCTCAATATTCAGCTGTCTACATACATTTTTCCAAGACATGTATTTACAAAGATGTTTCCTCCGTATCTGCATTATATGTGAAGTATCTATTGACACAGAATTTCTGAATCCCGGAACTTCAATCTTCCTCTTTGCTTATATGTGAAAAATAGACAGTTTCTATCTTCATCCCTCCCGCTTTCCCCCTTTTTATTTTAAAATTATGTCAGCAAACAAAATATACACATGCACATTATAGTATACAGCTCTAATAAGAGGACGCGTTGTCATAATTCAAAAGTAATGAATTTACATGTATTTATTTCACAGGTTTATCAAGCAGTACTTCTTATATGCTGACCAAAATACACATAAAACTTTCCTCATCTGTAAAGAAATGAGTACAGTTTAGCTCTGATAAGTAGGTAATTAATAAATGTATTTCAAAATTTCCCACGATTAAAGAAAAAAACCCTGGGACCAAAACCAAGAAAAACTTTTTCCTTAAATTTCCAGCACTTATGTATCTCTCATTCTTTCTGTCTAGTGTCCCTTGCATCTGAACCACAGGAAGTTCCACCTAAACCTGAGAAAAAACTTCTTCACTGTGAGGGTGACAGAGCATTGGAACAGGTTGCCCAGAGAGGTAGTGGAGTCTCCTTCCCTGGAGACATTCAAAACCTGCCTGGATGTGATCCTGGGCAATATGCTCTAGAGGACCCTGCTTGAGCAGGGAGGTTGGACTTAGATGGTCTCCAGAGGTCCCTTCCAACCTAAACGGTTCTGTGATTACTTTCAATCAGAGGAAAATAGCAGGCAGACATTACCAGGTTGAAGTAGCAGCATTTGACACCACTTGTAAGTGTGTGGAGTGATGTAAAAAAGTTTCCAGGCAGAGGAGACTGTGGCCCTCGTTCCCCGCACACCCACCCACGTGGCACTCCCCAGCTGCAGCTCCAGCTAAAGAACTGCTAGTCTGACGTTTGCTCATTTGTGAAACACAAAACATCCCTAAAGGCTTTTTCTTTGCTGCCAAAACTGTGTGGTTTGACAGTGGGTTAGACACCAGGTGTTAGCCTCCTACTGTAAGACTCTCCAGGAGACAGTGTAGTGAAGATTTTACTGCAAGGCACCTAGGAGAGGTCCATGCTATACCCCTGCCCATGGCCCATCTCCTTGAGCTAATCTCACAGTGAAACCTCCAGGGTCTTGTCTCTACTAGTTTTTCATAATACTTTTCTTACTGTAAAAAAATCTTTCTGGCAGCAAATGCAGCCTTGAAAAGTAGTGCAGAGGTCAAGATCCTCCACTGCAGCTAAATATATCCATTGTCAAAAGTATTTTTGACCTTAGAATGACAGAGGGGAGACACATCTTGCTTCTTCAAGGTCACTGAGTCAAGGTGGGATGCGACTGGGGAGGGAACAATTCATGACTTCCAGACGTCTCTTTTAAAGCTTTTTTTTTTTTTTTTAACACTAGGAAACAGACTTCCTGTCTTGCAAACAGGTGGCTACGTCCTAAACCACCTCCCTTCCTCATACACACTGTACGTCTGAACCTTGAACACTGTCTGCGGGCACAACTCTCACCGAGGGCAGCGAATGCCGCAGGTTCAGGCCTCAAGTGTTTATTGCTCGTCTCGCTCAGTGCAGCATCATATACCCTGGTCCTGGTCCTACACTTGCTGACGTGAACGGACTTCAGCTGAAGCAAGTTCTGGGCCCCTAAAGGATGGGATGTAACACTTGAATGGTCTGGCCTCAGGGCTGACCCTGCTGGCCTTGGACTAGAGACCCCTGAGATCCCTTCCAACATGAATTTTCCTATGGCCCTCACAGGCAGGTTGCAGGAGTGCAGACACCAGGGTAAGGGGCAGTGAGGGAAAGGCGGGTGTCGCAGAGACAAAAGCTAATGTTTCAGCTGATGGCAATTCAATGTATTTCAAGTATACGACTGAGTTGCTTGTGCTAGACTTTTCCAGCTCTTAGAATTTAAGCATGAGACCAAATGAGCCACTGAGCCATTGAGTTTTGTAACACATTTTCTCTGGGATTATTTTTATTCTAGTAAATAGAGATAATGGGTGGAAGAATTTAGCTGGAAAGTGTTTGTCAGTTGAGCCCTTATACGGGTACACTTAGCAAGTGCAGACACATGCATTTTTCACCCAACACCTGAGAAAGCCTACCGCTGCTGTTTGTAGCAGTTGCGCTGCACATTTTCTTTAGAAATTTAGGGGAATAAAAACTATTTATTTAATGTGATGTACACGTGCGCAAGACGGAGAACGCAGAGTTACGGGCAGGGATTTTTGACCCCCAGGGTTATGAAAGTAAAGTGTTTCCTCAGCAACCGTGCTCCTTGGAAACAGAAAACTTTGCAAAAACAGGTCTTGTGCAGACTGAAGTCTGCGACGGGATGAAAGCCTGCAAGTTTCCAGGGTACTGCTGCAGCATTTCAATCACCTTTTATTTGAAAGGAGCCTCAGAAAGCCAGAGACGATTGGCTTTTTCCTTCTGCGAGTGGCCAATAACTCCCTATCGACCTCCAGGAGAGAAGGCCCCGGTTCTTCCGCCCCTTTCCAACACCTGGATTTGACACAACAGAGTATGATGCTGCGCCCCGCGCCAGGGCCCCCGGCAGCAGGGCCAAACCCTCTCACGAGACCCCCTTTGCCCCACAATTTTCCATCCGCTCTCTCAGGTTTTAGTCCCCCCTTCCCCGCCGCCCTCTGCTACCTCGGCCGCTTCTTTCAGCCCCTGCCCTCGCTGCCCGGGGGAAGGCCCGCGGACCGGACCGGACCGGACCGGGGTGGAGCGGGGCGGGGGCGCCCGCCGCCCCCGGGCGGGCCGGACCCGGCGGCGGGGCTGGGCGCCGAGCGGGCCGCGGTGGCGGAGCGGCCCCAGCGCCCCCGGCCCGGCCCGGCCCCGCCCCGGGCGCCCCGCGGGCGGGCGGAGGCGGGTTAAAAGCGGCGGCAGGTGAACGGGGAGGGACCGCAGCGCTCCGCGGCGGCGAGGCCGGGACCGGCCGCTCCGCAGGCACCGCCGGACCCGGGAGCCGCGCCGCCCTGCCCGCCCTCGCCGCCCGCAGCGGCTGGCGCCGGCGGCTCCGTGCGGTGCTGATCCGCGGGCGCGGCGAGGCAGGTGAGGGGCGCGGCGGGGCCGGGCCGGCTGCTCCTGCGCGCCCGCTTGGCCGAGGGCCCCGTCCCGGCGGCGGAGGGACAGGGACAGGCCCGGCCGGGGCCCCGCGGCACTTGCTGCGGGGGCAGCGCGGCCGGGGCCGCCTCGGCGGAGGCCGGGGCTGCGTGCGCCGAGGTGCCCGGCGGCTGCCGGCGTTTCCCCTGCCGGCCTCTTCCCTCGGCCGGCGGACTGCGAGCCCTCGGTCTCGCCCTTCCCCGGGTCGGGGGTGCCGGGGGGGACGCTCAGATCCAGGGCTCTGGTTCCGCTGTTTGTGTTAATGCTCTTGCCGCTGTTAATCGCTCGCTTAACTCTTAACAGCTTTTTGTTTTGTTTTTGAACTCACAATATTGCAGGAGCTCGTTGTTAAGCACGTTATGTGAAGTACCCGACCGGCTGAAAAAACCCAAGGCCTCGGCAATTACAGGTAATTTGTGACACACCTACAGAGGTTAGAGAGTTGCACGCAGGTAAACAGCTTGCCCCAGCAGGGTGACAGGTCCTGCGAGCGCCTGCTCACCCCGTGGAAACATTCCTCAGGCTTACGGGGGGGCGGGGGGATAGGAAATGCGCGGTGTGAGTCACAGAGAGATTTATTTCTGAGTATTAGGGCTGGATGAGATTGCACGAGGAATGAGAGCTCAAACCCTTAAACAAAACTGAAGAGGTGTGTTAGAATGAGGACAGGAGTGCGCAGCTCACTGAAGCAGATGGGAATTGACCGCTTTCCTGCGTTTGCTGTGCAGCTCTTTTTTCCCGTGATTGGGCTTTCCTGAAAACAGCATGTTACTACTCATGTCTTTTTGTTTGAAGAATCTCCCTTTTTTTTTTCTCTTTGTTTCTTTTCTCTTAGTAAAAAAGATGGATTTTTGTCTTATGCTCCATTAGATTTCATCTTGTAGTGTAGAAATATTCTAGAAGAGCAGGCAGAGGGTTGTAAGTGGCAAACAAGCTTTTGTCTTAAGAATACTCTTTCAAAATACAGTTTAGGGGGTTGTCTTTGATCACTTACTGGCTGTGGTCCGTGTGAGATATCTGGGTTTTGGCCCAGATCCTGTTTGGGATGACCACAAGGTAAGTAAGTGTACTGAGCTGAGGAGTTCAGTGCAACAGATTTTTGAGCTTGATCCTGTTAAAGAGGTTGTATGGGGTTTCTATGGTCTCTTGGTCTCTCTTCTGTCTGGAAACCCTGCTTTCCAGATGCTCTGATGTTTACCTCGAAGCATCCCAGAGGCAAGGCAGCAGGCAGAAAGCTGTGCACAGGAATGTGTTCTTAGCTTTAGCTGAGAGGACAAGGCAGCGGTGGGTCAAGCTTCTGCTGCACGTCCTGAGCTTGAAGGAGGAGGCACTGCCACATGTTGACTAGGTGTTGCAATGTAGTTTTCTAGCTGGGATTAATAACAGTGCTCCTTGCAGAGCACTGAGGCGGTACTGCTACTGCACGGGCATCAGGATTTCTAGGAGGTTTCAGTCCCCAGGGCTGTCAGCCTGGTGATTGGTAGAAGGACTATGTATTGCAAGATTCAAAAATGGAAGGATAAGAAGTTAATTCAGGGATTCCTCCAGAGGAATCTTTCCTTCCTGACAGGGCCTATTCCCTCAACTTTCTGAAGTCTGTGCTTCTGCTTTAGGTTGTGTTGTATCCTGTGGAGTCTAACCTGGGTAGATTGCTTAGGTAACCCCATTTAATTTATGGGGAAAGTAATTAAACAGTGAAAGAGGGTACAGCAGGATATCTTTGGTAGCTAGGAGAATAGCAGCACTTTGAGATAGCTATAGCTTGTTGTGAGAGGCACTGCTTAACTCAGTGTACATCTGTCAGTAAAAAGGTCACTTTACAAGTTGATTCTTCTAGTGTTACTCATGTGAGCATTTCCAGGGAAATCAGTGGTCCTCAGAAACAGGGCAGAGATGGAATTTTTCAAGTTTTCTTCCTTGTTTTATTCCTCACTGGCTTTAGTTGCAACTTAAAGGTTAATATGTTATCTGACGGGAGAACTTCCTGTGACTCTTGCCTCCCGGAAAACTGATCTGAGTAAGGCAAAATCTGAAATGATAGTCTATGAGGAAAGATAACATGCTGTCAGAGCAGAAGAAACATGAAAAAATTTAAATATGTGTTCTGTATGAGATAAGCAACAGAATTAGTTTAAATGTTTAACAGATTTTTCTTTCTTTGACGCATACTTTAAAGAGGAAAAGATATATTTTTCATCAAAAGTAAAGACAGAAAACCAAAAACTAAACACTCAAGGAAAAACTGCACTGCAAAATAAAATATTAGCATTTTAAACGTTAATTAACATTTCTAACAAGGTGCAAGACTTATCCTGTATGTGAAAGAGGCAATGACTTGCCAGTATTGTAGAAAATGTTACATTGAAGCGGATGGATGTTGAGGAACATGTAGTGTATTTGTAGAGGCAATATGCACACTTCTGTAGGTCTGGGGGAAAGAAACAGGAATTAAATAGGTTTAAAAAAAAAAATTCCTAAAAATGGCATAACTAATAAAGATGCTATTTTCATGACTGAGAGCAATGCATGATGTTCTTTTTTTTTGAAAAAAAAAAAAAAAGAAATAAGAAATAAGAAAAAAAAAAACCATGGGAAACAGGAACCCACTTGCATCAGTGAAGAAATTGTCCTGCGGAGTCTGGTTTCCATTTAAATACATTTCAAAGAAAGAAACTTTAGGCATGCCTTGAAGGTAAGGTTCATAGGGGAAAAATGGTTGACAGGGGCCAAAATCTAACAGGAATTCTTCTGCCTTGTCATGCCTTAAAGTATGCTTGGCAACAGGCTGATGTCCTGTTCTGCACAAGTAGAGCAGGTTTCATGTGCAGATGTTCTGGAGGATGATAATTCTCCATTTACAGCTGTGGGCTGGTAAAACAGCTATGAGTACTTCTAAACAGCCTTGGAGAAACGACTTAACTCATGTAGGAGCCTGAATACAGGGCAGTTATAAGGTGAACTGCACCCTTAATGTAGTCTGTTTAAAATTTAACTACTTGAACATTCGGTCATAAAAATATATGCAAATTAATCTGGCATGTTGGGGCTATCCGAGTTTTACACTCGGTTTAATTAGAGCAAAGAATGCCTCCTATTTTCATAAAACTTTCGTAGAAGAAAAGTACAATGTTTGCAGTGTTCAAACCTGCAACTGCCATTGAGGTTTCCTGTTCCCAAATAGGCTTTGCTTGTTCCTGTGTCAAATCAGATATACTGCAATCCCTGTCTGCCACAGCTTTTCTGTTGCTCTCCAGTTTCCACTGATCTGGAGATAGGTGTTCAGAAGAGTTTAAGAGCTGCTGGAGTGGATTGCACAGGCTTTTGTGGTGGTTATACTGCTCTTCTGATCCTTATTCAACTTCTGCTAAAAAAGTAAAGTTGTTGTTTAAGTGTTCCAGCTGGATGCTCCTCGAGGTTTTTAATATTCTGCTGTAAGATTAAAATTTTGAAAGTTCACTTTAATAGTGAAATGAAAGGACTCTGGTTGCCAAGTCTGAATTCAAAGCTGCATCTTCTTGCGGTTTGAACTCTGCATTAAAGCTATGGTGATGTAGGCAGCTGTGTCCTTTTTCCAATAACAGGAACATCCTAGATGACTGAATTCAAGCTCTGTATTTCTCCTTCTACTCTGAAATGGTGCTTACCTGTTTTGGGCCACTTATACCAAAGCATAAATTTGTGAAACCTACAGCAGTAGTGGAGCATTTCACAACAACCCTGTGAGGTACTGAGATCCTTTTGTCCCCAGTTTAATGCCTGGAAAAGTGACCTGAAAATTATGTGGCAAGTCTGGGAGAGCTCGCAAGTGAGTGCTGTAGCCTGTATGCCTGCCTGCCTTGGTGAAATAAAAAGAAGCTGTCTTCGGAAAAGATGTTAATCTGTTCTGTATTCATGAGAAGCTTCCCGGGCTGGGTCCTGGCCCTACTGTTCTTGTGATACAGCACCGCAGCGAGCCTCAGTAAAACTGAGTACAGCTCAACAAGAGGAATGACAATCTGCACACCTGCTGTTAGGTGTATGCTGTTTTACTTGGCAATAAACTAGATCTTAGTTTGGCAGGGTGAAAGTATACTGCTATAACATTGCTAAACATCAGGATTTGCCTGTTCTTCACATCTGGGCATGAAACTGCATACACAGCTCTAGGACACCTTGATGCTGGTACCTACCCCTATACTGTGCTGCTGCCTGCATAACTGTCTAGATCAAGACCTGGAGTGAAAGTTGTGTTGGTAAAGCCTTTAAATGCATGCGAGCCCCCAACATAAAATGCTTCTTGTATGAATGTGGGTCATAAGATCATTTTGATAACTATCTTGGCTCTGAAGCAATTTAAAATTCAAATGTTTCTGTGGCAAAAATTCTGTGTTACAACTGCTACTGTCAGTTATCTTTGTCCCCAGCTCTGGTCAGGACCAAAGTTCAGAGGCATCATAACCATCTTCCACATTCCTGTGTAACTCCAGCAGAATAAGTAGGTTAGTATCCAAGGGGTAGGTGTAGGGAGACAGGCATAATCTTATTCTGAGCACATACATGAGTTAGCTTATTGGGGACCCCTTTCTGACTGTGTCTCATATGCTTCTGTAACATAAGCAAATATTGTACAAACACTTCTAATCTTACCACAGTCTCACTTGGTAGTATCCTATGGCAGAGAGTTCCATGCTGTGTGTATGGAAGTAGTGTATTTTCTTTTTTCTTCGTTGTGTTCTAGTTAGATCTTACTTCAGAAAGCCACAACTATTGTCTAATGATTTATAAGTATAACCGCCTTTAACAGTGAAGAAAAGTATCTGCTAACTAACTCTTGTCATAAAACAAGAGCTCAGTAACTGTCCTTGGTGTTGTGTATTACAGGGATTTTTAGTGGATTTATGTATAATGCTGTGGTTAGTTTAATGTAGGCTTACAAGAGCTACCTTTTAAAGTAGTGAGCATGGCAGCAGAGCTTGAAACCTACCCAGAAGGTAGAGAACTGCAGAAACGGTTAGGCTATTGTTCTCTTCTTGCTGCTGTGTCTAGCTTACTACCAGGACCTCAGTTTTTGCACTGGCAAGCTAACTTGTACCTCTCTCCATATTGTGTGACCATACTGAATGATTTCCTTCATAACTAACTTTTCAGTGGAGTATGGTGGTCTCTTACAATCATTTTTTTAACTCTCACGGCTGGGCTCTTGTACTCCTCTCACTGTCCATATGGAGGAACAGAACAATCCGCTGATAGCGGAGCAGAGCTTTATGCTGATACATGGAAAGACTTATCTTCATGCTACGTTTCAAACTCCTTTTAGGAAAATTCAACACTTAAAGATGGCATAGTCTCATTTTAAAGTGGGTTCTGAACGCTCAGTTACTCAACTTCACTGACTTCAGCTGTCTTCTGATCTTTCCAGTTTCTTTCTTTATCTCTGGTCCCCTCTTTCATTCCTAATTACTTTTGTCACCCCATATTTCACTCAAGCCTTCCTGTCTTTCACTTATTCTTGTACTCTCCAGGAGATGAGGGCTGTACTTCCAGAATGAGGAAAGCGGGTAAGTCTTTGACTGTCTACATACTGTAATATTTCTGTGGGCATTTAGCTTGATTTGCTACACATCATACTAGCAACTGGGCTAGCTTTCTGAAAATGAGTTACCGCCTGTTAAATGGAAGTAACTTCCCTGCTTTATCTTTTCCTTTGATCAGCAAGACAGGCAATTAATATTTTACTTGCTAGTAAAAAGATCTGAAAAGCAAATATGTGGAAGAAAGAACCAGTGATCATGAGTCAGCATCCTAATTTTGAGTAGTTAAGAATAAATGAGCCTTCATATTGCTACAGGTTGCCCAGACCTCAACAGAGGGAGGCTTCAACAGAGTATGCATAGCTGGAGTGATCTTCTGCACTGATGGGTTAACAGTGTGAAGGGCCATATGCAGTCGAGTTAAATTTCACTTTAGTCCTTGTGCCTAAACAGATGTTGTCAGTCTTTGAATTGCAGTTGAGAGGATCTAATGAAGACATTGATGAAAGATAGCTAAAGCTAGCTAGGAGGAAAGACTGGGCTCAGAGTATTTGGGTAGAAATCAAGCTGCCTGAATCTGGCCCTAAAATCTTAACTGTGTAACTCTTCAAGGAGAATATAATGAGACTTGCTGCCTTTATGGGTTGTGGTAGCTGGTAATCAGTGCCCAGATCAAACCGTGTCCCAGAGGTCGTGTGACTCAGACAACATAAAAACAAAACTGAGAAAAGCTGGAGTGTGGAGGGGCAAAGGTTGGTAACTAGCTCAGCAAGCAGTGGGAAGAATAAGAATGGTGAAAGGAGGAGTGGAAGAGGTAGTTGGAGAGTTTGGAAAGGTAGGTGGGAATGGTGAAGTGGGTTTGAGCAGATATGAGACACTCTGGATTAGGAGGGGAAATTGCACTAGGAGGCTCGCGGCTTGTTTGTACTTGCCAATTAGGTCAGATCAGGAAAGGCTGCCACTCCAAAGTGTAGTGGCTAATTCTGCATGCCTTCTGGTTTGGACGTGCTTTTGCTAGGATTGAAGCACCTTGTTGTGGCTTAGCTCAATAGACTCTCAAAGGAGATCGAGCAAGTCAAATTGAGGGTGTAATTTCACCATATATTGTCTTTGGCAGCGAAGATGGTTTCTTCCCCTTTCCCCAACCCCTTTTCTCTTCCACTGGCTGCTTTGCAATTTGCAGCCCGTTTGAAGTAAAGTTTTGCTTTTGAAATGTTTTGTGGGTTTATGCTTTAAATTAGGTGGGTGAAATGGTTCAGTTTTAAAAAAAAAAAAAAAAAAAAAAACGAAAACATACTTTGTACTGGGGATAACTCTTTACCAAGTCACTCTAGTAATCTAGTTTGTAGTGCAGTCCCACAAATCTCTGCAGGAGATGAACTACGCTGTAACTGCAGGAACAAACCATGGTGGGGAAGTGTTTTTTCACTTTGCCACTAAAGGCACAGTATCTTTTAACTACATCCTGAGGCACTCTTATTTTTGGAATCTCCTTCTACACAGGAAGATAGGAAGGAGTAATGCCATGTGGAGGCACATCCTTGGGAAGCTGTAGCAATGGAAAGGCAAAAGCATTGATGTACAGGCAAAAAAGGTGAAGCATAGAAAAGGGCTTGTGAGAGGAGAGGATACAATATGGAAGACTGAAAAGTGGACTCTGTGTAAGGAGATGGCTGCCAGACAGGAAGAAGAGGAAGGAACAATAGCTAAGAGCAGAAAGCAAGGACGTAAATTTGGGAAATGCAAGAATCCATGGATGGGTGAATGATGTGTGTGTAATGCAACAGTTTATATGGTGTCTGTCTTTTTACAGGTTTTATGTTCAGTTGTGCGTAAGTATTTCTAGCCATGATACTTAGCTATAATGTCAGTTTATAGATATCTGAATTGCAAGGGGTATGTGTAAGTAACAGAACATGAACAAGAGCAGAAATGGAGAACCAGTTCTAAATTTCCAATTAGAAGTTGATCTCTATGATCTCCAAAGCAAATTGTGCTAGTAAGGCTGTGGTTGTTTTTTTGTTCTTATGTGTCTGTGTGTGGTTTTTGGTTTTGGGGTTTAAGTCAAAACAGATGGCAAAAATAAAACAATGGAGTGGAACTAAATATTTGGAAGTCTAACTAGTTCCCTTGTAAGGATCTCTGGACTCAAGTGTTTTCCTGTGCCCTCATAGGTTTGTTAACTTTTAGAGACTTTATTTTCTTTCTATATTTGTGTGTTACTGAAAAATACTTTTTTTTTCTTTTTTCTGGAAGAACTACTTAGCAGGTTAGGAAGGTGACTCTGCTTCTAGGGTTGCTTTCTGTAAGATGCTGTGGTAAGAGCTTACATAAATTCTGCAGCCTGAAGAAGGCTCAGGAGAAGGTTCTTCAGTCTGGAGGAAAGCTTAGGTTTTCCTCGCTGGCCTTCACCTCCTGATGTAACCCCACTTAGTCAGCCAGCACTATCTGAGGAAAGTGTGGTTTATGGAGCAATGAAGGGAGATTACCCTGATGTTGTAGTAACTCAAGAAAAAAATAACCTTTTATTTCTGGCATTATTCAGTTTCTTTATTTTTTTCCTGAGCTATCATGTACTTTGCTTTATATTTGATGTTGATGCTTATATTGTACTTACTGATTATGTATAATTTTGTTGTAAACTGGGAAGTTTTTTCAACTTTGCTCAGAATAGAAGTGTTGATGCTGAAGATAGCTGCAGAAAAGCCAGTCTTCCTTTTTGTCTTGTGCAGTGTGTTGGGAATCTTGAGATTTTTCTTCTGTCACATGATAGATATGATGGCCTTCAAGCCAGTGACTGAAGATAGCTGCAGAAAAGCCAGTCTTCCTTTTTGTCTTGTGCAGTGTGTTGGGAATCTTGAGATTTTTCTTCTGTCACATGATAGATATGATGGCCTTCAAGCCAGTGACTGAAGATAGCTGCAGAAAAGCCAGTCTTCCTTTTTGTCTTGTGCAGTGTGTTGGGAATCTTGAGATTTTTCTTCTGTCACATGATAGATATGATGGCCTTCAAGCCAGTGACTACTGTTCTGTCCTCTAGAAACCTTGCAACAGGAATGTGCTTTCTTTGGCCTTTACAGCACAGGGCACCAAAGAGTTCCTGAGAAAAGAAAATGCACTGTGTGGAGAAGAAAACCCTTTATGAGGGATTTCCAGAGCCAAGAGCTGTGTGAGCACTTCCACAGGATGAGGCCTGGCTGTCACCAGAAATGTCTGTTTTTATTAATCTGAATTATTTTGCAAGTTATTGTAAATCCATCTGAAGGGGGAAATGCCTCTTAATGCGGTTTGAATGGCTCTTGTAGCTAAATTGATGGCTTAGCTTCCAAAAAAGTTGCAGTGGTTCTGGGGAGGTACGTGGGACACTAAGGTGAAATACTTTCACGTAGTACAGTCCTAGTACTTTGAAGTTCACCTAATGGAAACTATGTTGGAAACTATGTTTATGTTGAAGAGTTGAAACTATGTTTATGTTGAAGAGATGTATCAGATCAGAGATACTGTTGGGCCTCTCTGAACTCTTCCAATGTTGACCGTAGCTTTCTCCCAGCCTCCAAGACTTCTCCCATACTCTAGGAGTAATGCAGCCTGTTATGAACGCAGGTCATCTGTCTAGGCATCTGCTGTGAAGCTGCCGGCATCTGGTTACCCGAGGCTTTCTTTGTAGCTAGTGGAGAGAAAAGGGAGTTCTGGGGTGAAACTCATTGCACAGGGTTTAAACATCTGCCTCAAGATGAGATAATCATGACCTAGTCTCACCTTTGCCTCAAACTGTGGTGAGATTTGTTTCAGCTAATGGCCCAGAGAGCTCTGTGGTTATACGGTTAAAACTCTCAAATGTAGGTTATCCAGACCTGCCCATGTAAGCTACAGAACTTCCATAACTGTTCCTCAGTGTCTGCCTTTATTCCTGGAACGTGCTCATGGCAGTGTTGTTTACACTGTAAAAGTAAGGAATGCCAAACTTGAACTAAGTTATATAGGAATTTTAGCTATCTAATACTGTTTGTTTTTTCCAAATAAAGTTACTTTAAAAGAACATAGAAAACTTAACAGAAACTGAAAACTTCTATAATTTTCTGTTGGAGCTCTGAATCTAACCATCTGCATCTTTTTTTTTCCTGAAAATTCCAGGGGCTCTGAATAGTTGCATCTCTAACGCTGGTTATAATTTAAAATGTACCTTACTTCTGACGGCTGATGTTGTGTGGTATTCTTTTGTCACTGTTATCAAACTGTTATCCAGAATTTGTAGCCTTCAATGAAAAGCTAACTTCATCAGTTTTCCCTGATGGATTTTCCACATTGATGTGGCTATTTTCAGTTGGCCAGATAGACCTAAAGTATGTTAATGTTTTTTTAATCTGCACATACATGTAATTATTTTACCTGATAATGTGATGAGATTAATAATATGTCACTTGGACTGCTTATAGACAAGACCAGCAAACTGTTACCACAGCCAACAGATATCCTGCAATCATACAATATTGCCTTTATTTTATGGCACATGTTTGATAGCGTTTCTTTCCCATGTTGATTAATCTTTATTTTGTTTGTCTTCTCTTAGGTCAGACAATTAAAACAAGACAATGGATTGGGGAGCTCTGCACACTATCTTAGGAGGCGTAAATAAACACTCCACCAGTATTGGGAAGATATGGCTCACTGTGCTGTTCATCTTCCGTATCATGATCCTTGTAGTGGCTGCAGAGAGAGTCTGGGGAGATGAACAAGATGATTTCGTCTGCAACACGCTGCAACCTGGTTGCAAAAATGTTTGCTATGACCATTTTTTCCCCATCTCTCACATCAGACTCTGGGCCCTGCAGCTAATCTTTGTTTCCACACCTGCACTCCTGGTGGCCATGCATGTAGCTTACAGAAGGCATGAGAAGAAAAGGCAGTTCAGAAAGGGAGATCGGAAATGTGAATATAAAGACATTGAAGAAATCAGAACACAAAAGTTTCATATTGAGGGCTCCTTGTGGTGGACATACACCAGCAGCATCTTCTTCAGACTGGTCTTTGAAGCAGTCTTCATGTATGCGTTTTATTTCATGTACGATGGGTTCCACATGCCTCGCTTAATGAAATGTAATGCTTGGCCCTGCCCCAACACAGTAGACTGCTTTGTTTCTCGGCCTACTGAAAAGACAGTGTTTACTATTTTCATGATTGCTGTGTCCAGCATTTGCATTCTCTTAAATGTGGCTGAGTTATGTTACTTGTTGGCAAAATTCTTCCTCAAAAGGTCTAGAAAGGCTGGAAATCCAAAACATCACCCCAGCCATGAGACTAAAGAAGAAACCAAACAAAATGAAATGAATGAGTTAATATCTGATAGCTGTCAGAACACAGTCACAGGATTTTCAAGTAGCTAAGGTGATGTAAATGTTGGTATTCGCTCTTTTTGGAGTGAGTGTTTTTGTTTCTAAAGGCTGCAAATACTATTTGTGATAACAAGCAGTTTAAGTTGGGTAAGACTTTGATACAAATTTTCAGGTGCAAATTACACACCTGTTTGGAAAAAAAGTCAGGGCAGCCTGAACATGTAAAAGTTACCTAAGGATTAATAGAGAATTGTGTTTTTCTGTGAATATCCTTACAAATTGACTATGGTAAGTGGGGAAACCCACTAATATCTTCACCCTGACATAGCTCCTGAAAACTGCACATGCAACAGCAATAAGAACAAAATTCTTTCCAAGATAGACATTCTAGTATTACAAGATTTTTTGTAATAGTGATAGTTTTTACTTGTGGACTGACAATTAAAATATTTTTGTAAAATGTAAGATTCCATGTTACTTAAGGTGTTATAGTAAACAATTAGTTGTGTCTTATTTTTAACCAGGTATATGCAGCTGTACCAGTAATGCCATGTTAATGGAGAGGAGATAGCAGTAGGCTGCATCTATACAGCTTTGCAAGCACTGCCTGAGTTTGGACAGGTAGCTTCAGCCATGTGCATATACACAGCCTGCCATGGAGGGAGTCATGTGAGAGCTTGCCATATGTTGTGTGGATGATTGAGGAAGCTAGATCCTGAGGGCAAACTTGAGCCTTAAAACCAGCATGCCAATATGGATACAGCCAAGGTAGATCAGCTTTAAATATCTAGCAGATCTGGTATAAATAATCTTACTAATTCTTTTACTTGCATACTGCCCATCTTACAAGAACATAGGTAATTTTATGTAAATAATCCACTTAGCATGTGTTCACTTCTTTAGTGCATTAACTATATTTGTTTCTTTATACTGTATCACATCATGGAGTGTGTGTTTTTTTTTTTTTTTTTTTTTTTGTGGTAGACTGATGCTGTGGTATGAAACTAGGAGCTATTTGACTTGAAGGACATGCAAAAATGTCTACAAAATCGGAAACGGGCCAGGTCTTCTGAATAAAAGGCCAACACTTTAACCTTTGCCAATGGAATGAAAGTCTGTATGTGAATGCTGTAAGAACTTTGTTAGTGGAAAATAACTGTTCAAATAAAAAGCACTTCTGCTTATGAAAGATTGTTTTCAAGCAGGGCCTTTATATGCAAGATGCACACAACTCATAAACTGCCCTTTTAGCTTACCCTAAGCATCTGCCTGTAACCTCTCATTTGCGGCCAGGACTGTGATGCCCTGATTCTGTTGTTCCTCCTCTCTTGGAGGAAGTGCAACTTTTGTGTGCTTGCTCAGGGGCATGTGCTGTGGGGGTGGGGGGGGAATGCCATTGAAAGCAAGTCCCCTGATGGTTCAAGAGATGGGTGTAGCGTACCAGCAAAGTATGGTGACTTGCATGCACTTCTCTCCTTTTTCTGAATGTCTTCTGACTGCTATACTGAGGTCAGTGGGTTCATGACATTTTTAGAAATTGCTCCCCTTTTATACCAGTGCATATGAATTAGGCTCATTGGTTTTGTATCATGGAGCAGCTCTTTGAAGGGGCAATGCAGGTAACAAGGAGCAGCCATCCCTGGGAGCAGGGGTTGAGCTTGGTGCATAAACCATCTCCTATTTGAAGATTTACTGTTGTTGCATCATGCTTTTTCATATTTGTGACAACACAGCAGTATGTGGGGATGCGCTGTAAATTGTTCAGGGTTTGTTGTTTCATGGGTGGTCAGTAGCCCCCTGATGGGGCATGCGCACAAACAGCAGGAGCAGGAGGATGCCTCCACTTCACCCTTGTTCACCTCTGCTCTTTCCCTGGCAAACTCTGGGTCTTTCCTGCCCTTGCAGCAGGTTTCCTTTTTTCAGCCTCTGCTGTGAAAGGAACTTGCTGATAGTCTTCTGAACTGGACTGCCAGCAAGCCTGAGGGCAAAGCTTACACAAGACCATGCCAATTAGTGTATTTGAATCGTTCTCTCTGCCAACTGAAAATACAAGCAAAAGGGGAGAGATGATGAGAGTCTGCAGGTGTTGTTCAGACTGCCCTTGTCATGGCTCCCTATCTGAGCAGCACAGGCTCTTTAATGATTAATGACGAATCTTCACATATCGCTACAAAAACGTTATCAGCCTGTTACTTCAGTAGAGCTGCTCCTTTGCAATCAGGAAGGCAGTGCCTTGGCAGTGCCTGGCTGCTCCTGCCCAGCCAAGTCTCTCTCCATCCTGTCAAGGAACAAACTCAGCCCTCAACACCCGGTTCGAACATCAGCGCTGGCTGTGGGGTGACAGCAGAGTTATTTTTGTTCCCAAACTGTATTTCACAGAGCAGCTCCGGCTGTGGACTTTCATCCAGGGAATGCTGTGAATCGCATACCGTATAGGGAATATGAATGGGGATCAGTTAATGATTATACATGATCATGCCTCGTCATTTAGTAATTGAAGTGAAATAGCCCTATGCTAAATGTCAGTCAGTCTGGAAAGCACCATGAAGCACTGTAAGGCTCATTTTCATTTTTTCCAGCTAGGGCAGAGGTATAGTTTCACGGTATCCGTCACAAAGTGCACGCCTGTTAAACCCCAAGCCCGGATATGACAATAACTCTGTATATGGTACTTCCGTCTCCTACTTACAAATTTTCTAACAGTGATTTTTGTTTTAGTTTTCTAGCAGGCAGATTTTTCCAGAATACCATTTCCAGGTGTGTTGTTATTTTAAGCCTGGATAAGCAGAAAATGGTGTGAGCCATACTGTGCTGTCACCTGAACTCAAGTTGGTGCCGCAAAGGTTAAGTGAAAAAATGGGGCACGCCTGACCCTTTGCGTGCCGCGCGCCGTTACTGGAGTACTAGAGTATACCAGAGTATATCGGCAGCCAGGTCGGGCAGAAACAAATACACCAGTCCCTGTCCAACCTAGGCCAAGGACTGCGATCAACCAAAGAGCCCGAGTAAATTTATTGACTCAGCAAGGAAGACCGGTTGCGACAGATGTGTTTGATGCTGGTAATTCCTGTCATACTGCTCTGCAACCCTCCCCACAGCCCCCCAGATTTAGCTGAAACACCCTCTGACTTCTGTTACTGCCAAAGAAAAGCCCCCAAAAGCATCACTGCCTTCTTATTCACGTTCCCCGTCCGCTCTTCCATTAAGCTGAAGTATACGGGGCAGAATCATGAGGAAACTGCAACCTTCTGTCAAAAGCAGGCGTCTGTTCTCGCCTCTCCAGGCTCCCTCCCGCCGCAGCAGGTCCTGCCTGACCCTCTCCAGCGGCTGCAGCCCGCGCTGGGGAGGCAGCTGTATTTGCTGAGACGGGAGTTAATCCTTGCTGTGGAGGAAAGCTGAGCAGGTTTTCTTGGTTTCAGGCCTCCTCCCATGTCTTCACAGGTTGGGTAAGGCTGACCTGGGCTGCTCTTCACCTCTGAGCACAGCAGCTCACCCACTTCCTCCTGCACACCCGGGGCATGACTGCCTTCCCTGCTCGTGTCCAGCAGCCGTCACCTGGGTCGAGGGTCCCACCACAAGTCTGTGACCCATGGTGACAGGCAGTTTGTGCTACACTGGCACCACCATCCTCCCAAGTGGTAGTTCAGAGAGCTTCCGTGGTGGCAGCTGCCTCAATGGTCCCTGCCCATCCCCGGCCGCTTGTCCCCACCCTGTGATTCCTCTTTGTTATGCCTGGGGCAGAGATTGCTCAAGTTGGCTGTGGTGCAAAGGATTAATCAGAGCTTCTGGAAAACATCTCTTGCAAATCCCCTCACCTCCCTTGCTTTCTTATCAAACGGGCTGGAGGAAGGGAGAGGTGCAGTGCGGCCATGACCGCACGCAGGCCCAGCAGCGGCGTCTGCCAGCCTCAGCGATGGCCAGTATCTTTGTTGTTTTCGCCCCTCTCCCATTACACAATCTGGCCGCTCATGCTGGCCCCGCTGCATGCCTTCCTCCATCCCTCTCTCTTCCTCCCAGCCCAGTCCTCCGTGACCGTGGTTTTGTTATCCCATTGCCCGAACCCCTTCCCATTTCCCACCCCTTCTGGACAGTGTGCCGGAAAGCAATACCACGGCCGAGGCGAGGCAGACCTCTGCTCCCAATTGCTTGACATGATTTTCTAAATGCGGCTGTTTCCTCTATTTCCCTCACCAAAACAAGGCTTTATTACTGTGCTTCTGAAACAAAGCTCTTTCGGCTCCGCACAGAGCAGCCCTTGCTGCCTCGCTGGCTCCTCCGATGGCCACCTGCTGTGACAGGGTGGCCCTGCAAGGTGAGCGGGCTGCAAACGCGGTGCCCAGCAGCCTGCCCGGCAGAAGAGGCCTTTATTGCCTATAGCTGAGTAATGACCGCTCACAGCTCGGCTCCTAGTGCCCGGACAGCGTTTCTCGCCGCGCAGCAGAAGGAACAGCGGGGACCTGAGTTAAGGATGGTTACTCCAGTTCTTGTCTTTGCTATCTGACGCTCGCGAGCTGCTCTTCCTGTGGAGGTGTCTGTCAAAGGAAGGCAGAGGGGCTTGCGTTTAAAAGTTTTCCATCCCCATTTCTGATGTAAGCTATATCTGATTAAGTCGACTGGTTTGCCATCAGCACGGACAAATTTCTGCTCTGCTCTCAGAGAGCGTAGCCTGTGAAGCCAGACAGGCTGCTGGATCTGAGATCCTACAGCATCCAGGCCACTTCTTGTCCTCCAGGTAGCCTCAGAGACCATCTCCACCTCAGCAAACATCCTCCGAGGGACTTTGCACCGCTGGCTGCAGTGAGAGCGTTACCATCGCAGGAGCCTTTCGCCTGCTAGAGGCAACGCAAACCTGCCTCCCTGCACAGCCCTGTACTTGCAGGCTTGGATCTCTCAAGTGAGGCACATGAATTCAAACGGCCTCCTTTTCTGCTCCCACCAACGCCAAAATATGGCCAGCTCCAGCAAAAGCAACAGCGAGCTTCAAATGGCATTTCTCCTGTTTCCCGCTTCGGGCTCCCCGCACCCTCGCGGCGGCGTATGGCTGCCTCCCCAGCGCACGCGCGCCACGCTCAGCCGCGTTTCTCCCAGCAGACGTGCCCAGCGCTTTGTCTGACGCACCGAGCGATGGCTGGTGGGTCCGTGGGAGGAGAAGACGGGGAGAGGTTCACGCAGAGGTCTGACTCAGCTGTCAAGTCCTAGCAAGGGCCCCAGTCAGCACCCTGCTTTGTCCCTGCCAAGAGGCGTACGGACAGGAGCGCCGCTCCTCGCATCTTGTCACCACCTGGTTACCAGCTGCCTGTGCAGCTGGGTTGTCCGCCTCTGCCTGAATTTCGGCTTCAGCCTCCCCCCACCACTCGATGCTGGGAAAATCAATTTGGCCTTTTCTGGATGTTTGCGGAGGTTTCAGGGTTTGATCCAAAGCTCCTCACTGTCACTCAGAAAATCCTTGCTGATCTCTATGGGCTCGTGCCGGGCCTGTAGGAAGGGTGTAGCTCCTTAAAAACACTGCGGCACCGCTTAGGCACTTTCCGCACAGTCCTTCTGCATCATCCGATCCTGTTTCACGTAGCAGCTATTGGCTCCTCACAGCATTTCTGTGCACCAGGTATATAACTCTCTCCTTGCAGGACATGTCCTCCCAGCGCAGACAGGCAGGCGTGCTCTCCACATGCAATGCTGACTGAGTCACCCGCTCTGACATGTATTCATGCTCTCAAAACCATTTTAGTTGTTTCCAGTGATTTTTTACTCAAGCTCCTGATCTGCTGGTGGCCACAGGAAATAGTTGATTACTGAGGGTGAAAGCTTGCTAGAATGGTTTGGCTCTTAACAAATTTAAGCGCCTTTTTTTCTCTACCGGCTTGGATGTTGGGTAGCCATTTATTTGTGTGCAAGTCCATGCAGGGGAGCTTTAAAGAGTCAGATCGGTGAAGCAGCAGCATTTTATATTCTGCTGGGAAAGAGCTGAGCTCCTGACCCGTGAGGACTCCTGATCCACAGGAATCAGGGTATTATACTTCATTCTGACCAGGGCAGATCCGATTACATTCACTACGCCTGAGAGCAGCATGGTGCAGCTCTTCTTCATTAGCTAAAACATACAGAAACCCTGATTAATCTAATTTCTCTTGTTCTCTCTTCCCCCACCCAGTGTTATCTTTTAAATGAGGCGTTTCTTGGGCCAGAGGCCCATGTTAATGGTGTCTGGGGGTCACCCAGGAAATTCAGAGAGTTGCTAATCAGCAACAACAGTAATGGCAGTATTATATAAAGCATGACAACAGCTTCAAGAAAGAGTTGGATCTCTGCTCTTGGACGCTGCTTTAGGATGTACAAAAAAGCCTGGAAAGAAAAGCAACTGGTGACACCTTTGGCCCAGGTAAAATTGCCTGGGTGTCCCTGCAGCTGAAGGTCACAACAACAAATCCAGGACAGACTCTTGCAACGGCCAGCAGGACCTGGCTGACACAGGAGGGAGAGTTTCATCCCAGGCTGGTAGCTTGGGTTCAATCACAACATCTGTACGTGGGCACACAATATGTGTTCAGATGGTGACAATAAAAAAGAGTTTAAGAGCATCTTACAGATCCTTAAATAGTCTATCTGAAAAAAAAATCATACTCCCAGTTACTCAGCTTCCGTTTTCTTATCTAGTCAAAATTTAACTATTAATTAACTGGTAAAGTTTCCCAGGGCAGATAAGGCTTGAGCAGGAAGCAGGAGCATGCTGCCCCCATATGCTGCAGCAGCCCAGGTGGGTCTCAGCATGGGTCCGACCCCACTGGGGGTACAGTGTGAACCACCCGGAAGGAACTGCCTCACCCATGGGTGTCACGAACCCACGTGCTCAGCCTTACTTCAGTCACGTGCCAGCACTGCCCCAGCCAGGGCTACCAGGAGGACCTTAACAGAGGACATCGTTTCCCCTTTCCTCAGACTCTTTCGGGCCTGAGGACACATAAACCCACATATCCCTCTTCTAGGGAGAGTGCTCATAATGCGAGAAAGCAAGGGTGTCCTGTGGTGAAGAGGTTCACAAGCCTTTCTGTTGAAGCTTTGTATATATAAACCAATTTTTATATGTGTATATGCATGTATGTGTACACACACAACAAATATTATATATCAACACAGAAGCAATGCAGCAAAAACTAGATTGCCCAGTAAATATTTTGAACACTGGGTTGGAGATTCAGTTTTATTTTGGGCTTTCTGATATGTACTTATTTATATCTAAAAGGATATCTTCAACGGAAGAGGCTGATTGATAGAAGGCAAAACAGCAGACAATAGAGTGCGTTAGGCAAGATCGGAAAGAATTAAGGCACTTGGGAGCAAGATCTTTCCAGCAGCAACACAATGGTAGGTGATAAATGAAAGATAAAATACACTTCAAGGAAAAATTTGAATTCCTCCTCGAACATCCTGGTTTCCAGCGAACTGAGATGAGTCAGGAGTGAGAGCTGGCCAGGCTGATGGTTGTTAGCTCTGCTCTGTGCCGAGTGGTGATAAAGAAAAAATGAAATATTAAGGCATATAAAGAAGCAAATTAACAATGAAATTGGTAATGGTGTCACCCAACCACTCTGGCATGGGGGAGCAGGTTAAGATAGCCGTGGGGGAATCAGGGACACAAGGATTTTTCTCTCAGATGTAAACTTGCCTTGTGACCGGAGAGGTGTACCCGCACAGAAGAGTGGCGAGGAGATAAACCAGAGATACCTTTGAATTTCTTGGTCACTGTAAAGAAAAAAAAAAAAGATGTTTAAAATAATAGCTCTGTCACATGTCACAGACTACAAAACTGATAACCCAGAGACTGAACCTGCACTGACTGTATTATATTTCACATGGGCTGAGGAATCAGGGATCGAAGAGGAATACTGTGTAATTCAGCTTTCCTTCCTCACAGTTCACTCCCAAGATTATTTCTGTGTTCACCTGCTGCTGCGTTTCTGGGGAGAGCATTTAGTCATGGTGGGGTGGGTGACCTGTGCTTTAAAACTCAGGGCTGCAACCCCCTTTTTGCAAGGGTCTGGGCTGGACCTGGCGGAAGACTTGGGTGCTGCTCTGCATCGCACGGAGGCTTCGCTGGGCACCAGGCACGGACAGCAGCAGGCTCGAGCGACTTTACGGCTAGGACGAGAAGAGCTGTGGGCACCTTACAAGCCCACAGGCCACACTAGACGGCACCCAGTGAATTTAAGTTCCTCGAGGGTTGGGTGGCAGCTGAGTGGGGTTTTTCTTTATTGCACTTCTCCACATAGGTGTCTGAAATTTATTTAAATTCAGCTCATACCTAAATAGCCATTTGGATCTAGTCCCAAGCCTATCTAATCCCTTTATCCCTTTTCCTACTGTGTAGGAAAACCTTGTTTGGCAGTCAAAGGTTTTGGTAGTCAATAAAATCATATCAGCTGTTCGTGAAACCAAGGAAGCATTTCAGAGCAGCAGCTGCCTTTTAAGAGGCAGCCTGCCCTGGAGGCCTCCTGTTAAGCAGAATTTAACCTGGGGTGATACAGCCTCTCAGCCTTCCTCGGTTTTTGTTCATATTGTGGAGCCAGCCTGGGTCCCTTCTGGATGGAGCTAAAGCAGAAAATACAGTCCAGGAGCACAGCTCCTACGCTCCAGCTGCCACAGGCAGTCAGTCCACAGGGAAGGCCCAAAACAAGCCCTCGAGACGTGTATGCTGTGGCACCGCTGGGTCCTCAGCACCAGCTGTTTCTACAGATCTGTTCTTGTTGGGCTGCACTACTTGCTAACGAATGTGCCTCTAGCCTACGTCTATAGTTTTGGAATGTAATGTTGTATACCGTAATACATTGCAAGGTACCGTACTGCAATGTAGACATAGCCTAAAGCTATTCTATAAATGAGGCAGATGTGAAAAAAATGAGGGTCTTGGACACTGGATCTTGCTCCCAGGGTTGTTTATGCATTTTACATTAAATCATCAACACCAGCAGCTGCTCTTAGAAGAAAGAAACCTGCCTGCCCAGCTTTTGGTAGGAAAAGCTGCAGGAGCCTCTTCCATACCGAAGGAGCAGCTTCTGGGTTCTTCATCCAAAGGGACTGTGGCGGTCTAACCTCAAGAGAGAGAGGTGAGAGTACAACTGCCCAGTGGCATGGCTCTCAAGCTTCCCTAGGTATCCCTGGGTGTTGTATGGAAATGTAATGCTTACCAGAGGGTGATTAATTTTAAAAATTTGGCCTGTAGCTTCTACGGCTTATTAGAGAGCATTTAGACAGCTTTCCCCACATCTTCCTTCACCCTCCTGAACTTCAAAGAAGGCACAGGTTGTTTTATTCCTGAAGCCAGACTGGCCCCAAGTCTGTCACAGCACATATCAAATGAGCAAAAGGAAAATTAATTTGGCTTTTAATTAATTTGGATTTTATTGATCATTGTGGGTTTTTCACATCAGCTGGCAGTGCCATTATACTAGTGGGTGGTGCTGGAAGTGTGCTTCCAGCATCAAAGAACTGTAGATGCAATTCAACAGGCCAGCTTAATAGAGTGCAGGCCATGCACAGCTGAAAGGGCATGAACAATCCTGTTTGATGCCAACAACATGTCCCTGAAGTTATATATGTGCATGTGTATTCTTCTGATTTGCATGCAAAATTCCTGTTCCCAGGAGGTACAATAGTCTACTCTACCACGCAACATGTCTCAACACAAGGAAGCATGACCTCATCTGAGACTGAGGGCTGCAATTTGGAAATAAAAGTGTTTCATCAGCAATTGCAATCCCTAGTGGGAACTGGGAACTCTACCCATTCTAATCTTGCCTGGAATTTCCTTGTAGCTTCATGAAAATGTTGTCCATCAGAATAATTCCCATTAGATTCTATCGCTTTTGAAATAATAGAAGCTGTCACAATCAAATTACAAGCACCCTTGCCTGACACGCTGCCTATAACAATAAAATACATAGTAATAAAACACCCTGCGCTACTTAGACCTGACTTATACTACATTTGTTTCCTCAAGCTTGACATGTACAGAGTTGATGTAAAGTTGCTTTAATCCCATTCTTCTGTTGTCCAAATAAAGCTCCTTGTACAACTCAAGCTATTAGCCAGCCTGTATCTACCAAATGCCAGTAGGGCTGTTGTGTTGCCTGTGAGAGCTAAGAGGCGAGTCCCACAGGGAACAGCTCATGGCAATGCCAGGTCTCATTATGGCTTTGAACTCTTCAGCCTGCAGAGACCTACGCCTGCCTCTCTTCCTCTCCCCTCTTCCCTGCCTCTCCATCTTCCCTGAAAGCTCAGCATGCTTGAGAAATGCCCTTTTCCCGCTATTTGCCTTTGTGAAAAAGCAGGCATAACCATGTGCCAGGACAAGCCACTACCCGATTTTCCACGCCTGCCTTGATCAGGAAAGACACTGTAGTCCTTCACAGTGCTGTATTGGGAAGGGGCTGTGCAACCAGGTGGCGAGAAGAGAGAGAGAGCTCTGTGTATGCAGCCGAAGCACTTGGAGCCCAGGGCTGCCGCTGGGTTCAGAGCAGTGTGGGATGAAAGCAGGTCTACAAAAGGGTTGGGAGTCACCCTGGGGCTATCCTTAGGGCATCCTAAGGAAAGACCATCCTTGGAAAGACCAAGCCACTGGCAGAGTGGCTGTGGGTTAAGCCAAGAGGGGGCTAGTGAGGAAGTTCCAGCAAACAAAACACTGCATTAATTTAAAGTGTGTGGTTTTGGTGTTTTCCCCTGAGAGTGCCCAAAATGCACTCCAGCCTCTCTTTGAAAATATTGCCCCTTTATGTGGTTAGATGATAACAAAGAAACAGATTTTTTTGCGTAGTCAATCTGTCCTGCCGTAATTTACTCATAAGAAAATAATTTCACATAGGAAACACTTAGCAGCAAGAGCGTTTTGGTGCTGAAACAGAATTTTGAATGAGAGAAAGCAGCAACCTGTCAGAAACATATTCCTTAACAAAAGAAATGATCTACTGACCCATAAAAATATCCCTAGCAAGTCACCAAGTACCTGCTTATTTGGAGCCCTTGACTTTTACCAGTAAGTACTCAGGCTACATGGGTAGTGCAAACATTACAAAAGACAGTGCTTTTCTTGGACATTCGCCTTTCCCAGCCTGAAGTAAATCACTTTACGATGTACTTGAATGAAGTGGAGAGGAGAGGCAGGAGCATTCCTCACCCAAGGACGTTCTTTTCTTCTTTCTCTTGAGGTGTGCTGGCTGAAAGGGATATTTCTTTCCCCTGCCTGGAGTATGTTGTAAGCCTGAATGCAGACATTGCTTAGGAACAATCTCAATGGCATTTTTTAGGAGATGCTGTGAAGCTCTTTCCCTGCCATTTCTTGGCATGACAGCTATGGCTCTGTTTCTTCTGTGTCAAGAAGATCTTTTCTCATACATTTCTGCAATGAGCTATGCTGGGACTTCTGCAATAAGCAGCATGACCACAACCAAGCTGGAGTGATGAAGGTGATTGGAACATTTACCCTCCCTGGACTTTATCACCCTTTGGAGCCAGAAATCGGGGACACCTCCTTAAATGAATTTAGCAGTAATTATTGCTCCACTCCTTAATGATCTGGTCCCTTTGCCTTGGTCCAAGTCCAGCTGATTCAGTTTAAATATGGACCGCCCGAGTTCTATACGGGTCAAATTCTGTGCAGTTGCACAGAAATCCTGAAGACAGCCTAACTTTCTGCATCATTTTACAGAGATCTTTCAGGGAAGCTCCTAGAGGGGTTGCAGTTTATCATTTCCTTTCAAATTAGCCAATATAACTGTCTTCCCAAAGAGATTGGAAGTTATCTTCCCCTGTCAGGCCCAGGAACAGCCCTTCCTCTCTCTGGGGGATTCTGCCCACCAGGGACTCCTTGATCTTCAACAAAAAGAAATGCGAAAGGGCGGTGAGTTCTCAGTCTTGCCAGCTTGTGGCAGCTGCTGATGGAAAGATTGGGAAGGGCGGCAAGCTGAAAAGGCACTGTCCTTTAGGCAAGGAAGAGAGCTACTAGAAAGTCAGAAGGACTGGGAAGGGCACAGTGAAGTGCATAAAGATGCCAGGGAGAGCTTAAAATAGCAAACACAGACACTGCAGACTACTATAGAGAAGAGCACCCAGGATTTCTTCATCAGCAACTGTTGTACCCCAAGGATAGTGCCATGTTCAAAGCATTCTCTACTATTTATTGCATAAAGCCAGGGAGGAGCCAACTTCCTTATCGCTTTCCAACCTGTTACAAGCAAGGACTATAAAGCTTTGTTGAATGCAGAACAATAACCACTTCACACTTCCCTTGGCTGTTCACAATGATTTGTACCGTCAAAAATGACCAAGTCTTTCCATGAACTGCTAATTCACGCCCTCACTGTCATCTCCTGTTGTAGACCAAATTTATCAGAATATAGGTCATAAATTATGAGCATTGATCACTATTCTAGCCCTTGAATGTTAAAAGTCCATCTATTTACACTGAACATTTACTCATCACTTGCAGAAATGCAGCAAAAGAACCTAGTACAACCAGAAAAAAAAAATTGGGAATGGACTGGATCACACTTACTGGCCCACGGACATTTCACTCAATGGCAGAAAAATTAACATTTCATTGAAAAGTGCTTTTAGGGCTCTTCACTCATGCCTTCTGCTCAGCAGCATTTTCGTGTACTTTGCTACTTGTTTTTGTGTCTGGTTGTTTCAGGTCAGCAGAAACCTTCCAGCAAGCTGACTTCATTCCCCACCCTGCTGGCAACATTTCCTGCTAGACTTCACAGGTATGAGGTAAGGTATAGGTCATCACTGGTATCTTTTCAAGTTTGTGGAATATCCATGAGTAGATGGTGTTTGAATCCTTCCTTGATGTTGTTTGGTGTCCAGCATAGGCAATGATGAACCATAGCTGTCACCCAAAAATCACTGCTCCCAAGGCGAAGGTGTGGATCTGGCAGATGCTACTACCTCACATATTTTGCATTCTTTAATGTGCACAAAGCTTGTACTTCCCCAGTGCAGCCTCTTTTACTCTATATGGAAGGTTTCTGGTGACCTTCCCAAGATGTGTATAATCTGGGGGATATACCCCTTTTGTTATCTGTTCAGCAGCCCTTGGTCAAACATCTCTTCCTGCAGTCTACTGTTTTGGCTTCCTTTATTACTTCCTGTACACTGCAGAGAGTCCATCTTGCACAATTTCTGTTGACTTTCCAGCTCCAAATTGTTGTCCATTGACTAACAGCAGTCAAGCTTGAGCATGCAGCTGCCTGATGGTTTTCTGTTACCACAGTAGCTCTCCTGATGTTGTCTGTGCACATGGGGACCAGTGCCAGCTTTGCACGTAGTTCTGTGCACTTCCGTGGCCAAGAGCTTGGCAAGATCTGCAGGACGTCCCTCATCAGCATCACTGTGTGACCCCATCACACAGTGCTCATTTTGAATCTCCTCCATGGAGTACAGTTGGTTGCTGAAAGTCAGAAGATTTTGAGCGGTCCCTGAAATATGCACATAACCACTGTGATGAGTGCTATGTTATCTTCATCCATCAGTGGTGATGGAGCCATTGTTCTTGAATGGCAAGTGGTGGCAGGCAGTTTCATGATTCATAGAGTTACAAGAAAAAAAAGCCTGAAATAGGGGAATACAGAAAAAAGGAAAATGAAGAAAGAAACAGTGGCAATTTGAGAATTTGACTTGTCGTTATTTCTCTGGATGCTGTCCATATGGATCCCTTATGGCTTCACAAACATGTGCCAGAGAGTATTGCTCCAGGGGAGGATGGGACACAGGGATGCTACCCAGAGGGCCTTGAGGTTGCAGCTGACTCAGCCAGCTGCACATACATGTGAGCAGCAGGCCACAGATGCAACCCAGCACAGATCTGTTGGTGGAACCTGTTGGTGTGGGTTTGAGTGTGGCTTCTGCCTTCATAACAGCCCCCCCCCCCTCTTTTTTGACAGCATGAGATTTTATCTGCATCCCCTCAGGTCCTCATGACTCTTCCTTCTCAAACTCAGTTCAACTCCTTTGTCTCTGGATAGTTTAACAGGAGGAAGTGTTCCCCATTATACATTTGCATTCAAGAAATGACGTGGATAATATGATGCATACACAGGTGCAACCAGGTTATTACTGAATCACACTGTTCTTGTTTTTAATTTGATTCAGAACTTGCACTTGACCCCTCAGCAAACTCTGTTGGATTAGTCATGTATTCAGTGATTTGAATATCGACAACTCTGCAAACTCTGTTGGATTAGTCATATATTCAGTGGTTTGAATATTGACAAAAGGATCAAGGGAATGTATTTTATTCAGATTGAATTAAAATGGTGCAAAATCCAGCCCACTTCCCATGGGGGAGCCATCCATCATTCCTGGCTGCTGCTTACTCCCCCCTCCATTTCCCTTGAGCTCCTGTCAGAGTCCGGTGACTTACAGCAAAGATTTTAACTCCTACACTCCCCTCCATGTCTCCCCTTTCTTCTGCAAGGTGCGCAGACTTAGTCTTTCTCCCACTGTTGACATCCAGCCTTTCCTCAGGCTTTACTGGCACTGCCTGCCCCTCTTAGTGCTGCTCCGTCAGTTCTGCCTTTAGCAATTTCTCTCCCTTGCCTCCAGTGTTTGCCACCAGCTTCTGGCTGGATTCTTCCTACTCTTATCTCTGCATAAGTAAACTACTGTGGGCTTCAACAATGCTTTGTGTGCTCCAAGAGATGCAGAAGGACAAAGGCCCTCCTCAGACAAGCATCAAAGGGTCAAGTGTTCCCAGCAAACCTGATAAAACTTTGCTTCAATGATAATGATGCATTCGCTGACATGTAATGTGCTGGATAAGGGACAGGGATCAAGCAAAAGCAACGCCTGCCCCTAGTTCTGGTTGTACCCTGCAACTGTTCTCCTGGGGGAGAGCCTTCCTGAGGGACAGTGGGGAGCACGTTCCGCAGAAGCAGAGAAAATCATGACACTCCTCTATAAACCCTCCACTGTCCATTGGAGCTCTGGTCTATTGTGTATCTTTAAGAGCCATGCTTTTGGAGACTGTAAAGATTATAGGATTGGTGCCTGCAACCCGACCAGTGCCAGTGAGGTACAGCAACATCAATATAAATCAGGATCTTTGCAGCTCTTACATTAAATTTGGAGTGAAAAGCACACTGAGTGCTATTATCATACTCAGGCAAGCCTCACATCCTCTGATCTTTCTCCTACAGCATTTAACCGCAGTGGTAATTTTATCAAATGGCAACTAGCTAAAAAAGCTGAAAGATGATTCAGTAGCAAACAAAGTATTTATGTTGAATAATAAAAATTTGTCCTTTGTAAATAAAATGTTCCTGGGAAATGACTTTACAGATTAAAGCTCCTGTGACCTTGTGTTTGTATGCACCAAACCTTAGTAACAGTACTTCAGGGACCATTCTATAAAAACCTATAAAAAGCAAAGACTGATTTTTTAAAGGCTGGGGCGACAATTAGAATGAACATGGAAACAATGGCTGGTCATGTGTTTCAAATACTCAATGTGTATAATGGTATCAAAGGAGATAAAACAGCTCACTCAAAGGCTAACGAAGTACGATATTTTTGGCATTACTACGACTAAAATGAGGGTTTGAAAAATTCAGAGACAAACCGGTTATACGTGCTGAGTTGAACTGGGAAGGTGCTTTTACTGCTAACGTTGGTGCAAAATGTCAGGTGTGACACAAGTTTAGCTCAGTCTAGAAGATATGAAAACCATTTCCAAAGTATAATCTGAGTCTACAGTTACATTTCCAGTTGGTTAAAATAATTATGCATAACAAGTAGCAAATAAGCTGTTAGATGTTGAAAGAGCCTCATTTTAAGGAAAAATGATGAATAACCTGAGATTGCCAGACATATGATTTGGCAAAAATCAAAATGCTTATGAATAGCACATCATAAAACTGATGCTTCATGGTAGTCAAAGCTAAACCTCACTGTGAGGAACAGCAAGATCTTATCACACCAACTAAGTGGATAGTAAAATGGCAAACGAACCTCAGCGTCAGCTGGTGCATATTAATGCACGGTGAGGAACATTAGTCCAAGTATACCCCTTCAAGCATAAAGGCATATATGCCCTCTTGGGAGGTACTTGTTCTGGTTCCTAGAAACTCCTAGCAAAGAATCTTGGAGTGACTATGGAAACCATCAGCTCATTGCTCTGAGGTATTCAAAAGGCAAAAACAAGTAAGTAGGAATTACTAAAAAATGACTAGAAAATGCAACAGAAAACATTGCTCTGTGCCTGCATAACCTGTGCGTACTACATGTACCCGGACCACCCTCTGCTAGAAAAGGTGCAGAAAGCTGTGATGAGGACAGTAAAGAGGTGGAACGCCTCCTGCATGACACAGGCAACAAATTCAGCCTTTCGGCATGAAATAAAAAGGATGGAGAGAGGAGATGACAGAAGTTTATGCCTTCATGAAAACATGGAGAAGGTGAACAGGGAAAGACAAATAGCCATTACTCTCAATAGAGAGCGCTCAGAGACGTCCCGTGAAATTATATAAGAGCAGGTTTAAAGTAAATGAAACAATATTTTCACAAGACATAATTAACCTATTGAGTTAATTGCTCCAGCATCTTGTGGACTCCAAGATATATATGGAATAAATACAAAACATTTATATATTCCAAATATAAAGACATCATCAAAACATGATTAGACAAAGCAATGTCAGAAAGTGAATCAAGAGCTATTAAAAGTGTAGATCCAGACAGCCTCTGGAGATGGCCATGGGCTGTTAAGTGAAGAGATGCAAACATAACCTTTGGAAAGCCCTAAGATACAGATTACTGGAAGATGATTCCAAGATTTATGCTATCTTGAAATAAACTAAAAACTGTTTCTGTGTTAAAGAAAGTTACAAAAGTATTTATTTTTCTAGTTTTAGGAAGCTTTTATTTTTGCATTACTTTACAATCCACAATAATCAATGTTTTGTACGTTTACACATGCTTTTTAACAGGCACCACTCAGTGCTATTAGAATAACCCTTCCTTACCATCGAGCATTTCTAGATGCCAGAGTTGTCAATACTTGGCTCTTGCACCTCTTGCTAACCAGCCAAGCATTAAGCCAAGTGTAGGCAAGAAGTCTGCATCCTCGGACTTGTGATTTGTCAAAATTCCTTGCCTGTACTCCCCTCCCCTTCCCAAATAAAACATTACATACCTCCTCACACATATATACAAGCAAACTAAAATGAAGAAAAATAAAAGAGGCATTCAGCTTTACCCTTTTTTTTTGGTGGTAAATGACTGAACAACACCAACTGTGGATATCCTTCAAACATTTACATCTACCACTACGAAACTTTGGTTTTGCTTTATAAAACACAGATGATTCTTCCAAACATTTCTTCTTAGGTTTCCAGAGATCTTACATATATGACTTCCTTTCTTCCTTCTAAACCACCCAGAGCAAAAACAAATCCACATTTCCCACATTATAGACACATACATAAGGTCTTGGGTTTCGCAATGCCTATCTATGCAAACCACTAGATCAATTTTAAATGATATTTAAATCTCTACTGATGGAAGCGTTTTTACTTCCAGATATGCCTCATAAAAGCAGACAAGCTATTAAGTACAACGTATAGGACAGATTTCTACTGCAGCTTACAGAAATATAAACACCATTTTCAGTCAGTACGTTATATGCTTAGGACAAGCTTTCATTACCTCACTAGTCATATGCATAGCATTTCACCATCTTCGAGACTTTTTTACATGCCCTCTTTCAAGACAGCATTTTTCTCTGCTGGGAATTTTAGTCACATTGTTTTAAAGAGTAAAGACTCTTTGCTATGTCGTAATCAAGTGTCATTTAATAGAACTCGTTCCTGGTTGCATGTTTTGGGTCAAGTGCAGATAATGTGAGGCAGCCCTGAGCCAGACAGCAATACTAGGCACAGTTTTCAATCAAGCTCAAGCTAAGGGCTGCGACGGTTCTCGTCTGTGTCAGCACTGGTCCAAGCCACTCAGTCATGCCTGGCTGGCCATGGCCTCTGTCCTCAGATTGCCTTAAAGACAGTGTTTAAGGACACTGTAGCAAGAAGCCAGTACAAGAGACCGCTTTTCTTTTTCTTTCTTTCTTTTTCTTCTAATCATCCACCACAGAGCCCAATCTCCAGGAAAGTAACACCTAGAGATCTTCCATGTGGCGTTTAACTCTTCTTTGATTCACTCTTCACATTTTCTGCCAGATTATTTTCTCCCACAAAACCAGTCTGAAGTCCCCTTTACTCCAGTGAAGCCACGGTTGCGCTCAGTATTGGAGATATTAGAAAGGTTTCACACAGCTGTAAAAAAGCCCACAAGACCTCAAATGGAGAGCAGTCATAAGCCGTACTTCTAAACCACCCTTAGCGGCCCGCTGCCCTCATCCCGACCTCTGGCTACCAAGACCGTTCATTTTGCTCGTATCAAACCAGCAGCTAGTTTATCTGTTCCTTATCTTCAAGCCACCCAGCAAGGTCTCCGCCTCCCTTTTCCTCCGGCTCGCCCTCCGGAAAGCTGTCCTCCTCCAGGAAACGGGACCCTCTCGGGGCGCTGCCGGGACCGCCGCGGCCTCTCCCTCCCTCCCCGGAGCCGGCGCGGCAGCCGCTCCCGCCGCAGGGCCCGGCCGACGCTCGTCCCTCGCCAGCGGCGCGCCGGGCCGAGCCCCGGGGCGCCCGCACCGCGCCGGGCTTTGGAGCCGCGGGCGGCTCCGTCCCCGCCGCACGGCCCCGGGCAGGGGCACAGCAACACCCGCCGGCCCCAGCGCCCCCTGCCCGGCCCCGGCCCCGGCCCCGGTCCCGGTCCCGGTCCCGGTCCCGGTCCCGGTCCCGGCCCGGCCCCGGCCCCGCCCCGGGCGCCCCGCGGGCGGGCGGAGGCGGGTTAAAAGCGGCGGCAGGTGAACGGGGAGGGACCGCAGCGCTCCGCGGCGGCGAGGCCGGGACCGGCCGCTCCGCAGGCACCGCCGGACCCGGGAGCCGTGCCGTGCCGTGCCGAGGCAGGTGAGGCTCCGCCGCGGCTCCCGCCTGCCGGGCGGTGGGGCCGGGACTCGGGTGCGCGCATCCCCGAGCAGGGCCGGATCGGCGGGGGATGTGCGGAGCGCGGGCCGGGCCGGGGGGCGGCTGCAGTTGGGGCTGGGGTCGGGCGGCGGAGCGGGGCGCTCTGGGGCCGGTGACGGCCCGCGAGGAGCCGCCGGGGGTGCAGCGGCGCCCGGGCAGCCCGTCCCGAGCGGCACCGGCACCGGCCGCGGCGGCGGGCGGCAGCCTGCCGGGGCGCCCCCGCAGGCCCCGGGGCGGGGGGCTCGCCCCTCCGAGCCTCGCCCAAAGCGGCCAAAACTGGCGTTTGCAAACTTCGGCTGAAAGGAGTCGTTAGCGATCGGCCTGGCGTTTCCCGTGGCGCTGGCTCTGTGCGAGTTCCCCGGGAGCCCCGCTGCGGGCAGAGGCAGCCAGCGGCGTGGAGTTGCCCCAAGGCATCCAGAGCGTAACCGTGAGGTGGGAATTTCGGCTGGTTTCCGGTCAGGAACGAGGTCCTGGGTGGGCGAGTAGATGTGCTCAGCCCCCCACAGCCGATTTCATAGTTTCTGTAGTGGCAGATGAGCCGGGGAGACTTTTTCCTCCTCCCGAGACTTGCAGCGGTGGTTCAGAACCGCAATGCGAGCCCACGCTTGGAGCCCAGGTTGTTCATCCCCCTGGGGTATGCGCTTCAAATACTTTCCATCAGTCTTGATTAACCCCCCGCTTGAGGGTTTTATTGGTTTTTTTAATTGTTTTTTTAATGAATACACAAGAGACAAGAGAAAATTCTTTACAGAAAGATGCAGGTGCCTGATCATAGCCAAGAGTTTAGGTTAAAGAGACACATAAACGTTGCCAGTCTCTGCAGAGAGAGAACATGAGAAGGCTGAGGAATTCCAGCCACCTTCTCAAGGCTGCCTTTTTTTGTTATTTTACCCAGTTTCACCTTTCCTCATCACAGTCAATCTCTAACCTCTCCTTGCCTCAAGGCCTGTCTGTACAAGCAAGGCCCTTGTACCAAGGAACTGTTGGGGCATGTTAGTTTGTTAGTTGTGTTGTAACTACAATAGGGTAGAAAAGTTCCTTTTTATTTTTTGGGTCTGCCCCCCCCCCCCCCCCCAACCCTGTTATGTGAGAATTAAAGACTCTGGAAAACTTTGACCAGCAATCAAAGCAGTGTTGCAAGGTACTATGCTGTTGCCACAGCATACACCCTGTTCCAAGAGAAGGAGCTCTTATCCAAGGCCAGAGTGGCTCTCCCACAGCAAAGTTGAGCCTTAGCCACCAAAAGATGATGGACCAGCTCTGCAAGTTCCCAGCTAGAGTTTCAAAGTGTTTTGTCCAGTTTAGTGATAGATTCCAAATGGCTGTGATTAGTGAGAGCCAAATCTTGAGGCTGAATATTGACTTCAGCTAAACTTAAGTTTAATTTTCAAAGGGAATAAAGAGTGCATTTGGGTTTTCAAGAGTGGGAGACAGGCAGGAAAGCTGAAATGGAGCTTCTTTGAAGTTTGACTTCCTTTTTCTTTCAGTGGGGTGTGATAGCATCTAGAAAATCAATATTAACTCTTTAGCTGATGGCTGTTTCCTCTCAGCTCTCTGGCCCTGTTCGTCTCCTTTTTGGATGAGATAGAGATGAATGTGGAAAGGCAGGCCCTGCAGTGTCCTCCTTTCTCTGTTGATTACTGCTGTAAATGCATGCAGCCCTGAGAGAACCAACCTGAAGTTTCTCAGCAGTGCTGGCAAAAGCAAATGTGCTTCCGGGGACGAAGGGGCTGCCAAGAAAGAGAAGTGTATGAGCTGCAACAGACAGCCTTGGAGGCCTGCTGGAGGTGTCTGGGAGGTGTGAGGGCTTGTGCTGGAAATGGCCAAGTAGTACTTACCTTGGAGGCAAAGAAAGCAGCAGCCAGCCCAGCCTTCCACAGCTGTGGCATTGGCAAAGAAGGAATCCTATGAAAACCACTTAGAAGTCTCCACTTCATCTAGTTCTGGCTTTAACTCATGCAGTGATATCATGCTTCTCCATAGTTTTGTTGGCAAAGCACCACTGAGAGTCAACCACAGAAAGGGAAATATCTCAAGAAAGGGAAGGAGAACATAGATAGAGGAGAGGCAAGGAGGCAACTTATTTGAAGATGTAATATACTTTCTATCTCAAGCTTTGAGAAAAGTATCAAGGCATGATTGTCCTGTCATAAATATATAGAAGGAGAGTGTTTAATATGGTGTTTGAATCCATCATCTTCTAAATATATGGATGGTGTTAATAAAAGCAACTTGCATCTGCCTTTGACTTTGAGTGAATGTTAGGAAGTCTGCCAGTCCATGGAAGGTATGGTACTGATTCTTCCACCTTGAAAACTGACTATGTGGTGTCATCTATATGTCATTTTACAGGTAAAAGGACACAGGAAAGAAGATGGACTGGGGAGCTCTGCAGGCCATTTTAGGAGGGGTAAATAAACACTCCACCAGCATCGGAAAGATATGGCTCACAGTCCTGTT